>NW_022195293.1:0-485000 GCF_008641045.1 Pistacia vera
GCCATATTAATAGGTTGATCAGTTGCAGTAATATATAAAGCTAATTATTCCTTATATACATCAGAATTATAACGCCAAGTAGTAACCATATTAGTTATTTGAGTTTGATTGATTTCTCTATTTCCATGTTGATCAATATGTTTATTAGCATGCCTTTTTAAAGTACTAGTACCATTACCTGAATCAACTTTATAAATATTTCCACAATATTTGCATCTTGCTTTCTTCACTTGAACTCCATTTTCTACCTCGTAAAACTTATCGAAATGTGTCCAAACGTCTGATGTGTGTCTGTCATCACTTTCGACAGTAGTTGATGAACCAGCTTCAGCTTGAGATGAAGTTGGACGAGGATGACGATTACGAGGATGACTTCTAGAACCACCGAGAGCTGTATGGGGATGAATCGGGGTCATATTTTGAGGTGTATCGGATTCTGAGACTGAGAAAGCTGCGGGACTATTTGAATCTCCTACATTTATGTTAGTAAAATCAGCGGGACTAGGACTAGGATAATAGTTTTCTTTATCATTGATATTGATGGGAGAGAAATATCTATCCATTGTAGTTGAAAAAAAAAATTGATGTAGAAGAAATAAAAAATTAAAGAAAGAGAATTGGAATATGGAAATTGGAAAATTGGAAATATGAATTGAAAATTACAAAAACTAATAAAAATTAAAATAAGAGCAAATTGATAACAAAGAAATTAAGAGAATAAATGAATAATTGAGATATTAGAGATTAGAGAAAATGAGAGAATTTGAGTTGTGAGAAAAAATGAGAGTTGAGGGCCAATTTATAGAAAAAAAATGGGAAAAGAAAATGACGAAAAAGACCCCTCCAACGGCTATAAAACAGCTATATTTCAAGGGTAAAAGGATAATTGGAAAAAACAAAATAATTTTTTTTTATTTGTTTTTCGGCCAACCCGCAGGTCAACTCGACGGGTTGGCGGTCATTTCTCTAGAAAGGACAAACAAAACAGCAACCCGCGGGTCGTCGGGTTGCCATTTCTCAACCTGGCCTGCCCGGGGGTTGCTGGCGGGTTGGGTTCAACCTGGCCCGTCTACTTGGTGGTCCGGGTTGAACCCTCTTAAATGCGGGCCAAGTTAGGGTTGATCGCCTAACCCGGCCCATTGTTCCACCTCTACGCACTAATCACTCTTTCATTGTTCTGAATTTAAAATTTGAAAGTGCACAAAGATAAGTTGACAAACATTTCTCATAAATGTTGATGTAACAGTTCACATTTGGGTTGGCAAGACCTATTGCAAACTGACTAATTGCGAACTGACATGTCGCATTTGTAAGAGAAAGTTAATGAGTGTAGTATTACTGTTAATTGAATTTTTTTATGAATCATTTTTTCGTAAATATTTTTGGCCTAATTTTTAATTATTTACGAAACTAACATTTGTTTATTAATTTTGTATTAACTATAGAGATTATTTTTATACTTAGATATTATTTTTAAAATCATAAAAATATTTTATTTAAAAATTCATTAATTTTAGAAATTTGTAATAGCTATTAGAAAAATGAGTACTTAGGTTAGGGATGTAAAAACCTTGGGCTTAGGTTTTATGTCCTTTCTTAAAATGCAAGCCCGAGTTGGGGAAAAAGCCTGGGTTTGAAAAACACGGGCTTGCTCGGGCTTTAGGCTCGGGTTAGATTAAATAATGTGAGGGTTTTCGAAATTTTACTTAATAGTGGGACTGTAGCAATTAATCAGGTGGTTATAGACTTATAGTAGTTTTACTTGATAAAAGCCTCGTTAGTAAATACAGGTATGACAAAAAAACAGTAAGAGAATTTTATGAGTATGATATAGTAAATGGTGAAAAATACTTTTGTAAAAATTCAGTTATAAAATTCGGATATAGGAAAAATACGGTACAAATATATATGGGTTTAATACGGTACATTGTCAATAATACATTTTAAAATATACGACAATATCAATCTTGATTTTAACACTTTTCATTGACCAATTGGTTAAAATCAATATAGTATTTCAAATGCAAAGTATTCAATTAACCAATAACTATTAGACCTAATAATATAACACAATACATAATTGAAATGGCAAAAATACGGGTACGGCAAAAAAAGGGTACGAAAATTTTATGGGTACAATACGACAGTTGGTGAAAAATATGTTTGTAAAAATATGGGAATAATTAGCAAATAAAACGTCTTAGGCACATAGTTCGAGAATAATATGGATATGATAATAATATACGGAAATTCGTGAATGATACGCGAATTATACGATTGGGCGTATAATTCGCATTTTATTTGCGAATTTACTAACTAGGGGTATGTAAATTTTTAGGGTAGAACTGGAACCAACAAGTACCTAGGGTGTTGGTTCTAGTTTCAAATTTGGTGAAAATAAAATTGTGTGGGTCAGTTCCACCACTTCAGGAACCGAACCAGGAACTAGAACCAAGGTTCGGATACCTGGGGTGTATTTGTAATTTTTGTAAAAAAATTGGGGTTATTTGTAGTTTTTATAGGGTATATTTGTCATTTTTTGTGAATATGAGGGATGTATTGTAATTTTGCATAACAGTGTTGGGTACTCGGACCCAAAACCGAAACCTGTGGTTTAGGTTTCGATTCTAAGCATTTAGAAACCGGAATTGACCAGATCAATCCTAAATCCTAGGAAATGCTGGGTTTGGGTCTGGGTCCCATTCCAAGGGAGTGGGTGCGGGTACCTAGACCCGCTCACCCCTTGATAAAAGGTATCTAAGTGTTATTTTTAGGGGGTTTTATAAAACTTATATAAAAGGTTTTATAATATTTTTACTTTCATATATTATGCCCGGGCCGAGGTTTCCTACCAAAGCCCGGGCCCGAGTGTAATGTATGCTCAGGCTGCGCTGTGAATATTTTATATCCTTAACTTAGGGTGCATATTTATGTAATTCCATCAAATAAAGTATACCCTTTCAACATGTATTATTCTTTGAATAATAGTGACATTATTTATTTAGCAATCACAGACTGATTTGCTTTGCAAATAAACTGTCAACTGTGTGAAGAGAGAACAAAATAACAACATTTATTGAGAAATTTATTGGTCTGTTCTCACAACTGACAAAATGTTATTGCTAACAAGATTGAAATGTGCACATAATATACCAAAAAATAAACTACCAGTTCAAGGTATATTTATCTCAAATTTTTTCTCCACCAGTACTTGTACCATAAATTTAAGCCACAGAAGCAGCAGCCAAGCAAGTCTATGCCGTTGATAAACTAAGAAAAGAAAGTAACTCAATATTAAGGTCGTCGAGGAAATTTTGAGAAATCTGGGCGCCTGCGATCCACATATGCAGTTTTTCCCTCATTACCTTCCTCGGTGCCATAAAATATGAGTGTGGCATCTCCTCCGAGTGCCTGTAATGCATACGATATAAAAGCAATGTAATTGACTGCAGATCTTGGGAAATAAGGCATGTCACTGCTTAATTTCTTCTTCCACATTTTCTAACCTCTTTTGACAAGGAATAATAAATTAAAGATACCTGGAGTCCAGCATGGCCATCGTCAACTGCATTTAGCGCTGATTTAAGCACTCTAATAGCAGTTGGGCTATTCCTTAGGATCTCTCTACACCATTTAATGGTTTCGCGTTCTAAATTCTCTAGCTGGAAAATTCATCCATCAAGTACCTTTAACTACTGAATCGTAGAATAAATGATCACCAAGGGAAAAAGAATAGAAGTTGGGGAATGGGAGGGAAGATAAGCATTGTGTTGAGAGCACGAATTGTATAACAAATTAACTCACCGGTACAACAGTGTTGACAAGTCCCATTTTCTCTGCTTCAGCAGCATTGTAAAATCTTGCTAAAAACCACATTTCACGTGCTTTTTTAGGTCCAACCTGTAAACCAAAATCATGTCCAAACCCAGAAAATTGAGAACTTTAAATAAATTATGCTCAAGAAAGTTCACATATTGAAGTACATTTTCGACTAAGCAACCACTCACAACACAAAGACGAAGTGCTTAACGTCAAGAAATCACATTATAGGATTTTCAACATAATAGAAAGCAAAGTGATACAAGCACCGATAAAATATCAAAGACACGTTTATTTACCAGGACTTACCAAACGAGACATGATGGAACTTCCATATCCAGCATCGAAGCTTCCAACCTTCAATATGCACAAAACCAATTTGATTGCAATAGCAATACAATTAAACAGCAGTTAGCTTGACATCTCAGGTAAACCTTGCCATGCTTGATTAATTATGGCCAACAAATCGAAATTCCCTAAAAGCAAGAGATGAGCGGATATGGTAGAAGCACCTTTGGACCAGTTTGGCCAAAAATAGCATTATCCGCTGCAATGGTGAGATCACAAACCATGTGAAGCACATGCCCTCCACCAACAGCATAACCTGCAACCTGGTTTGGGATTTTTATGATAAAAAGTAAAAATGAACAAACAATTAACAATTTGGCGATTGTCAAACAGACTCAAACCCATGATAAAGGAACTGTAGACTAGCATACATGCATCCTGAAACCACATAGAGCTCAATTCTAACCATAATGTCCAAGAACTTTTATTTACACAGATCCATACCAGAGAGTCTGTGAGATCATTTGTAGGTAGAAATTAGAAGCTATACCATTGCGATTACTGGTTTGGGAAGACGACGAATTTGTACCTGCATCATGATAAAGGTGAGTAACATAACATGATTAACCAGGAAGGAAAGGAGAAAGAGAGAAAGATATATATGTGATGCAGAGGCATCCAGTACAGAGATCATACCCTAGACTAGAAGGTGGTGATGAAATGTTAACAATTGCAAGAGTTAGCATTTAAATGACACTTTAAACAGGAGTGATGCCTATTGGGATTGTGAAGTAGGTCAAGCAAGCTTCCATCAACTTTTGGTTAGGAGCAAGGTCTCAGAGGTCGATGTAATCACATTTTACAACAGTACTTTTATAAGAGTAAATTTAATACCTGCAAATCCAAGACATTAAGACGACCAAAATTTTCATAATCAGCATAACCATCTGTGGTTCTCAAAGCCTGGTCACCACCACTACAAAATGCTTTGGTTCCCTACAACAACAATTTTTCAATAATGACGAATCAATATAAGCTTCCATAGAAACAAAAAACACATTAAATCCAGAAATATGACACTGGGATTTGCATAGTTGCAGTTTCATTGATATCTGGTATTCATATCCACAACTTCACTTGGAAAATACAAAGCATACCATCAATTCCTAAAATGGATTTTCCATTTGACAATGCAAGAACCAAGATTTTCAAATGCTTGTATGGGAAAGAATGTACTCTTAATGCATACAGAGAATAGACCTTTGAACATTTACTAATCACTATACAGCTTTACAAATAGCAGGTGAGTGAATATACAGAGAGCCAGAAACATTTTTCAAGTAAAAGTTGGCTTGTAACCAGTGAATAAGAGAAGCATATATAAGCAATAAGCATCACCTTCCCAGTAAGAATAACCACTCCAACCGAACTATCATCTCTAGCATCATTAAATGCTCGAATAAGCTCCTTAACTGTCTGTGGCCGAAACGCGTTTCTTCTCTCCGGCCTATTTATGGTAATCTTATAAACACAAAAGAACAATAAGTAAAAAAAAAAAAAAAAAAGTTTTGAGTTTAATTAAGAAATACTTGTAGCCCATAACTCTCAAACAACTTAACTACGATCTTACCTTGGCAATCCCTTCATCGACAGCTTTCTCATAAATAATGTCTGTGAATTCCTTGCCGGACTCATCAAATGCAATTCGCCAAACGACGTCGTGCGTTGGCACTTCACCATGTATCCGGTGATAGCTATCATTCATTGACGCATTACTTAAGACAATAGACTCGCAATTTGAACTTGAGATAACTGGAACAAGATGGTTAGCAACAGTAACCACTCTCCTTCTCATTGAATTCAGCTCCTTCTCTGAAACTTGCGCCATTGGATTCGAAAGGTAAGTGTTGAGCTCCCTTGAATGTGATTAAAGATTAATCAAAGATCGTTATGTGAAAGCTTAATTTACTTCTTTGAATGCAAGTGTATGCTTTTGAAATAGAAAGAAGGCTTCTAGTTATTACTGAAGTTGAAGATGGCAGTTAGATATCGTTATTTTTATTTTTCTTTTTAATTGTTGTTATCTCCTGCCTTTTTAGCCACCGGATAAGATAAGGCGAAGCAGGGGATTCGGTCTCAATTTGGACACAACGGTTTGACACAAGTTATGATGCCAATTTAAATCTAGGTTAATTACCAACCACCCCTTATTTTGAAAACTAACACATAGATGCTGATTTTAAGGATGGTTCTGGGTATAATAAGTTAACTTTAATGTTTAAAAAATTAGTCAAATACCACTCTTAAACTAACACCGTTTACATTTACCGTTACTGACCAGGGACATATTTGTATTTTCACTCAATACCAATTAAAAATAAAGAACCCATTTAAAACCCCTTGAAAGGAAAAGGAAAAAAGAAAAAAAATCAGAATTTACACGGTTACATCACCAACACGCTTCTCAATTACTAGGTATGTTTGTTTTTGTATTTTGGATAGTATTTTTGATATTTTTATAGTTGAGTGGGAATAATGAAATAAGATTTGAAAATTAACAAAAACACTCCTTAGGTTTGTTAAATAACTAAACACGTATGTAATAAAAACATTAAAAATTACAAAAACACCCCTCACCCATCAAATTTCGACAATCGGCCACCACCGCTGGAAGGTGGCCGGAGTCACCATATTGGCACACGACCGACTGGATCTGGCCGATCGTGCGCCAAGATGGCATTTTCCAGCTAGATCCACATTGGATCTGACCAGAAAAAGGCCATATCTACAGCGACGCCCAGATTTGGCCATGTTTGGTCGTCATTGATGGTCAACGACGACCATATCTTGGCCGACGTTGACGACCAACTACAGCAAAAAATCTGACTGTCAACGACCAGATCTTTGGCCATGGATTTGGCTTTTTTCGACTAGATCCACGGAGGATTTGGCAGAAAAATGATAGATCATCGCACTACCGGCCAGATCTAGCTGGTAGTGCACCATTATACCAGATTCCAGCCACCTTTTGGCTGTGGTGATCGGAATTTGGCAAATGTCGGTGCTGGGGGTGTTTTTGTCAATTTCTAATTTTTTTTTTCTAGGAGTGTTTAATTAAATTAATAAACTTAAGAGGTTTAAAAAAGTTAAAGAAAATATAATAGTATTTTCATAATAGGAAAACAAACTTTTGAAAATAGTATGAATAGGATAGTTAAAAATATTTAAATAAACAGACTCCTCAATACAATGATAAAAAAGAAAATAAAGACAAAAAATCAACAAAAGTAAAGTACTCACCACTTGAATTACAATCTTAGGGTGTGTTTGTCTTTACCACTTAAATCTGACCATAAAACCTTTGAAATTTATGATGGTAAAAAATTGATCTCAGCAGCAGCCACTCTCCTCTCCTCTCCTCTCCACAAAGAGTGGCGATAGGTAGTTCAGATCCATCAACAGAATCCTTTTCTGGCTGTTCAAAATCCTCAACACTCTCATTCCTCATCTAGTTACCAAAAATCATTCAATCGAAGGGCTGCGACGCAATAAAGGCGCAAGAGGAGAGGGGTAAGAACTAAGAAGTTGAACGAGGAAAAAAAAAAAAAGGGAAAAGAAAGCCTAAGTCAAGTCTTAGGGGTAAGAAGGTCACTTCATATTATGGTATGACGAAAGTTGTGACGAAACTTAACCCAATGGGGCCATGATATTTTGAATAATTTTTGAAACATCAGGGCTTCGTTTGGTTCAAAATTTTGGGTTTTTGGGAAAAGTTTTTTGAAAAAAGTTAAAAAAAAATTGAATTGGGCGGGTATTACGACGTAGGATTTACAAATTAATAAACTACCCCCTATGTTTGTTTATTTACAAAAACACCCCTATAATAAAACATTAAAAGTTAACAAAAACACCCCCAACCCACCCTCAAACACCTTCAACCGCCGGAGGGTGGCCGGAGTCGCCGTATCGGTGCATGACCGGCTGGATCTTGCCGGTCTTGCACCGATATGGCCTTTTTTGATCAGATCCACGGTGGATCTGGCCGGCAAAAGCCAGATCTACGGCTAGATCTGGCCATTGACGGCCAGATCTAGCCGTATTTGCTTGTCAACGAAGGCCAACAAACGATCGTCGTTGATGGTCAACGACAACCATTTGTTGGCCATCGTTATCGACTGGTTACGGCCAAAGATCTGGCTGTCAACGGCTAAATCTTTGGCCTTAGATCTGGCCTTTTCCTATCAGATCCACCGTAGATCTGGCCGGAAAAGGCTAGATCGGCGCACTACCGGCCAGATTCAGCCAGTAGTGCGCCATCCTACCAAATTCCGGCCATTTTCCAGCAGTGGTGGCCAGAATCTGGTAAATGTGGATTATTAGGGTGTTTTTGTAATTTTTTATAAAATATTTAGGGGTATTGAATTAAATTAACAAATTTAGGGGGTTTAAAAAAAGTTGAATAATATTGTGAGTTTTTGGGTATTTTACTGTTTAACTTTTTTGGGAATACTAAAAGTAGTATTCGCAATTAGCAACCAAACGAAGCCCAGGTTAACTTCAATATTTGTTTGTTGACGGTGTGTATTTTAAATTGGATTATATAAAACTAGACATGATCCTTTATTCAATATTTTTGAAATAAATTATAAAAAAAAAAATTATTTTAACAAAATAAACCAATTAGATTAAGACATAATAATCGTTAAATTATACAAATTTTAAAGTAAATATAAATTATATATATATACAAAGTTGTGTTAAGATAAAATTAATAATTATACCTGTATAATTATTAATATCAATTATAGGTAGATGTCATTAAATCATTCATCCAACTTGAAAAGATCACCTGAATATTATATGATCTAATTATATTTTCAGAATTATCACCTTATAGAATTGATATTATTTTTACAGACATGTCTTTAATATTCGATGTCAGTATCTTGTAGTGAATCGTGTATGATATTTAAGATTATCTGAATATTATCAAGATGAAGCATTTAAACTTAAAATTTATACTAACCTTCCACAATTTCTGTAACTTATATTCATTTTCAAGTTGCGTTGTGAGGGTATGTTTTTTTTTTTTTTTTTTTAATGTTATTATTGGTTTTTTGGTGTTTTAAATATATATTTTCTATATTGAAGTTCATTTTATATTGAATTGATAATTAAAAAATCAATAAATAAAATATCCACAAATTGAACTCAAAGTATTTATCATCATGGTTCTTCTCAAATATGTCACCATTTGAAATCCGCAACCAAAGTTTAAAACTTTGTCAAGAAAAGCAAAAAAATTTGTAGGATAACCCATTGGGTATTATTGATAAGTCTATAAATCAATGAGAAAGAGACATATTGTTGAAAAATGTGAACTTTTAAGCAAGAGACTTGCAGAGCCAAAGGAAAAAACTGATTTTGATTGTTGAGAAGAGAAAATGGATTATTATTATTTTAGAAATTAAAAAAAATTAAGAATGTTGAGAAGAGAACTCACATAGAAAGCAATAAACAACTCCAATAGCATAATTTGAAGACAACTTAATTGAAGCTATGAAGATAAAGGTCTTGTGATACAAATCTATTTGCTGCAATTAGAATTGACCACCACCTATAGCAAAAAAAAACATTTGATGATAGCATCCTAAAGAAAGATGATAATTGTAAAACCCACAAATCAATCCAAAAATCAACAAAAAGAGATAGAACAAATATAATTAAAACTACGTATCAATATTTGTTTTCCTTTGTCATCACCAAAATTAAATTTGTTTAATGTGTGTGATGATAAAATGAATGGTTCGGAAGTAGGTATATAGTTATTCTAATTCATTATATGATATCAAATTAAAGCCCTATCTTTCTAGTTTCCAAATATTCAAACCGCTCATCAATTGAATTTTTATTGAAAAAGTTATGGCTAATTTACTACTGATTGTTAAATGGAAATCGAGAAACATGGGAAACCAAAATATGTATGATAATAAAATGAATGGTTCGATAGTAAGACTACAGTTATCCAAATTAAGCGTATAATATATCAAATTAAAGCCCTGTTTGTCTAGTTTCTAAAAATTCAAGCCTCTCATCAATTGGATTTTTATTGAGCAAGTTATGGTTAATTTACTACTGATTATTAGTAGAAATCAAAATGTATATGATGATAAAATAAATGGTTCTTCAATAGGGTTACAGTTATCAAAATTAAGCATATAATATACCAAATTAAAGTCTTATTTGTTTAGTTTCTAAATATTCAAATCTCTCATCAATTAGATTTTTATTGAGAAAGTTATGGTCAATTTACTATTGACTGTTTAGTGGAAACCGAAATATGTGTGATGATAAAAGGAATTGTTCAATAGTGGGGCTACAGTTATCCAAATTAAATGTATAATATATCAAATTAAAGCTCTTTCCGTCTAGTTTCTAAATATTCAAATCTCTCATCAATTGGAGTTTTATTGAGCATGTTATGGTCAATTTACTACTGATTGTTCAGTAAAAACCTAAATGTGTGTAATGATAAAATGAATAGTTTACTAAATCTACATGGTTTAGCATCAAACATTAGTTGATATTTGTTAAATAAATGAAATTAGTTATATTCAATAACAACCTCTTTTCATGATATATGTATGTAACAAAAAAATATATCAACAAAAAGAGATAGAACAATTACAATTAAAACTACATATCAAAATTTGTTTTCCTTTAAGGATAATAATAATTGTTCGACATATTATAAATAGTTTACTAAAGCTACATGGTTCGGCAACAAATGTCAGATGATATTTGCGATACAAATAAAATTTGTTATATTCAGCAATAACCTGTTTTCAATATATATATGTAACATAAAAAAAAATCAACAAAAAGAGATAAAACAAATACAATTTAAACTGCATATCAATATTTGTTTTCCTTTGTCATCACTAAAATTGAATTGGTTTTATGTGTGTGATGATAAAATAAATGGTTTGACCATAAATCTATAGTTATTCAAATTTATCGTATAATATATAAAATTAAAGTTCTATCTTTTTGGTTTCTAAGGATTCAAACCGCTCATCAATTGGACTTTTATTAAGTAAGTTATGGCCAATTTATTACTGATTATTTAGTGGAAATCGAGAAACATGGGAAACTAAAATTTATGTGATGATAAAAGAAATGGTTCAAAAGTGAGGCTACATTTATCCAAATCAAGTATATAATATATCAAATTAAAGACCTATCTGTCTAGTTTCTAAATATTCAAACCTCTCATCAATTGGAGTTTTATTGAGCAATTTATGGTTAATTTACTACTGATTGTTCAGTGGAAACCGAAACATGTGTGATGATAAAAGGAATGGTTCGGCAGTGGGGTTACAATTATCCAAATCAAGCGTATAATATATCAAATTAAATCCCTATCTGTCTAGTTTCTAAATATTCAAACCTTTCATCAATTAGAGTTTTACTGAACAAGTTACGGTCAATTTACTACTAGCTGTTCAGTGGAAACCATGTGTGTGATGATAAAATGAATGGTTTACTTGACCCAAATTTAAGGGATTATCATATTATGACTGATAAAAATTATTTCAAATAACACCTATTAATTAAAAAACAAAATTAGCCAAAATTAATTCATTTAACTTATATACTTGCACATCAGCAGGACATAAACAATTAATCATTCATATAACAAATTAAAGCACACGAATGTTTTTATAGAAAACATATTCAACACAAATGAACTGTTTTTACTAATATAGATATGACACATACTTACAGTTCGGCTAACAATAGGATCATCCTTGATTTAATCTTAGTAAAGTACATAAACATTTCCTTGAAAACAAACATAACAAAATTTAATCAATCTTTATGTTAAGATTGTTAAGGAACAATTATTCATTCGTATAACAACTGTTACCTGAAAACGAAATCAACAAAAGTTAATTAATCTTCATATTAAAATTGTTAAGGAATACACTTACTGTTCGACAGGACTAACACAAAAACAATCATTCAAATAGATTGACCGAACAAAAACAATAATTCAACCAAATAATAATTGTTAAAATAGTTAGGAGATATACTTACAATTTTGTATTAAAAAATAGTTAGATTATATACTTATAGTCAGAAGAAAGAATCAAAATAACAACTCATTTGACAATGTCAATTAGACATCCTTCCTTTATTCTATGCCAATTCATGACCTATAAATAATAACAAAAACATAAATAAATAAAAATCATCGATTAACAAAATCATGAAGAACATTCGTATTATTGACACAAACTAACATGACCTATAAGCAATTAACAAAAGACCAGACGTACTGTTGACACCAACTAATATATTACGATAATACACAACTAAAGCCTATTTTATAATCCCTTATTTAGACCTTTCGAATGCCAACACAATTAAATACGAATTGAATATGAAAAAATGTTTGCAATGTCAATACAATGCACCTATATAATTATTAATAAACAGGTATACTTTTACTATCAATGCAATGCACCTATATAATTAACATTATTATTAATTATTAGTACAACCAATACAATGCACTTATGTAATCCAATATTTTTGTCTATTTATTTAGACTTTGGAATACTAATGCAGTAATTAATATTGTCTACATCATCACCAATAAAATTCAATCACTTGTCAATCACAAATCCAATGTGTCATTATGATTAGACTTTTAGAATGCTAATGCAATGCACATGTATTATTATTATTATTCTTATTAATTATTAATTAATTAAAAAATATAATCTAATTATTAATATAGATTCTATTTTTTAATTAATTAATAATTATAGATAGAGCAATAAATACCAACCCAACGTGTCAAGATAGAACAATTTGATTGACTTGTCAAATGTGTCAAAATGGAATAATTCTAGAGCTTCCTATATGTGCCACGTGTCGATCAACCCATATGGGTTTTCAGTTTTATATATATATATATATCAACAAAGCTACGGACATCGAAAAATTTACACCGAAAATGTGTACCGGCCTACGTGTACACATGACTCGATTTTTTTATCAATTTTTTTCTAGTGAACGGCCGTCCATCAAATATGGACGACCGTTCACTCACATGGACTCCCGTCCATATTATATAGACGGGCGTCCCTATTTAAAGGACGCCCGTCCATAATTAAAATACAGTAAAAAAAATTTATAAACATTAGGGACGACCGTTCATCCGTTATGGACGGCCGTCCCTTTATTTTGGACGGGCTCCCGCAAATAAGGGATGCCCGTCCTTAATCAAAATATGAAAAAAAAAAAAAAAAAAAATCTTTGGGGACAGCCTTCCAAAAATTTTGGACGGCCATCCCTTACGTTTGGACGGGCGTCCATACTTTTAAAAAAAAAAAATTCTAAACCTCTTCTTCTTCATCTTCATTCCCTATCTCCTCTCTTTTTCTTCTGTCTTCATTCCCCATCTCCTCTCTTCTTCTTGTCCACTTTACGCTTCCAGCAGATAATCCATAACATGGAAGCAATCATCAACATTAACTGCAGATTATATAGGCACACTCTGTCAACTACAAAATTTGCAATCTTTATACAAACGGTTTTGCCATTATTATTTGATTGTCTCATTGTCTGTTTTAATCTATTTAATTTATTTTGAATTTGTATGTTTTTGTACCAGTTTACGTGTAATGAAATCATATGTGAAGTACTACTCAATCATTGGAGCATGCATTATTCAAAATTTAAGGAGATAAATACCGTCCACTTACTTGTCTAGGATGAACAATGTAGTATTTTCTGGGGCCTTGAACTTCAAAGACAGCTTCTTCAAGAACCCTGGCTTATCTTCACCTTTGTAAACAATTGATACAAGCTTCTTACCCAAACCTCGGACATCAGGACTACCCACTCGCCTAAACTCCGGTGGAGGTCTTATATCCAGCAACTGGGCACTCCCATCTTCACCTATCTTTGCATAAGTAGTTTTTGCAGACTCAACACCCCATGGTTTAGGCTTATTTAGAACCAGAGACAAAATCAATGGAACTGCCAAAATGGTAACGCCACCAGCTATAATTGCAGGATTATCAGTTCCAAAACTGATAACGCTATCAAGAATCCCACTTACATCAACATCGGATGTGGAGGAACTTGTTGACTACTGTAGTGCTTCTTCATATGTTAAAGCTTTAGCTAAACCAGTACCAAGAACTGCAGATACTAGCACTAAACCCCCATGAACGCTCCTTGTTAAAGACTTTCGAGAAGTTGAGAGTTTGGATAAAGAAGTTGTGGATAGAGACTGGATCTTTCTAGGTTCTGTTCTTCTTTCACAAAGAACTGATATAGGATATTGACAGAGTGTGCCTATATAATCTGTAGTTAATGTTGATGATTGCTTCCATGTTATGGATTATCTGCTGGAAGCGTAAAGTGGACAAGAAGAAGAGAGGAGATGGGGAATGAAGACAGAAGAAAAAGAGAGGAGATGGGGAATGAAGACGAAGAAGAACAGGTTTAGAATTTTTTTTTTTTTTTTTTTTTTTTTTTTTTTTTAAGAAATGGACGTCAGTCCAAACGTAGGACGGCCGTCCAAAATCCGTCCCCAAATTTTTTTTATTTTTTTTTTATTTTCATATTTTGATTAAGGACGGGCGTCCCTTTTTCGCGAGTCCGTCCAAAATAAAGGGACGGCCATCCATAACGGATGAACGGCCGTCCCTAATGTTTATAAATTTTTTTTATTTTATTTAATTATGGACGGCGTCCTTTAATGGGCCGCCAGTCCCGTGTATATGGACCCCCGTCCATATAATATGGACGGAGTCCATGTGATGAATGACGTCCATATTTGATTGACTTGTCAAATATGTCAAAATGGAATAATTCTAGAGCTTCCAATATGTGCCATGTGTCGCTCAACACATATGGGTTTTCAGTTATATATATATATATATATATAGATGAGTGTGTTTATATACTGCAGGTTAACTTCAATCTTCATCCCCTCGTTTTTTCCAAATGTGAACATGTAACAGAAATTGTTGCATTCTGATTGAAGATAAGTGATACAGATACTGACATTTGAAATGAGATTTATTTACTCCGAACCTGTAAATTATATATCTCACAAGCATCTTATATAGTATAGCTTCACTCACACGATATCCTAATAAAAGAAGAAGAAAATTCTGCAAACTAGAACTAAGTATACACTCTTTTGACTAACTAACTGAAGGTGTGAGAGGGGTCAGCAATCATGCCTACCACACAAATGAATACACTATAGTTAATTACTTTTAGCCTAAGCTCGCTCAGCCGCTGCATACATCATGACCTGACTGAGGTCGGTTGCTTGATGGCTTGCCAATCTGTAAACAGGCGATTGGGGGGACCGTAGGAGTGGTTAATTCTCCGAAAGTCTGCCAGCAGAACGGATCATACATGTGGTACTTTTCCACTTGTGGTTTTAACTCTATGAAAGATAGAGTTACATCTATACATGGTAGGCTGTCACTGCAGGCAAAATGAACAGGTTTTACTGTGTATGTCCCTCTAATTCTTTCATACGTGATTCCTGATAGAGACACAGCAGATGTTTGGTTCTTGCATATGCTTTTGTCACAGTAGAATTGATCGATTACAATTGGAAGTTGGACCTCAGAGACTTGAATGTTTGAGAAAAGTACCCCCTGCACAGAGCCTGATCCACCCTGCAGATGTGAAATTTGAACTCTTTAGAGAAACTACTAGTAAATAGCTTGGAAGTGCCTGGGAAACATGTAACAGTGTTTTATATCTATAATCAATTACAACTTCGGAGATGCTGGACCAACTAAAGAGATGAAACGGGAGTATTAGAATAACTGCAGATTATGTTGAAAATTTGATTAAAACTTTCTGAGAGGATGAAGATAGCATTTCAAAAGTTTAGCGATATCTGTTTAAAACTTTGGAAACCATGTCTGTATTAGATTTAGCAGAAGTATATTTGTTAAATTTTCTTAAACTAGTGCACAAGGCATTACTCTGAGCTAATTCAATCGCCTGTTAGTTAAAGCACTCAGCAGTAAATAGTCCCAATTCTATGTTTGTTAATCTAAACAATCACTTACCTGAGTTTCAATTGCATTATTTTAACATTTAGAGTTCCTCATAACCTTGCCATTAAGGATTTGATAAATGCAATACTTAAAACTACAAGAATTTTCTTATAGAACATGGGATTGTAAGTGGTGTCAATACCTGCCATGTCTTGATTCTGACACCATTCATTGTGTTGTGCATCATGACATCTCGGACAGTGATGTTTGAGACACAGGCTTTGGTGTTATCTTTTCCCAGACTTCCAATGCTGATTCCATGTCCTGGACCACAATTCACATTGTGTACATACACATTTGAGCATCCGGTTTGGATAGAAACACAGTCATCTCCTGCAAAAAGCATAACATTTTACAAGCTTATTTAGCATAAGGGCAACATATGGTTGCTAACATTTGTTATCTATATCATACTAACTGGCTTTAGTTGATCTCTATCCTGCTTGCTGTTTGTATGCCCACTGCATTTAAAAAAGCTTCATTCGATATTATAAATATTGCTCTACATATTGTCCGGTTGCATGTTCACTTCTATGTTATATGCCCTCTAATAAGGCTTTCATTTAAGCAGAACTAGACAAGACAAGAAGACAGAAACAGTAGATCATGTCGCAGGTGAAGACAAAAGCAAACTTGGAGAGAATACAACAATATGGTGCTCAAAAGCCCATCCTAAATTGGTCCATCCCCTGACAGTCTTGATAAGCATCCAATAACCAGTGGCTGAACTTTTTTTTTGGAATTTTTTAGATTGCTTTTGCTATGATTCTAAACTAAGGTTTATCAATCATGCAACAATATTTTTGTATATGGTTATGGAATTAAGTGCCATCTACTGAAAATGTCTTATCCAAAATAAACTCAATTTTGACTTTGCAGGTTTTATTCTTGCTTGTAAAGATTCAAGCTCAACCTGCAGCCCGCAATTTAAAAGTTGAATGTGATGGAAAAGACAAAATTATTCGGTTTGTGTAATTAATTACCGCAAGCAAGACTGCTGCTATGAATTAGCACATCTTTGGAGTTCTGGAGGTGGATTCCATCGGTGTTGGGACTGTCACCAGGAGATAAAACGCTAATATCATGCACCAGAACTCCCATGCAGTTATCAAACTTGAGGTGGCATTGTGGGCTGTTCTGAATCCTAATGCCAGTCACAGTCGCATTGAAACTCCCGTAGAACCTCAGTGCCTGTTACAAAACAAAACCAAACAACAAATCATGTTCAATAACTGCATAGTCAACAAAATTCAACTGGAATTTCATAGTGTTACTAAGTGGTCCTTACAGTTGGCTTTATGCTTGGCATTTTCCCATAAAGTTCACTTCTTGTCTACCACACAGTTTCAAGGAGAGACTAAATCAGTGGCTGAACAAATTGCATATCAAAAAAAAAAAAAAACTGATGGCCGGAGTTAATTGTTACCGGCATCGGCGGCCTCTCTTGTACAGTACTGTTTAATGGGATGATGAGTTTGGTTTCATCATCGATTGGATCATCATAAGGGGAGTCCTTCCACCAGACAGAGCCTCTTCCATCAATTACACCCTTTCCCTGGATCGTAATTCCTTTCAGCTTTGAAAATTCAATCCACCATAGTAGATCTTTTCCCCAATCTTTGTTGCTCGTTGGAGCAATGATTGTCCCATCCAGCTGACCAAAATCAATTAAAACAGAATTTCTAAATTGATATTTGGGTAAATTAATCCCTTAAATTAAAGACAACATAGATAATAAATTCCTGAATAATTACCTGAAATAAAATGTTAGGCTGACAGTAAGGACCAGAGAATGAAATGGGTCCTACAAGAAAAACAAATTTTGCCGGAACATTAACTGTTGATGCTTCAACTTTACACGCAGCTGCCCAAGCAGCTTCAAACGCCTGCATCACATCACGTGTTAAACAATTAAAAAAGTTAAAAACTAAATAATTTCATTCATAGAATTACAGTTGGTGCTGAAAAAGAAAAACAAAACCGTATTCAATTATGGTTGGTATTAATATTATGACCAAACTGCCTTAACGAGAATCATTTTTTATTGAGAGGGACCACCAGCTTGGTAGTTTATTAGTTGTGTTATGTGTTGTCTTTTTCCTTGTACTTAAGTTATTCATTTTTGTATACACTTTTCCTGTACCCTGTACCCCTCTTACCTTTTTCTCTAATGCCAAGGCATAGCCACAGCCCACGGGACCTATTAACTTGTGTCAAATTTTGTGATTGTTGACCATAATATATTTTAATTGAATTAAAGAATCTTTTCATCAAATGATTCGTTAAAATTTTGCCCACATATAAATAGAAAATTCTTGTGCATGCATGAGTTATTGTAATTTCTTAAATTAATGAATTACTCAAGATAAGAACATAAGAAATGTGTGGAGCTCTGCATTTTGAATCTTTATAATAAGTGACATTAAGCTTCTTTTACCTTGGTGTCATCGGTAATTCCATTGCCCTTAGCGCCAAAATTCATCACGTCAAACACTATAGAATGGCTGCTGCCGTAGCCTTTCTGTGGCGGAAGTGGAGGCGGAATGTCTTGTGCTGGCGTCGTAACTACTGGAGGTGAAGGTACGGGAGATTTATGAGACGGTGGTTTTGGTTTCGGTTTCGGTTTCGGCTTTGGTTTTGGTTTGTATTTATGGTTACCATGACCAGTATGATGGGTAGTGCTTCCTTTGTTTTTGGACAAAGAAGCTGAAAAACTTCTACTATTCCTCCAATGCCTGCCTCTTCTGGCATTGCAGCTCTTAAAACTTGAACACCATAAAAGAATAACAATGAGGATCATAAATGTGAGGCTTCTGAAACTAAATCCTCTCATGTTTAATGTAGAGAGAGAGAGAGAGAGAGAAAACAGAGGGAAAGAGAGGTTCTCTTATTTTTCTTGTCTAAAGTAAGTTAATGAGTGTGGTTTATATAGGCAGAGGCCATAAGAATGAGCAGTTATAATCAGAAATTGCTTTTGATAATGCTATGCATTTATGTTTCATTCAGCATTTTATTAATCACTTTACACACATTCCTTTATGTGAATTCTAGTTGGGATTAATTTAGGTCCGATCAACAGTGATCACAGGGCTCATTCTTTTGCCACATGTCACAATGGTGCTGCACGTGAAGCCTTCCTTTCATCAATTAACAAGAAAATTAACTGGGGATTTCATTATTATTGAAGATATGGATACAGTTATATTGGTTGTTATTGTGTCGTTTGGTTTGTGGAGATTTCTGTGGCCTTCTTCTCTGGTTTCAATTGGTTCAATATTTTAATACAAATTCAGAAAATAATGCAAAAGCCAAAAAGGCACACGTGAGTGGGTCTATATGGTGTCAATGGCACTGATTATAACAGCTCTTTATGATCACATGGAAACGTTCACGGGCTCCAGTTTTGTACTTTGTCTTCATAATCCTCCCACAATCACAAACAATGGCTACCCTTTATCAAATTTCCCAATCACACAAGAAGGCAATTTGCTCAAACCAACACTCTGCAAGGGAATAATGGATGGTGATGGTCCCTTTTCAGTTTCATTTTTAGGGTTATATATATGTATAGAGTTTTCCCTACTTTTTGCTGAATTTTTTTATTGATTTTGATAAATTTCATCTAAATTTTCATTATTGAATTAGAAACCTGTCTCTTCTGATACGTCAAAAATCTGCATTATGAATGAATAAGCTAAAAACGTATATAATTTTAGAGTCCTGCATGAACACATACGTTGTCAGAAACTGCTGAAAAACCTCTATACTGTACGCCCATAGTTTTCGATCATCTGTAATTATTTTAATTGGCTCATAAAAGAAGTACAAGTAGCGTACAATTGACATTAATTTATTTCACAAAATTAATTAACAAGTGAAAAAAATACTCGGTTTATCGATCATGCAAAAACAGAAAAGAAAGATTGTGATAAAGAGGGTAAGATCACATTATCTGAGTTTTCAGATATACAAAATTATGATCACATAAAATGGATTTGATGTGAACACCCCACGTCCAATGAAATGGTTTGATTATTTTGTAATTGATTTTTCTTTTTTTGAATGATATAGTGGTTTGAAACAAAACAAGAATAAATGAAGTAAATATAATTAGTACAGAAGAGTGGATAAACGAAAATCGAAGTCCCAAAACTGAGTGAAAATGATTGAAATGCAGTTGAGATGAGAATATTTTACATAAGAGTTGTTTTGTTTGTTTACTGAGAATATATGTGTGCTACGTGGGTGGCTGTCCTTGTACAAATCTGTCGCAAACACATTTTACAGAGATGCCATTCACAGCCACACGAAACACACCCAACAAATAAATATAATGTTTTATCCGAGAGTCTTTGACCTCTTCCCTCTAGTCATTTTCCTCTCTGGATTTGCCTTTGCCCATCACCAAACCCAAACATCTCTTTCTCACTCATGTGCTATGTTGCACCAGCTACGTATCTTGCTTCAATTCCCAAATTGTGATGGATAGATATACGGGAATTTACAGGAAAAAAGAAATTGTTGAGACAACTAGCTAGACATATTCTTTGTTCAATCTCCATCGTATTTATCTACCAAATATCCACCAAAAGCAAAATAATTGGATCCCTATAAATAATACTCATAAAAAACTCTTATTTATATATTGATTAAATCCGTTATTGGGCAGCAATATTCTCATATTTGGTTGTACTGTACATGTTCTTATACTGTGACAAAATAATATATACAATAAGATAAGACAATAATCTTCATAATAATCAATTGCCAGCTGTGGGTTAATTTAAGGAAATGAAAAGAATTATAAAATAAATCTCCTATACCTTAGGGCTTAGGACATCATATTTAAGGCCATATACGTATAAAAAATGAAAAGAATCACAAGCATTATTTTAATTTAGGTTAAATGTTGAAGTTAGAGACAAGCATATATGTGTATGATATAGACTTTTGGAGAGAAATAAGATTAGTAGGACCTTCTGTTAGCCGTCTTTTAGTGGATACAAGCTCGTGAACTTTTGAGTTCTTCATCTCGTGAACTCCATGCGTAGAGTTGTAGAGAAGGTTATTAGGGTTTCTCTGCTCCATTATTAATTTAGGTGAATCATTTTTCCACCAACCGAGGCATCAATCTTCATGCTTTCTTTTTGACTTATTAACATGAGCAGCCTCCATAGGCAATTTGTAAAAGTATTTTTTATAATTCATAGGCAATCTGCTCATGTCTCCGATCTCCCCTTAAAAATAATAGATGAAAATCTGAGCTTTTTATAAAGTTTTTGAAAAAAAAAAAAAAAAAAAAATAAAAATAAAAAAAAAAAATAAAAAGGTCATTTATCATGTGCTTCGTTATAAATATATATTTTTTATAGGTTGAAAACCAATTCATGGTGTATTTCAATTTTTTTATGAGATTATTTTAAATGCTTAACTATGATAAACCAAAATACTCAATGATGAAATATTTAGACTGTTTAGGAATAAATAAGTGTCAGCATGAGCTGTATGTGAGGTGTAAATTACTAGATTAATTTTGTAATTAATCCTAGAATCAGGCTAGTTGAGTATTCTTTTGTTTAAATGTAACTTAATATAGGAATATGTAACCCCTGTATGTTACACTATTTTGAATTATTTTTCTGTTATCTTATTTGAATTAAAAAACAAAACATGTGTTTGTTTACTTATTGGGTCAATTCATTTAGAAAATTAATCCAATTCAAATAAGATTTTTTTGTCTCAAAATGAAAAGTGGGTGGTACTTGTTTTCTATTATCATATTCTATTTAACTCAAAATATATTTCCAACTTCATTCAACTAAAAACAATTACCTTTCACTCCTTCTAATCTGAAAATTAATCCACCTAAGACCAACACCACCTACCAACAACCACTGCCGACTATCGGCAATTGCTGACCGTCATGGTTGGAACCGCACACGACTAGCTGGATCTAGCTGGTCGTGCGCTGATATGGTAGTTTTTTCTGGTCAAATCTATGGCCAGAATTTGGCCATCGTTGACGGCCAAAATCTGGCCATTAACAGCTAAATCTTGTTGTTTCATCTAGCCAAAAACGGCTATATCAATGCACGATCGACTAGATCCAACCGGTTGTGTACGGTTCTGGCAACTATTGGCTACCATCTGGCAATGGTGGCTGGCGGCTGGCTATCCTCTTAGGTGGTGAGGTGCTTTAGTTAATTTTTTAACTTTTATTGTGGGAGGTGTTTGGTTAAATTAACAAATATAAGGAGTTAAAAATAGATCTAAAATATTTTAAGAAAATATACCAAACAACTGTTTGGCATTTTATCAAACCCTGAATATACTTTTCTGATATTTTACCAAACACATTTTCAGAATCTGATCCAATTCGATTTAATCCAACTAACTCAACTTAAAATAGTTATTCGGAATAACATTTTTCAAATAATCTACCAAACGGGCCCTTAGTTTTCCTTAGAGTAGGTTCTTTCCTATTTTAAATGTAGTCATTGTACCTATATATTGCCTCCATCTTGGAGAAGAAAGGAAGATAACAATTATTCACAGAAACCATTGTTTGACATGGTATCAAAGCAGGTTATAGTCTAAGGAAGTCTGTGATAATCAATCGTATTTTTTTCAAAATTCGTATTCCAAATATCACCACTGCAAATATGTTATGAGTTTGAAGGCCATCACTATAGACATATCAACCCAATCAACCAAACCAATCTCAACACCAGCACCGTAGATTATTGTCCATCAAGACAACTCTACATTTCCTACCGGAGTCACACTGGTGGAGAACAATTATTCGTTATGGTCTCAACTCATGGAGATACGTATTGGCGCTTACAACAAAACTGGATACCTAACCGAAGTAGCAAAAAAACTTGCACTTGAAGATCCGAATCTAAAAATATGGATCACTGAAAATAATAGAGTGAAAAGTTGGCTTATTGACCCAATGAGTTTGTCACTGATGTAACGATTTATTCGCCTCCCTACAACCAAGGAGATACGGGATGCTATATCAAAAATCTTTTGTGATGAATCGGATCCATCATCTAGCTCCTCGAAAATAAAAATAATCAATCCAATGGACAGTTTAGAGGTCGGGCATGTTCTCATCGTGGTGAAACAGGTCATTCGAAACAAAAATATTGTGAAATTAATAATATCCTGAGCAATAGGACTTCACAAAGAAACCTCGAAAGCAGATTGTAGGAAAAGCTATGGTAATCTCTACGGAGGAAGAACAACTGCAGCCTACAACAAATGTTAGTCACCTAGGTATTGTTGGTAAGACGTTTGCCTTTTCTACAATTTCTAATAATAGTACTTGGATTATTGATACAGGTGCATCTGATCATATGACTCAGGACTCCAACCAATTACAATATGTTTCCCCATTTCCTCAATCTGTTATCTCCACAACTAATGGCAATACCTCTCCTATTACCGGAGCGGGCTCTGTTATCTTATCCAATACTCTCATATTAAATATTGTCATGGTTGTTCCATCCCTTGAATGTAATCTTTTGTTTGTTAGTCAAATTACCTCCACTCATTCCATCCCTTGCATTGTAACTTTTTGGCCCTCATTTTGTTTTTTTCAAGACATTCTCACTCAGAAGATTCTTGGTTATGCTGTTAGCTAGGGCAAACTCTACTACTTGGAGTTGACAAAAAATGGGGGACCAAAATTCTGTCAAGCAAATCAAACTAGTAGTAAAGACAAGCAAAATGAAAGCACTATAAGAATATTTGGCTGTAAATTCAAAATGAATGATCTTAGCCAACTTTAGTATTTCTTGGGGATTTAGGTCGCAAGATTGAAACATGAGATTTCATTCTTATAACAGCAATACATGCTAGACTTTTAACTGAAACTGGAATGCTTGCTTGCAAACCAAAGAGACGCCCATAGAAATGAATCACAAGCTCGGAGAATGTTTAGATTAAGCTCCAACAGACAAGGGTCGTTATTAGATGTTGGTTGGAAGATTAATCTACATATCACACACGAGGCCAGATATAGCTTATGCAGTGAGCGTTGTGAGCCAGTTCATGCATGCACAACTTGAAGAACATATGAATGTGGTGTATCGAATCCCAAGATACTTGAAGAGTGCTCTAGGAAAAAGATTGTTGTTCTCAAAAAATGATATTTCTAACATTGAAGGCTACATAGATTTTGATTGGGTAGGCGATTGAATTGATAGAAGGTCCACATCTAGGTATTTTATTTTCGTGGAAGGTTATTTTGTCACTTGGTGAAGCAAGAAGCAGAAGGCAGTAGCAGGATCAAGTGCATAAGCCGAATTCCAAGGTATGGCTCATGGTGTGTTTGAATTGTTGTGGGTTAAGAGTGTACTAAAAGATTTGGGGATTAAATATGCAGAACCTATGAGTCTTCATTGTGATAATAAGGTTGCTATTGAGATTGCACATAATCTGGTACAACATGACTGCACCTAATATGTCGAATTTGATCATCATTTCATGAGGCAAAACCTCGATCGAAATATTATACAGTTACAATTTGCTCAGTTTGAAAATCAGTTATTGATATGCTCATGAAGATGATTTCAAGAAAGGTGTTCCATGGCATAATCGACAATTTTGGCATGATAGACATCTATGCTCCAACAGTCCAATTTGAGGGGGAGTGTCAACATGAGTTGTATGTGAGGTGTAAATTACTAGATTAATTTTGTAATTAATCTTAGAATATGGCTAGTCGACTATTCTTTTGTTTAAATGTAATTTAATATAGGAAGATTTAGTTTTCCTTAGAGTAGGTTGTTTCCTATTTTAAATGTAGTCATTGTATCTATATACTATCTCAATCATAGAGAAGAAAAAAAGATAAGAATTATCCACAGAAAACAATGTAATTTAATATAGGAATATTTAGTTTTCCTTAGAGTAGGTTGTTTTCCTATTTTAAAAGTAGTAATTGTATCTATATACTACCTCCATCTTGGAGAAGAATGGAAGATAAGAATTATTCACAAAAACCATTATTTGAAAATAACAGTAAGTACTTTTCTAAACACTTTTGCTTTCTATTTTCATATTACGTTTTAGATATTGCGATTGGTTGCATATAAAATTTATGCACTCACTTAGTACTAGTTATCATATGAAGCAATGACAGCCATAACGTGGTTAATTTGCGCTTATCATTGTCATATTCGTTGTCTTTATCTTGAGTTCTCACGTTCCCGTTTAATCAATTCTCATAAAGCTTGAGATTTAAGAAATTACCAAAGCACTACGTCATTCATGATTTAATCGTACAAGTTTTTTTGTGATTCTTTTTATTCAAGACCTCTGATTACCATTTTGGAAAAAAACACTTCTCAACCAATCACTTAAGTTAAGTTATGTCAAACAATAATATTAGTCTCACAAACATCTCTTACTAGCACCCCTCACTAACCTCATGTGGCAGTTTGCAATTGGCTTGGTCAAGCGAGACCCATGCAAGTTGATCAATTATGAGCCGACACATGACGTTTGTGAGAAAAAGTTAGTGAGAAGTATTTGTGAATGTAGTATTACTCTATCTCAAAACTATTCAAAATCCCTTCTTAAATTGACTGATTTCAAAGAGTAAACTACTTTTTCCCACCCAAATAATGTCTTAACGACACTTTTCCACTTACAGATTTTTAAAATACCACTTTACTACCTAACTTTATATTCCATTTTCGATTCTAGCATCTTTGCAACTCTACATCACCATCATTCTCTTTTCTGATCATCACTCACTAAAACCCCTCAAGCCCTACTCCCGTCGACCCCGCCAATCACCGGTAATCGAGCGATTAGGGTTACATAACCGTCGCTCCCAAGTCAAATTCTGATCGATCCTAACTACCAAAATCCAACATTCCGCCATCAAAAGATTTATCGGCCTCCTTTCTTCAAAAGTCTAACAGCTCAAACTAATTTTGCTCTTTGTCCGCCGTCGAAATATAAATTTGGATAATAAAGTGATATTTTAAAAGTCTGTGGGTAGGAAAGTGTCATTAAGTCATTATTTGGGTGGAAAAAAAAAAATTTGTTAACTCCATTTCAAATTAAATTAAAGTTATATATACACAACATGCCCAAATGCGAAAAATTATGAATTAATTTCAAACTAATATATATTCATCCTAACTTGTGCCGACATTCACATTATAGAAATGGAGTGTATTAATAGTGATCATGGATGATGATAATCTTATTATCTCTAAAAGTCAAATTTTGTTTCCCAAAAGATAAAAAGGGAAGTTCGAGATAGAAAAGAAAATGCCCCACGATTCAACTTTCATTCTGTAATGTATAGAAAAAGTGCAAATTTAGATGTGATTCTTGATATTACAATCTCACTTTAGCTTTAAAGGTTAACAATAATTATAAAAGAAAAGAATGAGTTGAAGTTCACAGATGATTCTAGAAGTTGAAGCAATTATATATATATATATATATATGAAACTGATGAAGTTATATATTGAGCAAAGCAAAACCCACAGATGTTATTATTATTGTTGGTGGTGGGGTAATGGTTATAGTTGTGAGTTACTTTGTGCATGTGAATCCATCGCTGAATTTTCTTCATTTTGGATTCTTAAATTTAGGAAGACAAAACTGCTTTTGTCGCCACTACTTTTGTTTCTACTACAAGAAACACCCTTAATTCATGGCCTACTCAAGCTTACCAATGTCACGGATCATTGATTTCAAACCCTAAGATTTGCTTCATTATTTTTATCATTTAAAAATTAAGGGGACAAGAATGCAACATCTCGTGCACTTTTCTCTGTTCTTCCTTTCCTTCTTCCCTTGGCATTTCATGCAATAAAGGATTTCTCAACCACCATTACTGATAGCACATGGTTTTTTGAAGGCAGTATTGTCCCATCATGTATCTCAATTTCTACCTAAATAAATACAAAATCAAATCCAACTTGTGTCTAATTTGAGAGGTGTTTGATCTACGAGATTTATTTTTGAAAGTTGGAATGTTCTTTTCTTGATGACTTTATGGGAATGGGACCCTAACCCTAACATAATGTACAACTCCACAGTGGAATTTATTTGTATTTAATGAGGCACAGTAACTAATTGACAAATTTTGTATTAATTGATAGAAGATAATTTCATTGTCATTTTTAATCATACATTGCATCCATCCTCCCAAACAAAACCAGCTCCAAACAATTGTCAGTTTCTATGCATTTCCAAAATGTAACAATCTTTGAAAATGCAAAATATAATATGAAGAGTAAACGACTTTTTCCCACCCAAGGTTTGTCTTAGCGACATTTTTCCACCCAAATGATTTTAAAATACCATTCTCCCACCCAAAGTTTACATTCCGTTATATTAAAAATACACTTTAATTTCTCAGTCGGCATTCGGTAAGTTACCAAGAGGCAAGGTAAGAGAGGATTTGTAGAGTAGATGTTGGTGGATTGAATGATAATGACCAATTGAATATTCTATGTCGGAATCAGTTGAAAATCAACTAAGAACAGAAAACCCTAACTTTACGGTGACCGACAATCGATAAGAAAACAGGTGTCAGAGTGAGAGGAGTTTCATACAGAGGAGACCAAGGTGGTGACGGAGAGAATTGTAGTCGTCGAAATCTGTTAGAATCAGTTTTGAGTAGTAACGGAATATTAAATTTGGGTGAAAAAATAGTATTTTGAAACTTTTTGAATAGAAAAGTGCCATTAAGGCAAACCTTGGGTGGGAAAAAGTCGTTTACTCTAATATAAAATTAAAACCATTCATGTTCCAACCGGTTTTAAGAGCTATTTATTATAACTGTCAATCCCATTATNCCCTCGATCTATTTAAAGCATAATCATGAGCAAGTGCATAAATATACTCACGAAAAAGCAGTGGGTATAGGAAGTGGTGTTGCTGAGATCCATCTAGTTCGAAATAGACTTGAAATTCCTCCATTTGAAATTCGATTTAAACCAACACCTTACGGCACGAGCTGACGACAGCCATGCACCACCTGTGTCCGCGTTCCCGAAGGCACCCCTCTCTTTCAAGAGGATTCGAAGCATGTCAAGCCCTGGTAAGGTTCTTCGCTTTGCATCGAATTAAACCACATGCTCCACCGCTTGTGCGGGCCCCCGTCAATTCCTTTGAGTTTCATTCTTGCGAACGTACTCCCCAGGTGGGATAGTTAATGCGTTAGTTACATCACTGCACGAGTCGATACGCACAGTGCCTAGTATCCATCGTTTACGGCTAGGACTACTGGGGTATCTAATCCCATTCGCTCCCTTAGCTTTCGTTTCTCAGTGTCAGTGTCGGCCCAACAAAGTGCTTTCGCGGTTGGTGTTCTTTCCGATCTCTACGCATTTCATCGCTCCATCAAAAATTCCCTTTGCCCCTACTGTACTCCAGCTTGGTAGTTTCCACAGCCTGTCCAGGGTTGAGCCCTAGGATTTGACGGCAGACTTAAAAAGCCACCTACAGACGCATTACGCCCAATCATTCCAGATAACGCTTGCATCCTCTGTATTACCACAGCTGCTGGCACAGAGTTAGCCGATGCTTATTCCCCAAATACCGTCATTGCTTCTTCTCTGGGAAAAGAAGTTCACGACCCGTAGGCCTTCTACCTCCACGCGGCATTGCTTCGTCAGGCTTTTGCTCATTGCAAAAAATTCCCCACTATTGCCCCCCGTAGGAGTCTGGGCCGTGTCTCAGTCCCAGTGTGGCTGACCATCCTCTCGGACCAGCTACTAATCATCGCCTTGGTAAGCTATTGCCTCACCAACTAGCTAATCAGACGCGAGCCTCTCCTCGGGCGGAGGAATATATATATATATATAAACTGATGAAGTTATTATATATTGAGCAAAGCAAAACCCACAGATGTTATTATTATTGTTGGTGGTGGGGTAATGGTTATAGTTGTGAGTTACTTTGTGCATGTGAATCCATCGCTGAATCTTCTTCATTTTGGATTCTTAAATTTAGGAAGACAAAGCTGCTTTTGTCGCCACTACTTTTGTTTCTACTACAAGAAACACCCTTAATTCATGGCCTACTCAAGCTTACCAATGTCACGGATCACTGATTTCAAACCCTAAGATTTGCTTCATTATTTTTATCATTTAAAAATTAAGGGGACAAGAATGCAACATCTCGTGCACTTTTCTCTGTTCTTCCTTTCCTTCTTCCCTTGGCATTTCATGCAATAAAGGATTTCTCAACCACCATTACTGATAGCACATGGTTTTTTTGAAGGCAGTATTGTCCCATCATGTATCTCAATTTCTGCCTAAATAAATACAAAATTAAATCCAACTTGTGTTTAATTTGAGAGGTGTGCGATCTACGAGATTTATTTTTGAAAGTTGGAATGTTCTTTTCTTGATGACTTTATGGGAATGGGACCCTAACCCTAACATAATGTACAATTCTACAGTGGAATTTATTTGTATTTAATGAGGCACAGTAACTAATTGACAAATTTTGTATTAATTGATGGAAGAAAATTTCATTGTCATTTTTTATCATGCATTGCATCCATCCTCCCAAACAAAACCAGCTCCAAACAATTGTCAGTTTCTATGCATTTCCAAAATGCAACAATCTTTGAAAATGCAAAATATAATATGAAGAGTAAACGACTTTTTCCCACCCAAGGTTTGTCTTAGCGACATTTTTCCACCCAAATGATTTTAAAATACCATTCTCCCACCCAAAGTTTACATTCCGTTATATTAAAAATACACTTTAATTTCTCAGTCGGCATTCGGTAAGTTACCAAGAGGCAAGGTAAGAGAGGATTTGTAGAGTAGATGTTGGTGGATTGAATGATAATGACCAATTGAATATTCTATGTCGGAATCAGTTGAAAATCAACTAAGAACAGAAAACCCTAACTTTACGGTGACCGACAATCGATAAGAAAACAGGTGTCAGAGTGAGAGGAGTTTCATACAGAGGAGACCAAGGTGGTGACGGAGAGAATTGTAGTCGTCGAAATCTGTTAGAATCAGTTTTGAGTAGTAACGGAATATTAAATTTGGGTGAAAAAATAGTATTTTGAAACTTTTTGAATAGAAAAGTGCCATTAAGGCAAACCTTGGGTGGGAAAAAGTCGTTTACTCTAATATAAAATTAAAACCATTCATGTTCCAACCGGTTTTAAGAGCTATTTATTATAACTGTCAATCCCATTATGCCATTAAAATGAACCTGCGACAAAATTAAGTTAGAAGAGACAACTACTTGTTACAAACTGAGAATCCTTGCTGGCCTCTCAGAATTTTTTTTTTTTTTGGGGGGAGGGATTTTTGTCTCTCTCAATTCTTCCAATTGAATCTGGTAAAAAGTATAGATGAGTTGGCCTCTAGATTTGTTAATTTTATTGATCAAATCAACTGGTGTGTATATTTATATTCCCAATTTTGAAGGGATGTTTTCTTGACTGCATTACAAACTTGAAATCAATTAAAAGATGACAACACAAAAAACAATNAGAAAAACAGAGGAGAAAGAACGAAGAAAATTTGTATCTGATTTCAATTAGTAAAGTTTTCTGATACTGTACACTTTATACCCATATTTCTTATAAAGAAGAAAGACACGATAAGTGTCCTAGCTGAGCTGCCTAAAGCAATACTCTAACACACAAAAAACGCTGCCGTATCACTTATTCTTAAACGGTGCAGTTTTGTTCTTCAGTCCAACACCCACAAGTCAGCATGTAAGTATTCTAAGCAGTTGGCAGCCAGGTGAGTCCCCTTTTGGAAACTCAACCTGTGTTGTTTGCCCATAATACAGGTCTCACAGAAATCAAGAGGTTTAATAGGGTCCTTACCAAACAGGCCCTGCTTATGGAGGATGTCCAGGCCCTTTTGGCTCATATGGCCTAATCTTAAGTGCCATTTTTCAGTAACATTCAAGTTAGTAGAAACCAAAGCAGAATTTAAACAATCAGCATAATAGGATCCAGACAGAATATACAAGCCATTTCTTTTTATCCCTTCAAGAAAAACACAGTTATTTTTATAAACATACAGGCAAACATTTTTAGCTTTATAACTACAACCAGATTCATCTAAGACACTTAATGAAATTAAGTTTCTTTTTAATTCTGGAATGTACCTCACTTTAGTCAACTTGACAGTTTTACCACTGTTTAGTTTTAATGTGATGCTGCCTATCCCTTCAACCCTACAGGCATTATTATTCCCCATGTAGACAGTTTCTAACCTATTCTCCTCATAGTCCTAAAACCAATCTTTATTGGGACTCATATGAAAAGAGCATCCAGAGTCCATTACCCAATCATTTATCTTTTCTGTTTTAGAAACAGTTAAAACTTCAGATTCTTCTAAACTGGACTTAGAGGTTGCTAGGTTGCTTTCTGTATTCCCTTGTTTCTATTTCTTAAGCCAGGCATAACAGTTCTTTTTCAAATGGCCAGCCTTGTTACAGAAGAAACACTTCTTGGTTTCTCCTTTGGTCTTACGGTTTTGTTTTCTCTTTTTCTTATTCCTAGGCCCACTATCAGACTGGATAGAATTACTAATCTGATTAAAATCACCATTTCGTTTAACAAAAAGATTACTACCAATTCTTCTTTGCACTTTAATCTCTAATTCCCTAGCTTTTAATTCTAAAACTATTAAATTTATGCCTGGGATAGTACCAGAATATTGGAGGGCATTTTTTACAACTTGGTAATCTTCAGTTAAAGAAATCAAAAGAATCATAGCTAAAATAGAGTCTCCGAGTTCTTGATCTGTACCCTTCAACACTTGGGTCAGTTTCAAGAACTCATCAATATTCTCATCAATAGTCCTAGAGCTATCCATTTTATATGCAAATAAAACACCTTTTAAGTAAGCTAGATTAGGAGCAAATTGTAATGCATAAAGAGATTCGAGTTTACCCCATACCGCTGTCGGAGTTTCAAAACCGTCTACCTTTCGCAGGACCGCATCGGAGAGGTTCATGATTATCAGATTGTATGCCTCCTCCTCTAGCTCTGCCTTCTTTTTCAGTTTCTCCTCTGACCATTTGATCACGTCCTTGTCCAGTGCGATGGCTACCTTGTTATGAGATAACAACGCCTTCATTTTCTTTTTCCAACTATTGAAATTAATTTTCCCATTGAATTGGGTGATTTCGACTCTTGTAGTAGTCATAGTGACGGATTACTGTTTGGATCTAGGATTGACACAGAAACCCTAATCATGGTTAAGGTTGAATTTGAACTAATTTCACGAAATTGATTTGATATTCTAAGGTTTTCTAAGCCCTAAGCCACTAATTTGACTGATTAAACTGAAACCCCCAATTTGTATAAACCCTAGGTTTCAAGAATTACTCAAATCAAACCGAATAAACCCTAATCTCGCTCTGATACCACTGTTGTGTGTGAAACAGAATTCAAACCTATCAATCAACACTCACAAACACAATCACAAGACGTAAACTACCAAGAACACAAGATTTTTACTGTGGTTCGCTTATTCCAATGGAATAAACTATGTCCACGTTGAGCTCCAAGCAAATTGGGACCCACTGCACTATAAGGATCAAAGTATTACAAGTACAGCTCAATCATAACCCAAATCACTCAACTCTTACACTGATACAACAATCACTCGAATCTCCCTGTAATCACAATAAGCTAACCCGAAAACTGAAAGCCTATACCAAAAAAAACCACTCTGCAGTTTCTGCTATCAAGATTCACAAGAACCTAAACCTAATTACAATGTTCGAAAGAGTAAAAAATAAGAAGACTAAAACTGTTGTAAAACGCAAGAAAGAAGAAGATCAAGTTGCTATGCGCATTCTCAGATCTGGCTGCCTTTTATACTTTGACTTAATGAACTGATATTGGCCGTTAGATCTGAATGGAATCAATGGCTGAGGATTGTCACTTGAGCTAACACCAAAACGATAGCGTTTCACTTTAGGCGCAAGACGACACCATCAAAGATTCACTCAACATTCCGGATAAAGAATTCAGGAGGCAAATATACTATAATGTTGAATTCCTCGATAAAGATTAAAATTAAGGTCATTCGTGATATAGAGTTATTAGCACTGTTTTGAGAGTATATTTGATATATTTAAGGAGTCTAAAAATGAAAAAAAGTACTGGATTGATAGATATAGTAGTCATCATTCTCGTTGGTTTGCATAACATTTAAAGATCCTAAAGGAGCAAGAGTTGTATATTCCACAAAACGTCATTCTTGCCAAGGTTGTATGCTTTTTTTTTTTTTTTTCAACCTACTCAAGTCTAAATGTGTGATTGGATTCGCAGATGATTGGTAAAAAAAAATAATCTTCTCTTATGAGAATAATAACAAATGGAAAGTGTTCAATTGGAACATGAAATGTTGGGCCAATCATTGAAGATAAAAAGACATCGAATCCATATGAAGTTTTACCCTGAAAATACTCTGACGTTATGAAAAGTTCTTAATGTTAGTTTTACCCAGAAAATACTCCGATAGTATGAAAAGTGCTATATTTATATATATTCTTTGATTTGTGATAACAAATTCTTTTTTTGTAATATAATCTTGTATAGAGAAACCCTATGGATAATATCAAACTTTCAATGTAAAAAAAATAGATTTAAATTCTTTAAATGATAATAAATTATTACAATTATTCTTTTTATTCACAAGCTGAATTGTCTTTAAGTTTCAAAATAGCTCTAACACGAGGTCATAGTTAAGAGAGGGTGATCATTCAAAATTTAGGAGTCGAGCGACGAAAGCTCCAAATAAAATATATGTTTCTAGTAGCAAGCAGAAACAAGCTACTCATTTTTCACTGTTATCAGATTTCAGTTTGATCATATATTTCATGCTTAATTTCAAATGTTGGGCATTATATATAACATTAATATTTCTTTAACTTAAAAGTTGTATTTACCTTCACATCGCTAGTTTAGTGAATAGAGGTGATCGGTTATGGGTATTCTACAATTACTAAGATTTAGAATCGAAAACTGGTTCCAGTTCCTAGAAATTTGGAATTAGGACCTGAAACATAGCTTCCGCTTTTGGGTAACCAGGTAAATTTTAGTTACTCCCTATTTTTTGAAAAATAACAAATGTACCTCCAACAGTTTTCAAAAATTATAATTTAGTTCTGGTTCCTACCCGGGTGCTTGGACCTCGGTTCCCATTTTGGTTCCCAAAACCAAAACTGGACTCAGGAATTCTCGATTCTAATTTTTTAGAACCGAAACCAAACCCTAATGGGGCCAGTTCCAGTTCCTACCTGGAACCGGTGGGTGGGTACCCATGGTTTCGATTCTATCTTTTACCTATGCTCACCCCCAACTGTTATGGTGAATAAATGTGGTTGGATTCCCTCGTTCCTTAAGCTAGCTTTTGGGAATGAGTTATACTCAAACCTGTATACTAAACAATTTATTTGTGTTATTTAATATTAAATGACAAAAAAAAATCATTTTTTGCTTAATAAAAAGTATAAACTTTTGATATTTTAACTTTGTTATCTTAGTATAAATCCGAATTTGGAAAAATACTGATGACCTGAAAAAGTTGATGTTGATGTATAGCATGAAAGAGACAAGCTCATGCTATTGAAACAAAGAAGAACTACATTTTCCTCCCTTTACTTTCGGTTTATTTTTAAAGATCCCCACTTCAATTGCTACAATTTGAAAAATACCTATGTAAAATTCAACTCATTTCCCGTAATTTTAGCCTAAACACGTCGTAATTTAAACAAATAATAAGAAATACGAGAAATGAATTTGAGATGGGTTTTTAATGATTTAAAAACAAATAAACTCTTATTTTTCTCCGAGAAATAAAGGTATTAAGGAGGAGTTTCACTAAATAAAAGAGCAAGTTAGTAAAAAAACCTATTGCGCACTAGTGTTATTTGTGTAATGCATTTCTCATTATTTTGATTTCCATTGTTTCAACATAATTTTTAAGGTAATCAACTGAGTCAAATGAGCAAATTATTAGTCTTTCAAACTAGTGTCCTTAAAAAATGAACACAAACTATAGGGACCGAAAAGAATTCTCACCTTGACACATTAAATATTGAATATTCGACAGTTGACAAAGAAGAAATTTATAAGAATTGTGATCAACCAGGAAGAGTTCAGCCGCGGGCCAAGTCATCCAGCGGGTCAATAATTCAATCTACAAGACTACGACCTTTTCCTTTGTCAATTCATGGTTAAATTTATAGCTATAAATACAGCCATGGCGCTCTCTTATTTTCATTCTCATTCTTCAGAAACTCAAACAAAAGAAACAAAACCAGATAGCAACCCAGAAATACAGCTTAATAGCTTATATTGTCAATACCATTCATGGCCTCTTTACAAGTTTTAAATCCACTGTTTTCTTGTTCTTCTTCAAATAGAATTAATGCCGCAATATCTGTCCCAAAACTTCCCAGAATCCGTTTCTCACCTCTGAAAAAACCAAGTAGAGACTTGGTTGAGGAGCTGAAGGTGAGAGATAATGGATACACAAACTCAGTGCTAGTAGAAAAGTTTGTTCCTAGCACAAAATTTCAAGAAGATAACAATGTTGACGACTCTACTAATTCTATGGTGACAGCCCAACTTTACGCCGTGTTGGAGGCTGTTGCTGATAGAATTGAGATGCACTATAACATTGGCCAGCAACGTGACAACTGGAACACGCTTCTCTTGAACTCCATCAACATGATTACCCTCACTGCTGCCACCATGGCTGGTGTTGCGGCAACTGGTGGCGCAGGTGTTTCGCTTCTGGCATTGAAGTTATCTTCTACGCTCTTGTTCTCTGCAGCCACAGGGATGATGGTTATGGTGAACAAGATCCAGCCCTCGCAACTTGCCGAAGAGCAACGTAACGCAACAAGATTGTTCAAGCAGCTCCAGAGTGAAATACAAACAGTTTTTGCTCTAAGGTTGCCCAATAAAGAAGATGTGAAAGATGCAATGGAGAAAGTGTTGGCGCTTGACCAAGCATACCCACTTCCCTTGTTAGGTAAAATGATTGAGAAGTTCCCTAAAACATTTGAGCCTGCTGTGTGGCGGTCGTCAAACCATTCCCAGGCAAACAACAAAAAAGCATTTAAAAGCGAGCAAAGTAGCTCGAAGATGGAGAAAAATGGATGGAGTGAAGATCTGGAAGAGGAAATGAGAGAGATTATTGAAGTGTTAAAGAGAAAAGATACAGAAGATTACATGAGACTAGGCAACCTGGCGTTGAAGATAAACAAGATTCTAGCCATCTCAGGGCCATTACTCACCGGCATTGCAGCTGTCGGGTCGGCTTTCGTGGGGTCTCCTCACGGGTCATGGGCTGCTGTCGTTGCGGTGGCTGCAGGCGCATTAGCTACCACAGTTAACACATTGGAGCATGGTGGACAAGTCGGTATGGTGTTGGAGATGTACAGATACTGCGCTGGCTCCTTCACACTTCTGGAGGAATCAATTGAAGCAAATCTCAATGAAAGTGAAGTAGAGAAGAGAGTAAACGGAGAGATGTTTGTACAAAACGTAGCTTTGAAGTTGGGAAGAAGCATATCACAGCTGAGAGATCTTGCCGAAAACTCAATTTATTCTCGCAGTAATGGAGCCGAGATTGACGAATTTGCAAGCAAACTTTTCTGATTTTACCGGATGTGGATGTATTCCTTGACCATACGTATTCTTTAATTTGTTCTGTACATGGATAACCAAATTCTTTGTATAATTATGTAAAGAGAATTGACTTAATGAATTTTTCGTTCTTCTTACAATTAAAGGAATAGTTTTTTTTTTTTTTACATTTTCTAGTATTTAAAAAAATATTTATTTTAAAACATTTTTGGATAATTTTAATTTGATTTAACTACAACCAATTGTTTTGCATATTTAATAATTCTTTATAAAGTACCGAGGATGCATATTTTAATTTAATCATATATTCTTGATAAAGAATTGAGGAGGCAAATATACTATAATGTTTTGAGAGTATATTTGATAAATATAAATAAAAATAAGAACAGAAATCTGACATTTTATGATACATATCTGCTCGGTTTCAGTACAACACAAAGTCATCATTTTCTTTGGTTTGCATAGTATTTAAAGTCGTTCTTGTTAAGGTTGTATCCGTAGATGATTGGTAAAAAGAAATAATCTTCTCCTTTATAATAATAAAAAATGGAAAGTGTTAAATTGAAACATAGAAATGTTGGGCCAATCATTGAAGATAAAAGGACATGAATCCATACAAAGTTTTATCATTAAAACACTCCGACGGCATGAAAAGTTCTTAATGTTAATTGAGTCGTAACTTTAGTGTTTATCTCGCATCGTTATTACCCTCTATATAAATTATGTTGTTGTTTTGACTCAACTCCCAATATTGAGTTCTTTTTTATTTTTATTTTTATTTTTTATGTTTAGAGGTGTTCGGGCCAGTTTACGCACATTTCAATTAATTCTTTGGAACTATAGAACTAATGGCTAGATAAGAACTCCAATAATTACCCCTTTTAGCGATCGAGAAAGAACTCGAACTCATTACCTCTTGAGTAATATACTCAAGAGTTTTCATCAAACTACTCAATCACCTGGAGATAGTTTATTGAGTTTTTGTTATATCTTTAGAAAATAACTCAATCGCTGACTTACAGAGCAACTGAGTTATTGATTCCTATTAATGCTTAGACCAATAAATTTACACTGGTGTAGTCTACGTACATTGTAGATGTCAACTATTTTCGAGTTAGACTTAGACCATAAATTTATTGATTCCTATTAATGCTACTCAATCATCATCTTATTTATTTGTTGAATGGCAAGTCACCTTATGGCATTAATTTAATCATATTATTCCAAATAAAGTCTTTTAGGCTGTCAATATTTTCAATATTGACCTTTTCTCTTTTACCATATCAACAACACAAGTCGTTGTCTATTCATTCATTAAAACTTTTACCATATCACTTCAATCCCATTTTCTAAGATCAAGAAATCAAAAATCTCTTCATTATATATATATTGTAAACTAGAAGATGAATGAAAGTATGGAACAAGTTGTACGCGTTACATAATTATACAGTAATGAGTTTTCATTATGCTTCATATATTGGTGCTTGTATTATACTAAATACATATTCTCACAAGCTTTTGAATTGTCTAAGTTTGAAAATAGATTCATCAGATGAGGTCGTAGTTGAGACTGTCTGGTTCAAAAAACATGGAGTTGAATGAGAAATCAAGCCCTAAATTAACTAGTTGAACCATCCATATATGCAAACAAAGCAGCAGAGATAACAAGTTAGAAACGGGATTGGTTGCAAGGATTTGATGACCGAAGAATGTCGATTAAACCTTGTATTTTTTAATTACCAACCACATTAATGGACCTTCTTATAAGTTAAAAGACTGAGAGTCTGAGTTTTTAATTTCACATTTTACTCGTTTGTGCCAGCTAGAATGATAATCAGATTCATTATCCTTCCCATATGTATGTATAACTTTCACCACCATGTTCTGTTAACGTGTTATTTACTTATTTATTACAAGTTTAACTGAATATAATTAGTAAAATCTCAAAGGAAAATGGATGAACCAAAGATACAGAGCTAACTCATAATACTCAACCTTTTCTAAACCCTTTGAATGAAGCATACCCCAAAAGATCTGATAGCCTGATCCTAAAATTTGGAGGAAACCCACCCATGGATAGTCCAATTTGGGCAGCAATAAAGGCGAATTAAGGGGATTGGCATGACTTTAACCCTCAGTCTCACGTTTGATTCTCCACTAGGTGCAAAGATAATATATTTGATCATGATTTACTTTGGGGGCTGTGATTGTGGGTTGAGAAATAATCGAAATGTGCGTAAGTTAGTCCGAACATCTCAGTTAACAAAAATATGTATACAAAGTTTTCTTATTAGATGGAAGCAACTAATTAATAAAGGATATAAGGATTTTACAAAACATAAATAATTGTGTATTCAATGGAATTCCTAATTTAAACATGGAGAGTGTATTTTAAAACAAAATATGTCACTTGGATAGTAAAAAGTTTGGGATGATTAAACTTAGATACTGAAATATTGAGTTCAAGTACTCTTGCATACGTAGGAGATAATCTTGACTTGAGGGGGGACGAAAATTACAAAGAGAAAAAGTCAGCTTAGGCCAAGTCACATTCCAAAACGCACCCAGTCCAGTCAGCCGACGACCTCTTCTATATATCTTTGATCAGTTATAGTTCGTTAGTATAAATACTGGCAGATACCATACACAAACACAATAACAATCACAAACAAAGATAATCAAATATCAGATACCATTCATGGCTTCTTTACAAGTTTCAGATAGCCTTTTTTATTCATCTTCGTGTCGCTCTTCAAATAGAATAAATGCTGCTATATCTGTCCCCANTAATAAAAAGTGTAAAATTTTGATTTTTTAACTTTGTATCTTAGTATAAATCCGAATTTCGAAAAATGCTGATGTGGTACCTGAAAATGTTGATGTTGATGTATAGCATGAAAGAGACAAGCTCATGCGATTGAAACAAAGAAGAAGTACATTTTCCTCCCTTTAGTTTCGGTTTATTTTTAAAGACCCCCATTTCAATTGCTACCATTTGAAAAATACCTATGAAAATTCAACTCATTAACCGTGATTTCAGTCTAAACACGTTTTAATAAATTAAAACATAATAATAAGAAATATTAGAATTTGAATTAAGAGATGGATTTTTTTTAATGATTTTAAAACAAATAAACTCTTATAATTCTTCTAGAAATAAAGGTATTAATGAGGAGTTTCACTAAAATAAAAGAGCAAGTTAGTAAATGAACTTGTTGATGCAGACATTTGCACTAATCAGAGGTACGTGATAGACAGCGTTAAAATCACGTAGGATGTGTGCGTTATCTCGATGGATCAGTCATGAAACAATATGATGATGAATATGCTAGAATCAACACAAAACACAAAGAACTTTTTAAAGTGTTCAGCTACTCGTAATGTAGGGCCTATGTCTATTATTATGTTATTGAACGTATTGAAATAGTGTTGTGTTTTATAAGGAATTTTTAGTTTGCTTTCTGTGACTTATTTTCCATCCCTAAAATAGATTACAACTAAGTTTATATAGTGCCACATATATGGTCAAGTTAAAAATAAACTCAAATTTGATTAAACGAGGAGTTGCGTGATCTTCTACCTTGATTATGAGATCTATTTTGCAAAATATATGCATGCCAAATGGGGATTTTATCTGCTCTGAATTTCCCTCACAACAAACCCTATTGCACACTAGTGTTATTTTTATAATGCATTTCTCATTATTTTTGTTTTCGCTGTATCAACATAATTTTTAAATTAATCAACTGAGTCAAATGACCAAAATATTAGTATCTCAAACAAGTGTCCTTAAAAAATAAACATAAACTATAGGGAACGAAAATGAATCCTCACTTTGAAACATTAAATATTGAATATTCTGAAAGTTGACAAAGATGTCAAAAGAAATTTATAAGAATTTTGATCGACAAGGAAGAGTTCAGCCGTGGGCCAAGTCATCCAGCAGGTCAAATAATTCACTCTACGACCTTTTCTTTTATCAATTCATGGTTAAATTCATAGCTATAAATACATCCATGGCCTCTCTTATTTTCATTCTCATTCTTCCACAAACTCAAACAAAAGAAACAAAAACAAATAGCAACCCAGAAATATAGCTGATATTATAAATACCATTCATGGCCTCTTTACAAGTTTTAAATCCACTGTTTTCTTGTTCTTTTTCAAATAGAATTAATGCTGCTATATCTGTCCCAAAACTTCCCAGAATCCGTTTCTCACCTCTGAAAAAACCAAGTAGAGACTTGGTTGAGGAGCGGAAGGTGAGAGATAATGGATACTTAAACTCAGTGCTAGTAGAAAAGTTTGTTCCTAGCACAAAATTTCAAGAAGAAAACAATGTTGACGACTCTACTAATTCTATGCTGACAGCCCAACTTTACGCCTCATTGGAGGCTGTTGCTGATAGAGTTGAGATGCACTATAACATCGGCCAGCAACGTGACAACTGGAACACGCTTCTCTTGAACTCCATCAACATGATTACCCTCACTGCTGCCACCATGGCTGGTGTTGCGGCAACTGGTGGCGCAGGTGTTTCGCTTCTGGCATTGAAGTTATCTTCTACACTCTTGTTCTCTGCAGCCACAGGGATGATGGTTATCGTGAACAAGATCCAGCCCTCGCAACTTGCCGAAGAGCAACGTAACGCAACAAGATTGTTCAAGCAGCTCCAGAGAGAAATGCAAACAGTTTTTGCTCAAAGGGTGCCCAATAAAGAAGATGTGAAAGATGCAATGGAGAAAGTGTTGGCGCTTGACCAAGCATACCCACTTCCCTTGTTAGGTAAAATGATTGAGAAGTTCCCTAAAACATTTGAGCCTGCTGTGTGGTGGCCATCAAATCACTCCCAGGCAAACAACTAAAAAGCGTATAAAAGAGAGCAAAGTAGCTCGAAGATGGAGAAAAATGGATGGAATGAAGATCTTGAACAGGAAATGAGAGAGATTATTGAAGTGTTGAAGAGAAAAGATACAGAAGATTACATGAGACTAGGCAACCTGGCGTTGAAGATAAACAAGATTCTAGCCATCTCAGGGCCATTACTCACCGGCATTGCAGCTGTCGAGTCAGCTTTCGTGGGGTCTTCTCACGGGTCATGGGCTGCTGCCGTTGCGGTGGCTGCAGGCGCATTAGCTACCACAGTTAACACATTGGAGCATGGTGGACAAGTCGGTATGGTGTTGGAGATGTACAGATACTGCGCTGGCTCCTTCACACTTCTGGAGGAATCAATTGAAACAACTATAAATGAAAAAGAAGTAGAGAAGAGAGTAAACGGAGAGATGTTTGTACAAAACGTAGCTTTGAAGTTGGGAAGAAGCATGTCACAGCTGAGAGATCTTGCCGAAAACTCAATTTATTCTCGCAGTAATGGAGCCGAGATTGACGAATTTGCAAGCAAACTTTTCTGATTTTACCGGATGTAGATTTATTCCTTGACTATACGTATTCTTTAATTGGTTCTGTACATGGATAACCAAATTCTTTGTATAATTATGTAAAGAGAATTGACTTAAATGAATTTTTCGTTCTTTTTACAATTAAAGGAATAGTTTTTTTTTTTACATTTTCTAGTATTTAAAAAAATATTTATTTTAAAAACATTTTTGGATTATTTTAATTTGATTTAACCACAACCAGTTGTTTTGCATATTTAATAATTCTTTATGAAGTACCGAGGATGCATATTTTAATTTAATCATATATTGTTAATAAAGAATTGAGGAGGCAAATATACTATAATGTTTTGAGAGTATATTTGATAAATATAAATAAAAATAAGAACACAAATCTGACATGTTATGATACATATCCGCTAGGTTTCAGTACAACACAAAGTCATCATTCTCTTTGGTTTGTGCAGTATTTAAAGAACCTAAAGGAGCAAGGGTTATATATACCATAGAACGTCGTTCTTGCTAAGGTTGTATGTCTTTTTTTTAACCTACTCAAGTCTAAACGTGTGATTGGATCCATAGATGATTGGTTAAAAAAAAAAAAAAAAAATCTTCTCCTTTAAGAATAATAAAAAATGGAAAGTGTTAAATTGAAACATGAAATGTTGGGCCAATCGTTGAAGATAAAAGGACACCGAATCCATATGAAGTTTTATCATCAAAATACTCCGACGGTATGAAAAGTTCTTAATGTTTGTTGAGTCGCAATTTTAGTGTTTATCTTGCATCCTTTTTACCCTCAATATAAATTATATTGTTGTTTTTAGAGTTGGTGAACTCTATTCAATGTTAGACACTCATTTTTAAAGTGCAATGGAATATTTTACTAAGTTGATTAATGGTTATCAAGTTAAGCATGAATCAACAACCACAAGTGGTATAGATAAATAACACAAGCATATACATGGTTTGGCTAAAACCATTCTTAGCCTACATCCGTGGGACCTCGTCTAGATCGAAGCTAATCCACTATGACAACAAATATTACGAGATATCACTCAGAGTTGATTTTAGTTACAACAAAGAGAACTCTCTATTCTACGTTACATTAAACACCACCCTCTGAATCTCTAATGCTTCGTCGCTTCTAGGATCACTCCACACCAGGAACATTCCCGAATAATGCTTGAGCTCCACCCAAGCTTCACTTCCGAAGAACACCTCTAGCTTCCACGGCTTGAACTCCTTTCAAGCTCTTAGCGTAGGAACCAAGTTCCAGCAACAACAAACAATAAACAAAGATCAACAAAATGATTTAAGCATTAAACCATACATGGAACCTATCAAGGAATAGACTCTCTGAAAATTTCAGAGCACAAACAAAATAATATCCAGGTTTGAAGATGCAAGGAAGAAGAAGATGGGTTTAAAAAATCCTTACTTGACCAATCTCTTTAAGATAAGTGGCAGAGAATCTCTTTCATCTTTTGTTGGGACCATAAACAAAAGCTCACCAACTTTGCAGGACCACAAGAGGAGAGACAGACACTTATAAAAAGAAAACTCACATAAAACCATGAAAGAGATAAAACTTGAAAGGCAAGATAATAGAAGAAAGACGCCACATGTGTAAAAAGAATTAGAGTACAAACAAATACAATATCAAAGGTTGGCTTTACAAATGAGCAAGAATGATAAAGACCAATTTCGTGCTCCCTAATTCTCACCAAATCAGCAAACAAGGACTGACATATGTTGGTCTAAAAATGAAAAAGATTTCATCTATCTTTTGGGACCACAATCAAAAAGGGAAAAAGTCTAATTTTCCTTGGACCACTAAAGGATATTTGGACACTTGTAAGTGGTCCAAATGACAGCATAAAAGATGCAAAGAAAATATCTTAACTGTTAAGTAAAAAACGCAATTTGTGCAAAGTGAGTCAAACATGCGATTTTAGCATAGAAGAAGAGTGGGCGCACACACGAAGTAAAATGCGAGATGAAATGCAACATGCATATGTCTGACTTTAGTGTGCACACAGATAACATAAGTTTGAAAAAAATATTCAATAGTTGTTTTAAATCAACTCCCAATATTGAAATTTTTTTTTTTTTTTTTTTTTTTTTTTATGTCGGCCAGCTTACGCACTTCTTGATTAATCTTGGACTCTAGAACTACTGACCATGTAAAAACTCTAATAACTATCCCTATTAGCAATCGAGAAGGGACCAAACTCAGGATCTCTTGAGTAATATACTCAAGAGTTCCATCAAACTACTCAACCAACCAAAATATAGTTTATGGCGTTTGTTACATCTTTGGAAAATAACTCAGTCGTGCAGCAAATGATTTATTGTTCCTATTAATGCTTAGACCAATAAATTTAACTGCTTTAGTCTATTTCGAGTTAGACTTAGACCAATAAATTTATTGATTCCTGTTAATGATACTCATCATCATCTTATTATTTGTGAATGGCAAGTCACCAATGGATTAGTAACTCATCTTATTCCAATAAAAGTCTTTTGGGTTGTCAATATTTTCAATATTGACCTTTTCTCTTTTACCATATCAACAACACAAGTCGTTGTCTATTCATTCATCAAAACTTTTACCATATCACTTCAATCCCATTTTCTAAGACCAAGAAATCAAAAATCTCTTCATTATATTGTAAACTAGAAGACGAATGAAAGTATGGAACAAGCTGTACGCGTAACATAATTATACAGTAATGAATTTTTCATTATGCTTCATATGTTGGAGGTTAATTATTTCTTGCTTGTATTATATTAAATAAATATTCTCACAAGCTTTTGAATTGTCTAAGTTTCAAACTAGATTCATCAGATGAGGTCGTAGTTGAGACTGTGTGGTTCAAAAAACATGGAGTTGAATGAGAAGTCAAGCCCTAAATTAACTAGTTGAACCATCCATATACGCAAACAAATGTAGCAGCAGAGATAACAAGTTAGAAACGGGATTGGTTGCAAGGATTTGATGATCGAAGAATGTCGAATTTAAACCTTGTATTTGTTAATTACCAACCACATTAATGGACCTTCTTATAAGTTAAAAGACTGAGAGTCTGAGTTTTTCATTTCACATTTTACTCGTTTGTGCCAGCTAGAATGATAATCAGATTCATTATCCTTCCCATATGTATGTATAACTTTCACCAACATGTTCTGTTAACGTGTTATTTACTTATTTATTACAAGTTTAACTAAATATAATCAGTAAAATCTCAAAGAAAAATGGATGAACCAAAGATGCAGAGCTAACTCATAATACTCAACCTTTTCTAAACCCTTTGAATAAAGCACACTCCAAAAGATCTGATACCCTGATCCAAAAATTTGGAGGAAACCCACCCATGGCTAGCTCAGCGGGCAGCAGTAAGGGCAAATTAAGGGGATTGTATATGGCTTCAACCCCAATCCCACGTTTGATTTTCCACTAGGTGTAAAAATAGTACATTTGCACATGATTTACTTAAGGGACCGTGATGGTGGTTTGAAAAATAGTCGAAATGTGTATAAGCTGGCCCAAACATCTCAGTTAACAAAAATATATATACAAAAATTTTCTTATTAGATTAAAGCAACTAATTAATAATAGGATATAAGGATTTTACGAAACATAAATAATTGTGTATTCGATGGAATTCCTAATTTAAACATGGAGAGTCATGTTTTAAAACGAAATATGTCACTTGGATAGTAAAAAGTTTGGGATGATTAAACTTAGACACTGAAATATTGAGTTCAAGTACTCTTGCGTACGTAGGAGATAATCTTGACTTGAGGGGGGGACGAAAATTACAAAGAGAAAAGGTCAGCTTAGGCCAAGTCACATTCCAAAACGCACCCAGTCCAGTCAGCCGACGACCTCTTCTATATATCTTTGATCAGTTATAGTTCGTTAGTATAAATACTGGCAGATACCATACACAAACACAATAACAATCACAAACAAAGATAATCAAATATCAGATACCATTCATGGCTTCTTTACAAGTTTCAGATAGCCTTTTTTATTCATCTTCGTGTCGCTCTTCAAATAGAATAAATGCTGCTATATCTGTCCCAAAACTCCCAAGAATCAGTTTGTCTGCTCCAAAAAAACCGAGTATAGACTTGGTTGAGCAACTGAGGATGAGAGCTAATAAAAACACAAGCTCAATCCCAGTAGAAAAGATAGTCCCTAGCACAGCAATACAAGAAAACAATGCTGACGACTCTACTAATTCAATGGTGACAGCCCAACTTTACGCTATCTTAGATTCTGTTGCTGATAGAGTTGAGATGCACAACAACCTGGGCCAGCAACGTGACAACTGGAACACCCTTCTGTTGAACTCTATCAACATTATTTCTCTCACTGCTACCACCATGGCTGGTGTTGCTGCAACTGGTGGCGCAGGCGTTTCATCACTTTTGGCTTTGAAGTTATCATCAACTCTCTTGTTCTCTGCAGCCGCTGGGATGATGGTTATGGTGAACAAGATTCAGCCCTCACAACTTGCAGAAGAGCAACGTAACGCAACAAGAATGTTCAAGCAGCTCCAGAGAGAAATACAAACCGTCCTTGCTCTAAGGGTTCCCAGTGAAGCCGATGTGAAAGAAGCAATGGAGAAAGTGTTAGCGCTTGACCAAGCATACCCACTTCCCTTGCTAGGTAAAATGATAGAAAAGTTCCCTAAAACATTTGAGCCTGCTGTGTGGTGGCCATCAAATCACTCCCAGGCAAACAACAAAAACGCATATGAAAGAGAGCAAAGTAGCATGAATACGGAGAAAAATGGATGGAGTGAAGATCTGGAAGTGGAAATGAGAGAGATTATTGGAGTATTAAAGACAAAAGATACAGAAGATTACATGAGACTAGGCAACTTGGTGTTGAAGATAAACAAGATTCTAGCCATCTCAGGGCCATTACTCACCGGCATTGCAGCTGTTGGATCGGCTTTCGTGGGGTCTCCTCACGGGTCAGGGGCTGCTGTCGTTGCGATGGCTGCAGGCGCATTAGCTACCACAGTTAACACATTGGAGCATGGTGTACAAGTCGGTATGTTGTTGGAGATGTACAGATACTGCGCTGGCTCCTTCAAACTTCTGGAGGAATCAATTGACGCAACTCTCAATGAAAGTGAAGTGGAGAAGAGAGAAAATGGGGAGATGTTTGAACAGAAAGTAGCTTTACAGTTGGGAAGAAGCACTTCTCAACTGAGAGATCTTTCCGAAAAATCAATTTACTCTCGCATAGATGGAGCCGAACTAGAGGAGTTTGCAAGCAAACTTTTCTGATCGGAGATAATTTACAGTCTTTGATTCTCGTGATAACAAATATATATCCAGTGTGTAATCATGAATAGAGAAGATATTAATAGCCTCTAATTTAATAAATTATTTTTTTAATTTCATACAAAAGAAATTATTTCATTCCATTTTGAGATATATAAAACATACTCCTTAATTATTGATTCTATTAATGATCATATGTTCATGTTGTCCTCGTAAACAAACAAGTTAATTTTTTGCTATTAACGACAACTAAGTCATCTTAGTGTTCAGACCAGCTTGAGCACACATTGACTAATATTTCAAGATCCTGAAATTAACAATCGGAGATACTTTTTGATAGTCATTCTTATTAACAACTGAGGTGACTCGAACTTAATATCTCTTATATAACACACTCAAGAGTCTTTGTCTGACCACTTAAGGGTGGTTTTATCATTTCAATATTGCCACTTTCAAATTTCAAATAGTAGTTTAATTTTATGTATATAAATATATTGTCAGTCTCAACTACAGACCTTGTTAATTGACGATTATAATTTATCTTTGGTTAACATAATGGATAAAAGTTTTAACTTCATGTATTATATCAAAATTTACCCCCAAAAAATATAAATATATATATTATTATTTAATATTTATTTTAGTCACATTTTTTAGGTTAAAGACTGAATTTAAGGGCTTAGAGAAAACATAGAGAAAAGTGTTATGAACCGTAATTCTCTCCTTCTTCAGAAAGAAAGCAATCTTATTACTACTTCGGCTTGAAAGAGTTTTGGCTCTGAACCGTCAGGCTGTATGGTTTGGGAAGGTACAACTTTCGGTTGCTGAGTAATAGTTTTCTTAAGAGAAGGAAAATCTGTATCAGAAGAGGAGTTTTGCCCCTATGGTTGATTTTATAAAATATTTTCTATATATAAATATTTTTGTGTATATAAATATGAGTTGAATTGTCTAGGTTTCAAACTAGTGGGCCGAGGCTCTGTAGACAAAATAGTTGAATGGTTAATAAACTTGTAAAACCTGAAGAAGTCAAAAGGCGACTCAACGGCTATGATTATCCCAAAAATTTGGCCTTTTTGACTAACAACAAAATCGACCCCTTATTACGTCAAACTTCTATCTGCATATTTATTTATGCTCATTTTTTTGGTTTTCTTTAAACCACGAATCAAAGGGCTTTGCCAAGATTCTAGTTAGCTTTACCCAGTAAAAATCAGATATTTGACCAGCTGAATTTTTGTAATAGCCGTCAAAAGTTAAGACATATTCCAGTTAATCGAGCTCGCTGCATGTCTGCCTGCTGCTAGACTTTTATTTATTTAATCACTTTATAGAAACATTCAACTCAATTTTATGTTTTAGAAACTTGACTCTTCAAAAACCTCTGAAGTGTATTTATGTTTTTATTCAGTTTTAGTTCAAGTAAAGTAACCAATATAAAGTAAAACGTGTTTGATATTTTAATGTGCATTAAATTAAATGAATAATTAAGTTGCTAACAGTCATAGTTGTATACCACTAAACCAATAATTAAATTATTTGCTCTTTCCATAAATCAATATAGGGGAGGATCTTAATTCATGATTTCACATTAATTATTTAAATGATATATTATAAAGTAAGTCGCCGATAGAAAAGAGTCTTCCTTGTGTCACAACATTATTTCGCAACGTTGTGACAAGAACAAGTGTGGAGAGCGTAGGGGTTTTACGAAGCATTCACATGGGGTATGAAAAATGAGACGTAAGGTGTGTCTCCTCCTTACTATTAGATATAAAGGACATTTATGTAATTTATAGCTAATTACTATTTAGTTAGTTTTAGAGAAGTTGAGTTAGTTAACTCATATTCAGCTCAATTAGTTAATGAGATATAGTGTTGTATATAAAGAAACAGTGATGTATTAGTAAAGTATGATTGCATTTTCCCAAAATTCAGTTCGATACACTCCTATTTGCTTTATTAACATGGTATTAGAGCATTGGAGATTCAACCTTAATCTAGGAAATTGGTCAATTTGAATCAATCCTCTGTACTTCAGCTAAGCTCATTCAAGCTTAAATATTTGATTTCTTCATTTCATTCCTTGAATTTCTAGTTTGAAATCTTGGATTTTAGGTATTGTTCTAGCTCGAAATCTTGAATCAAGTTTGATTCAACCTGAAGTCTTTGCTGATTTCTACTTGAATTTGAACTTGGAACAATCAATTTGGTATTGGTTAATCGATATGGCAACACTGATAGAAGAAGTAACTGCTCAGACGATTGACTCCAACTCACCCTTGTATGTTCATCCATCGGATACACCAGACTGTGTTCATCCATTGGAGGCATGACAATCTCTCTTTGTGCCAAAAGAAAACTCAGATTTGTTAATGGTACTTGCAAAAAATCGACTATGCATCCTAGCTTGGTTCCGCAATGGGAGAGATGCAACTCATTAGTACTTGCATGGATCTTTAATTCAGTTTCAAAGGAGATCTTTAATGGTATAATATACTCCACAAGTGCGACACAAGTTTGGCAAGATTTGAAGGAGCAGTACAACAAAGTGAATGGGACTAGAGTTTTTGGATTACATCGGGAAATTTCTAACCTAACTCAAGGATCTAATACAGTAGCTAACTAGTATAGCAAGCTCATGTCATTATGGGATGAATTGGATTCCTTGGTCAGCTTCCCTGCATCTAATAGAGTCTCAACAAAGGCATATCTGGAGCACTTAAATCAGCAGAAGCCACTGTACGTAGTTTTAATAGGATTAAATGAGTCTTATTCAATAGTTTGAAGCCAAATCTTGCTGATAAACCTTTTACTAAGTGTCAAACATGCTTATTCAATGTTCAATCAAGATAAACCTAGGGGATGGTGCATGACTTCAACCCTCAGTCCCACATTTGATTCCCCACTAGATGCAAAGATAGTACATTTACTCATGATTAACCTAGGGGACTGCGATGGTGGGTTGAAGAATAGTCCAAATATGCGTAAGCTGACGCGAACACCTTAGTTAACAAAAATATATATATATAAATTTTTCTTATTAGATGGAAGCAACTAATTAATAATAGGGTACAAGGATTTTACAAAACGTAAACAATGGAATTCCTAATTTAAACATGGAGAGTCGTATTTTAAAACGAAATATGCCAAAAAGTTTGGGATGATTAAACTTAGATACTGAAATATTGAGTTCAAGTACTCTTGCGTATGTAGAAGATAATCTTGACTTGAGGGGCGGATGAAAATTGCAAAGAGAAAAAGTCAGCTTATGCCAAGTCACATTCCAAAACGCACCCAGTCTAGTCAGCCGACGACCTCTTCTATAAATCTTTAATCAGTTATAGTTTGTTAGTATAAATACTAGCAAATACCATACACAAACACAATAACAATCACAAACAAAGATAATCAAATATCAGATACCATTCTGTTGATATAAGAGGATGAAAGTGCAAAGTTGCTAAGTGTTTGGAGGCCTTTGATAATAGGCCAAAGTGGTGTCGTTTTAAGTAAAAGTTTCAGCTTACTTTACTTTTTACTTTGTATCAGCGTTTGTATAAAATGTACAATGGCTCTTCCTCATTTGTATCGAAAACTCAGATAATTGAATGCCAAAACATTGTTCTCTCAAATTTGTTTTTCAGTTCCTCTGTATAATTCTCATGGTATCAGAGCCAAGACTCGCGTCAATGGCTAAGGATTCCTCTTCTTCTCACAAGCTTAAAAGCAATCAAGAAATGTTGCAAGATTCTTCAAATAGATCTACTTAAGCTCTCAATTCGAGTTTGCAAGTTATAAAACCTAAGCTGACAAGAAATAATTACCGATTTTGGAGCTCCCAAGTGTTATCTGCTGTTGGTTCTCATGAATTGGAAGATCATCTCTTAGGTAGAGCTCATTGCCCCTCACCAGTTCTAATCGATGAATCTGAGGTTAGTGAACAACTTAATCCAGCTTATGTTTTGTGGAAAAGAGTTGATAAATGCTTAGTTAGCTGGCTACTTGCATCAATATCGGAAAGCATGTTCTGTGTTGTTTCAAAATGTAGATTAGCCACTGAAATTTGGTTAGCCTTAGAAAATGAATTTGTAACAGATTCCGAGGCTCGAGCTCTTCATCTTAAAAAATTACTTCAGATAACTCAAAAAGGTAGTCTTAATATTAGTGATTATGTTAAAAAGATGAAAGAGATTTTTGAAAGTTTAGCAGCAAGTGGAATGGTTGTATCTGATGAGGACTTGCTTTAATACATATTAGATGGGTTAGGACCTGAGTATGATGCTACTGTAATGACCCTCACTTCCAGATTAGAGTCTAAAGTTGATAATGTTACACTTCAAGAGGCAGAATTTTTACTTTAGAAATATGAGCTGAGATTAGAAAAATTTAACTCAGTTGATCTCTATAATAGATCTGTTAATGCAGCCTTAGCCAGTCATTCTAATGTACCTGGTTTTTCCGGAGCAAAAGAGCAGACTAGTTACAACAAAGCTACAAATGTTGAGCACATTGTACCATCCCTAATGTCTTTGGGAAATCCTCATAGTTCACAGACCTATATCCCTCCACCAGCCTTCACATCCTCTCAGCCTCAAACTTTTATACCTTTTGTTGGTAATGGACTGAATCAAAACTAGACTGGACCTTTTGTTTATGGAAGAGGCAGGGGCTATGGTAGTGGAAGAAACAGACTCATTTGTCAGGTCTCTAATAAGGCTGGACACTCTGTTGTTCAGTGTTACCATCGTTTTAATGCAGCTTACAGCAGAATTTCACAGCAGCAGCACCCTGTTCATGTGTCTCAACAGCAGCACCCTGGTTTTACTCATCAAGGCTACCAAAGTGTGTTACCTCCATATAATCAGAGCTCAACTTATCCTCAGCATGCTCAGAATCCTCAGCATGTTCAGAACAATGTTTTCTCTGCTGCTAATCAACTGCATAATGACCACTCACCACCAGTCCCAAACAGTGGTTCAGTACACTTCAATCCTTCTTCCACCGTTGGACAGTCAAGCAATTCATTTGCTCCAAGCAATACGTTTGCTCCTACTTCAGGTGTTGGCTGTTTTGGAGTACCTAGTCAGCAGAACTCTGGTTATAGTCAAGCCCATTTTGTTTCTACTGGACAAGGGAATGGAATTCATACTAATAATGGTGGAAATTGTGGACAATCTGGGAATCATTGCTGTCAACCTTCTCATGTGTTTGATAGTACTACAGTCTTCTCTTCCACTGATCCAGCATGGTATATGGACTCTGGAGCAACCGATTATCTGACCTTTGATCTTGGACAGTTACAAATCAGTAAGACTTATGTAGGTGATGCTCAACTTCAAGCAGGCAGTGGTGAGCACCTTTCTATCTCTCATACAGGTCATTCTATCTTACCTAGTTCATTGCATTCCAAATGTTTACATCTTAGGAATATACTTTGTGTGCCAAACATTACAAAAAATTTGCTTAGCATCTCTAGGTTTACCAAAGACAATAATGTTATTGTTGAGTTTGATGCAAATTGTTGTGTTGTTAAGGACAAATCCACAAAGGCAATGTTACTGCAAGGGGGCCTTAAGGGAGGTCTTTACCAGCTGAATATTCCACCTGCCTTGTTTCCTTCTGCTGTTTCAACTTCCACAGCTTCACACGTATCACCTACCTATAGTTCATCATCTAATAAAGCAACTCCTTCTATCCAATTCTCAGGAGACGTACTGTTTAGTCAGTGCCATAGGCCTAGTACTCAAAATAGGTTAGTTGTATCTACTGATGATACTCTCCATTGTAATCAGTCTCAAATGCAAGCTACTAATAACTGTTCATCCTCATCTTGTAAAGAAATTTGCAATGTTTTTAGTACTAATAAAATTGATCATTCTTGTGATTCACAAACTATTTCAGTTTCTGATTTTAATCTTGCTGTTGATATGTCTGCTTCTAACATGCACAATTCTGATCAACCTCAATCTACTTGTGAAACTATTTTGGATAAGCCTGAAGCACAAACTGTTAGTGATGCATTTTTATGTTCTAAGTCTACATTGTCTCATGATGTTCAAAATAAACTAAGTTTGCCCGAAAATGTGCAATTACCTACTTTGCATGCATCCAATGTTTCCCATATTAATCTGCATTAGAGTCAACCCAATCTTCACTGCCTTGCTGTTAATAAACATTTTCCTTCTCATATGGTTTGGCATAGAAGATTGGGATATCCCAACTCTACTGTTTTTCGAAAAATCATGAGCAGTTTTTTAGGTTCTCAATCACAAGTTTCCCAATTCCAAAAATCTGAAAATTTCTTTTGTGATGCATGTCAATTAGGTAAACTGCATCAGAATCCCTTTCCTGCCTCCTAGTCACGTACTCTTGAACTGCTTGCTTTAATTCATAGTGATGTTTGGGGTCCTACCCCTGCTGTGTCTATTGAAGGTTTCCGGTATTATGTTTAGTTTTTAGATGATTTCAGTAGGTTTACATGGGTTTTTCCTTTAAAAACAAAAGCTGAAGTTAAGTCTGTGTTTATTAAATTTCATCACCTCGCAGAGAGGCAATTTAATACTAAACTAAAGTATCTTCAATATGATCAAGAAGGAGAGTATAAAACTCTTATTCCTTATCTAAATTACTTAGGCATTCAATTTAGACATTCATGTGCTTACACTCACCAACAAAATGGGCGTAGTGAACGCAAATATAGATATATTGTAGAAACTGGTTTAACATTACTTGCACATGCATATATTGCCCTGCATTATTGGTGGTTAGCGTTTGAGACTGCTACATTCTTAATTAATAGAATGCCTACTGATGTCCTAAACAGTGATACTCCTTATCTCAAATTGTTTCACAAACAGCCTATTTATGAGAGTCTTAAAGTGTTTGGGTGTACTTGTTTTCCTTACCTTCGTCACTTTAACAGTCATAAGTTTAGTTTTCATTCTTCCAAGTGTGTTTTTATAGGATATAGTTTAGTTCATAACAAGTGTTTAAGAGAAGATAGGAAAATTTGATGTATCTCAAATTGTTTCACAAACTCAGTCAACACTTGCAAGCCCCAACAAATCTGCAGTGGTAGGCCTGCAAGAGGATCCTTAGATACATCAAAGCTACTCTTTAGTTTGGGTTACATTTTAAGCTAGTAGTATCATTAAATATTGAGTGTTATGATGATGCCGATTGGGGAAGTAGTCTTGATGATCGACGGTCTACAAGTGGGTGTTGTGTTTTCTTAGGTCCAAATCTCATTCAATGGAGTTCTCGCAAGCAAAAAGTTGTAGCATTGTCCTCAACTGAGGCTGAATACAGAGCACTTGCTCAAACTGCCACTGAGGTAGCCTGGTTACAAAATATATTCTCTGAATTGGGCCTAACTTTTCCTACAACTCCAGTGGTATGGTGTGATAATGTGAGTACTGGAGCGCTTGCTTCTAATCCAGTTTTCCATGCACGGACCAAACATATTGAACTGGATACACACTACATTCATGAACAAGTTTTAACTAAGAAACTGGTGGTTCAATATGTGCCGTCAAAACTTCAAATTGCTGATCTCCTAACGAAACCCCTCTCAGCTACTCAATATAGTGAGCTCGGACAAAAAATGACAGTTCTTAATGGTGCCAGTCTGAGTTCTGGTTATTGATTATGCAGTAATTTGATGGTGCAGTTTTGAGTTCTGGTTACTGATTCTACAATAACTTTCTACAGCAACTGGTGTTTTTTTTTTTTTTTATATACTGAAACTACTGGCTGATTTTTTATTTTTTTTGTCAATGTTAATGAGTGTTGATGAAGCGAAGGTTGATGAAGCTTTTTTTTTTTTGGCTGGTGAAGTTCTTATGGTTGACAATGAATATTGGTGGAGTTACTTATAACTCACTTTGGCACTAAAGAATTAGAGTTGTGCTGCTGTGTTGAGAGCTTGGCAGTGCAGGATCAGAATGTGTTATGAATTTGGAAAACTGATATTTTAGAAGTTATGCTGCTGTGTTAAGAGTTTGGCAGTGCAGGATCAGAATGTGTTATGAATTTGGCAAGCTGATATTTTAGAAGTTATGCTGCTGTGTTGAGAGTTTGGCAGTGTAGGATCAGAATGTGTTGTGATTTTGGCAAACTGATATTTTAGAAGTTATGCTGCTGTATTGAGAGTTTGGCAGTGTAGGATCAAAATGTGTTACGAATTTGGCAACTTGATATTTTAGAAGTTATGCTGCTGTGTTGAGAGTTTGGCAGTGTAGGATCGGAATGTGTTGTGATTTTGGCAAACTGATTTTTTTTTTTAATGAGTAAGAGTTGAGCTGTTGTGTTGTGCATCAGAGTTGTGGATTTTAATCAGAATTGAGCTGTGAGTTGTGGTTTTTGCTGATAACTGAAACTACAAATGTTGACTCTAAACCAGTTTGGTTTGATGGGAAATGTTGATATAAGAGGATGAATGTTGAGTTTGAATGAATCAAGAGTTGAGCTGCTGTGTTGTGCATTTGCTGTGTTGTGCATCAGAGTTGTGCATTTTAATCAGAATTGAGCTATGAGTTGTGGTTTTTGCTGATAACTAAAACTGGAATTGTTGACTCTAAACCAGGTTTGGTTTGAGGGGAGATGTTGATATAAGAGGATGAAAGTGCAAAGTTGCTAAGTGTTTGGAGGCCTTTGATAATAGGCCAAAGTGGTGTCGTTTTAAGTAAAAGTTTCAGCTTACTTTACTTTTTACTTTGTATCAGTGTTTGTATAAAATATACAGTGGCTCTTCCTCATTTGTATCGAAAACTCAGATAATTGAATACCAAAACATTGGTCTCTTAAATTCGTTTTTCAGTTTCTCTATATAATTCTCACAAACAGCCTGTTAATGAGAGTCTTAAAGTATTTGGGTGTACTTGTTCTCCTTACCTTCGTCACTTTAACAGTCATAAGTTTAGTTTTCATTCTTCCAAGTGTGTTTTTATAGGATATAGTTTAGTTCATAAAGGGTACAAGTGTTTAAGAGAAGATGGGAAAATTTTTGTTACACCTAGTGTCACCTTTAATGAAACAAAATTTCCATTCCAAAATAAACAATTTATTGATCCTTATGACACTTCTTCCTTCAAACAGATTTCTCTTAATAAACAAGATAGTTCCAACACCTCTTCCTCGTCTCATTTACCTTGTTTCATCTTACCTGTCTCTTCTTTAGTTTCTCCTGTTCCTCTTGCAGTAACAAAGCCTACAGACGAGGCTATTCTTAATGATTCAACAGTTGCTACTCATATCACTTCTTCCAATATAGTCAAAAATTCAAAAATACACTCTCCAAACCAACATATCAGCTCACCTACATTACCATTAACACCTGTACCCATGACTGTTACCTTACCATCTACATATCCACTACATACCGCATCTTGTAGTAGCCCTTTAGACTCCTTCTTGTAACCATCAGTTTCTTCATTACCTGTAATTAGATCAGATTGTGTTCCTCCCACCTGCCATCTTGAAGTTGATTTATCATCAGCACAAGTTACTGCTGGTCTCATGCCATCACAAAATGTTTCCAATTTGCACCCCATGATTACAAGATCCAAGTCTGGTACTACTGTTCTAAAATCAGTTAAAGCTCTTGAAAGTTCAACCTTGACAGCAGCTGTGCAGAATAAATTTGATTCATATGATTCAGCTGGTCCAGCTTCAAATGAAGATGACATTTTGTTGCATTTAGCTTTTCTTACCATTGGTCAGGATGTCATTGAACCTGAACCTAAATCTGTAGTTGAAGCACTTACAAGTTGAGTTCGATGCTCTTGTCCAGAATAACACTTGGTTTCTTGTTCCACCTTCTTCTGATATGAATATTGTAGGGAACAAATGGGTTTTCCGGACTAAATTCAATGCAGATGGCAGTTTACAAAAGTACAAAGCCAGGCTAGTGGCAAAGGGGTTTCAACAAACACCAGGATTGGATTACTTTGAAACATTCAGTCCAATTGTCAAGCCATCCACCATTCGTATCATTCTTATGTTGGCAGTTTCTAATGCTTGGGACATTCAGCAGATTGATGTGAACAATGCCTTTCTTAATGGCATACTGAATGAGACAGTTTACATGCGACAGCCGCCTGGTTTTGAATCATCTGATTATCCCTCTTTTGTTTGCAAACTGAATAAAGCTCTGTATGGATTGAAGCAAGCTCCCAGGGCCTGGTTTGACAAGTTAAAAATTGCACTGCAGATTAAGGGATTTCATAACTCCATCTCATATTCTAGCTTGTTCATTTTCAAGGAAAACTTTGCTGTCACTTATGTTTTGGTATACGTTGATAATATTCTCATTACCAGGTCCAATTCCACTTATATTAGTCAACTGATGACAGATCTGAATGATGAATTTGCATTGAAAACTTTGGGGTCTTTGCAGTATTTCTTGGGTTTGGAAGCAACCAGAACTTTAGCTGGTATTCATCTTAAACAGACTAAGTATGCAACTGATTTACTTGTGAAGACTAATATGCTTGAAGCTCATCCTTGCTCTACTCCAATGGCTGTTGGTACAAGGTTATCTTCACTTGACAACCCACTTTTTGAACATCCCAATTTATACAAAAGCACTATTGGTGCTCTGTAGTATTTAACCCTTACTCATCCTGACATTAGCTTCTCGGTTAACAAACTCAGTCAACACTTGCAAGCCCTAACAAATCTGCAGTGGCAGGCCTGCAAGAGGATCCTTAGATACATCAAAGCTACTCTTCAGTTTGGGTTACATTTTAAGCCAACAGTATCATTAAATATTGAGTGTTATGCTGACGCTGATTGGGGAAGTAGTCCCAATGATCGACGGTCTACAAGTGGGTGTTGTGTTTTCTTAGGTCCAAATCTCATTCAATGGAGTTCTCGCAAGCAAAAAGTTGTAGCATTGTCCTCAACTGAGGCTAAATACAGAGCACTTGCTCAAACTGCCACTGAGGTAGCCTGGTTACAGAATATGTTCTCTAAATTAGGCCTAACTTTTCCTACAACTCCAGTGGTATGGTGTGATAATGTGAGTGCTAGAACACTTGCTTGTAATCCAGTTTTCCATGCACGGACCAAACATATTGAACTAGATGCACACTACATTCGTGAATAAGTTTTAGCTAAGAAGCTGGTGGTTCAATATGTTTCGTCAAAACTTCAAATTGCTGATCTCCTAAGAAAACCCCTCTCAGCTACTCAATTTAGTGAGCTCAGACAAAAAATGACAGTTCTTGATGGTGCCAGTTTGAGTTCTGGTTACTAATTATGCAGTAATTTGATGGTGCAGGTTTGAGTTCTAGTTACTGATTCTGTAGTAACTTTCTACAGCAACTGGTGTTTTTTTTTTTATATATATACTGAAACTACTGGCTGATTTTTTATTTTTTTTGTCAATGTTTTTTTTTTTGGTTGGTGAAGTTCTCATGATTGATAATGAATATTGGTGGAGTTACTTATAACTCACTTCGGCAGTAAAGAATTAGAGTTATGCTGCTGTGTTGAGAGCTTGGTAGTGCAGGATCAGAATGTGTTATGAATTTGGCAAACTGATATTTTAGAAGTTATGATGTTGTGTTGAGAGTTTGGCAGTGCAGGATCAGAATGTGTTATGAATTTGGCAAGCTGATATTTTAGAAGTTATGCTACTGTGTTGAGAGTTTGGCAGTGTAGGATCAGAATGTGTTGTGATTTTGGCAAACTGATATTTTAGAAGTTATGCTGCTGTGTTGAGAGTTTGGAAATGCAGGATCAGAATATGTTTTGATTTTGGCAAGCTGATTTTTTTTTTTAATGAATTAAGAGTTGAGCTGCTGTGTTGTGCATCAGAGTTGTGGATTCTAATCAGAATTGAGCTATGAGTTGTGGTTTTTACTGATAACTAAAACTGGAAATGTTGACTCTAAACCAGGTTTGGTTTGATGGGAGATGTTGATATAAGAGGATGAATGTTGAGTTTGAATGAATCAAGAGTTGAGCTGTTGTGTTGTGCATCAGAGTTGTGAATTTTAATTAGAATTGAGCTATGAGTTGTGGTTTTTGCTGATAACTGAAACTGGAAATGTTGACTTTAAACCAGGTTTGGTTTGAGGGGAGATGTTGATATAAGAGGATGAAAGTGCAAAGTTTCTAAGTGTTTGGAGGCCTTTGATAATAGGCCAAAGTGGTGTCGTTTTAAGTAAAATTTCAGCTTACTTTACTTTTTACTTTGTATCAGCGTTTGTATAAAGTGTACAGTGGCTCTTCCTCATTTATATTGAAAACTTAGATAATTGAATACCAAAACATTGTTCTCTCAAATTCGTTTTTCACTTTCTCTGTATAATTATCACATTCATGGCTTTTTTACAAGTTTCAGATAGCCTTTTTTATTCATCTTCGTGTCGCTCTTCAAATAGAATAATGCTACTATATCTGTCCCAAAACTCCTAAGAATCAGTTTTTCTCCCCAAAAAAACCGAGTATAGACTTGGTTGAGCAACTGAGGATGAGAGATAATAAAAACACAAACTCAATCCCAGTAGAAAAGATTGTCCCTAGCACAGCAATACAAGAGAGCAATGCTGACGACTATACTAATTCAATGGTGACAGCCCAACTTTATGCTATCTTAGAGTCTGTTGCTGATAGAGTTGAGATGCACAACAACATCGGCCAGCAACATGACAATTGGAACACCCTTCTGTTGAACTCTATCAACACGATTTCTCTCACTACTACCACCATGGCTGGTGTTGCTGCAACTGGCGGCGGAGGTGTTTCATCACTTTTAGCTTTGAAGGTATCATCAACTCTCTTGTTCTCTGCAGCCACTAGGATGATGGTAATGGTGAACAAGATCCAACCCCCACAACTTGCAGAAGAGCAACGTAACGCAACAATATTGTTCAAGCAGCTCCAAAGAGAAATACAAATCGTCGTTGCTCTAAGGGTTCCCAGTGAAGCCGACGTGAAAGAAGCAATGGAGAAAGTTTTGGCACTTGACCAAGCATACCCACTTCCCTTGCTAGGTAAATGATAGAGAAGTTCCCTAAAACATTTGAGCCTATTGTTTGGTGGCCATCAAATCACTCCAAGCAAACAACAAAAACGCATATAAAAGAGAGCAAAGTAGCATGAATACGGAGAAAAACGGATGGGGTGAAGATTTGGAAGTGGAAATGAGAGAGATTATTGGAGTGTTAAAGACAAAAGATACAGAAGATTACATGAGACTAGGCAACTTGGCGTTGAAGATAAACAAGATTCTAGCCATCTCAAGGCCATTACTCACCGGCATTGCAGCCGTTGGGTCGGCTTTTATGGGTTCTCCTCACTGGTCATGGGCTGCTATCGTTGCGATGGCTGTAGGCATATTAGCTACCACAGCTAACACATTGGAGCATGGTAGACAAGTCGGTATGGTGTTGGAGATGTATAGATACTGTGTTGGCTCCTTCACACTTTTGGAGGAATAAATTGAAGCAACTCTCAATGAAAGTGAAGTGGGGAAGAGAGAGAACAGGGAGATGTTTGAACAGAAAGTAGTTTTACAATTGGGAAGAAGCACTTCTCAATTGAGAGATCTGTTAACTTTCGTATGATAAAGCAGAGAATGATATTTGGGGGAAACTGAAATTACTTCTTTATTGAATGTATTGTACCTCTTATATACAAATACAATAATGTTAGTTAATAACTAACTTGAGTTAACTAACTAACTACGGTTAAGAACAATAACTAACTACTAACTATATTAACAATATTTAACTTCCAATACCCCTCCTCAAGTTGGAGGGTGGTAGAGATCAAGCACAACCAACTTGCCTAAAAGATGATGATGAAGTTGGTTCCCAAGAGCCTTAGTCAAAATGTCAGTAGGCTGCTCAGATGAAAAGATGTATGTAGTGCTAATGAGGACCTTTTGAAGCTGTTTCCATACAATATGACAGTCTATATCCATATGTTTGGTCCGCTTATGAAACATGGGATTTGAAGCAATGTAGTGAGCAGCTTGATTATCACAATGCAGAGGAACAGGAGACAAATTGGAGAAACCAACTTCTTGGAGAAGTTGGACTATCCACATCACTTCATAAACAATTGAGGTCGTGGCCCTATGCTTAGCTTCTGAAGAAGATTTTGAGATAGTAGCCTTCCTTTTGGATTTCTAGGAAATGAGTAAGGAACCAAGAAAAAGACAATAGCTTGTAACTAATTTTCTAGTCATCAAACAGGAGGCCCAATCAGAGTCACTATAGGCAGATAAACGCAAACAGTTGGTTGCGGGAAAAAAGAGACCCAAACCTGGAGTAGATTTCACATGTCTAACAACTATAAGGGATGTTGCCATGTGTGATTGTTTAGACTGATGCATGAACTGACTTATTAAGTTCATAGAGGAGCTCAAATCAAGTATAGTCATGCACAAATACAAGAGCTTGCTAATCAATATCTGATAGACTGATGGATCAGGAAGTAAAGGATCACTGCCAGTGGGAAATTGATCATCATAGGCTGTTGATGTAAGTTTCAAATGGGACTCCATAGGAACACTAGATGGCTTAGGAGTTGATGGTCCAGACTCAGAAACAAGTTCTAGGCATACTTTCTCTTACATAAGCTCAAAAACAAGCTCTAAGGCATACTTTCTCTGACATAAGCTAATGCCCTTATTTGATCTAGCTACCTCAAACCCCAAAAAGTACCTCAACATGCCCAAATCTTTCAACTTAAAATTGGAATGCAATAGCTCTTTAGTTTGAGGAATCAAATTCTGATCATTTCCAGTTATCACAATGTCATCCACATATATCACTAAAATGACAATATGAGAATTCAGTGTCTTAATAAACAAAGAGTAGTCTGACTTGGACTGCCGAAAACCATCATGCAACAAAGCTGAAGTCAGTTTATAATTCCAAGCCCTAGAGGCCTCTTTTGAACTATATAAGGATTTATGCAGCCTGCACACAAGATTATTTTGCCCCCCTTGCTGTGTAAAACCCTGAGGAAGTGTCATGTAAATTTCTTCTTGCAAATCCCCTTGCAAGAACGCATTATCAACATCAAGTTGAAATAGAGGCTAATGAAGCATAGAAGCCCAAGCTAAAATGGTCTAACAGTAACCATTTTCTGTCCAAGGTTCCATCAACTTTGTAGTTAAGCTTGTAAACCCATTTACAACCAATGGGAACTTTTCCAGGAGGTAAGGGTACTAAAGACCAAGTGTGGTTCAGTTCTAAGGCATGGATTTCTTTATTCATAGCATCCACCCAATTATGGTCTTGTGATGCTTGATGAAAATTGGAGGGTTCAAACAAGGACAGATTGGATAAAAAAGCCTTATTTGTGGGTGAAATAGTGTCATAAGAAACAAAATTAGAGATGGGATAGTGTATATGATTGGCTGAGGAGGAATAAGGAATAGTAGAACAGACAAAGTCTTGTGTCCAAATAGGAGGATGGACACTCTTGCTGGATCTCCGAAGAACAGGAGAAGGAATAGGATTATTAGTATTTAGGGAAGAAAGGTCAGTGGATAATGTGTTGGTACGGGAAGTAATTGGTTCTGTGATTTGGACAAGAGGGGAATCATGACCTGGAAAAATAAGAGAAGGAGACTGATTTGGTTTTATGTCAATAAAAGCAGAGTCAAGTGGAAAGGTAACCTGTGACGGGTGAGAAAAGGAAAAATGGAAAATGTGTTCATAGAACACATCATCTCTGGTAACTGTTATGGAATGAGTAGACAAATTATAAAGGATATACCCTTTTTGAGTCAAGGAATAACCCAAGAACACTGAGGGTATGGCTCTAGGAGACAGTTTGTCTTTAGAAGGTAAAATGGTAGTGTATGCCAAAGATCCAAAAACCCTTAAATGATCCAATGCAGGAGGTTTAGTAAAATTTTTTTCAAAAGGGGATAATCCTTTAAGAACCAAAGTAGGCAGTCTATTGATTATATAAACTGCTGCTTAGACACAATATCCCCAAAATTTAGTAAGAACATGAGACTGAATGTGCAAGGCTTAGTTACTTCTAAAATGTGCCTATGCTTCCTTTCAACTATGCCATTTTGTTAAGGAGTATAGGCACAAGAACTTTGATGAATTATGCTTTTACTACTTAACAAATCATGGCAAGAAGTATTAAAAAACTCTGACCCATTATCAGTTCAAATGCATTTAGGATGCATATGATATTGTGTGTGAACCATTTGGAGGAACGGTTTGAGTGTAGAAAAGGTGTTTGACTTGAATTGCATAAGAAACAACCAAGTCACCCTAGAATGATCATCTACTATGGTAAAAAAAAAATTTAGCATTACCATTGGCAGGAATCTTATATGGTCCCCAAACATCTAGGTGCAAAAGATCAAAATTATGTTGTGATTGTGATGCACTATTAGGAAAAGGAAGCCTGGTTTGTTTGGCTAAAAGACATAGAATAGTGTGTAGGAGGAAGATGTGATGTGTTTATTTTGGGCAAATTGGAATGCATAGTAGACAAAGTAGAATAGGAAACATGACCTAATCTTTGGTGCCATAATGTGATAGTTTTGGACATAGAAGATGACACACATGAATTAGAAAAAACAGGCATTTTATTAAATTGTAAACTGGAGTGTACAGCTTTTGAAGAAAGTAAAGGCTTACAGTCAGTTTTATTAGGCTTTTCAAAAACTGATACAGAGGGAGAAATATGCAAATTTGGATCAAAGTAATAGAGTCATTGACTATGCTTACCAATCCCCTTCAATTTTCCACTGCAAAGATCCTGAATTAGGCAAAAATCAGGATGAAACAGTTGTTAGATTTGGTAAGTTTTGAAACAGAAAGTAAATTGTGATGAAATTCAGGAACATGTAGGACATTAGACAAACAAAGATTTCTGTCTAGATCAACAGTTCCAATATGTTTCACATAAGTCTTGGCTCCATTTGGTAAACCTACAAGAAATTTATAGGATTGTTCTACAGTAACAGGTGATTTTAAAAGAGAATAGTTAAAGGTCTTGTAATCAGTTGCTCTAGTATCTATTATCCACTTACTATTATCAAGATAAGAAAATAGAGCAACAGGTATACCTGCAAGATTAGCAGCTGGTGGAGAGACATTTTCCTTTCCCAACAATTGAAGAAGTTGATTAAACTGCTCGCTTGTCAACATTGGACCTACCACAGCAGTAGAATTTCTACCTTCAACAGAATCAGGAGCTGAGTTTAGAGCGTGGGCTTGATTAACAGAAACTTTTGTTTTGGAGGAGGATTTTTTCTTTGTAAATTGATAATCTGCTGGGTAGCCAATGAGTTTATAATAAGACTCCTTCTTGTGTCTAAGTATGTGGCAAAAATCACACTCAATATATGGTTTTTTGCCTTTATATTTTTTGCCTTGATTATGAACCTTTCCATTATTGTGAGCATACAGGGTAGTAGTTACATTGAAATTCTGATTCATTCCAGCTAAGACTTTTTGACTTTCACCTTGGTGAACCACAGAGTAAGCTTGCTTAACATGGCAAGGGATTCAAAAGAATTTGACTACGGACCATGGAGTAAGAATCATTCAATCCAATTAAGAATTGTAATCGTTTATGTTGGTTCAAGTGTTCCAAATAGGCTTTTGATGAAATACCGTCAGGAGCAGGAAGGCTAACCAAGGAATCAAGTTCATCCCAAAGCGATTTAAGCTTATTGTAATAAATGGCTACTGAGCTTGTACCTTGTGTTAGATTAATGATTTCTCGATGAAGAGCAAACACTTTGGTTCTATTCACTTTGTTGTATTGCTCCTTTAAATCTTGCCAAACCTATGCCGCACTTGTAGAGTAAACTATGCTGTAAAAAATCTCTTTTGATACGAAATTGAAAATCCAGGCAAGAACCAATGAGTTACACCTTTCCCATTGTGGAACAAGGTGCGAATGAATTGACAATTTGGTGCACGTTCCATCGACAAACCCTAACTTATTTTTTGCACAAAGGGAAACTGCCATGGCATAACTCCAAATCCCATAGTTTTCAGTTCCAATAAGTTTTTCAGATACCAAAACAAAGCCAGGAGTGTCAGATGGATGAACATAGAGAGGTGAATAAGCGTCAATTGAAGGTGCTACTAATTCTTCAGTTGAGCTCGCCATAGGTACTGAGCTTAAGACAGTATGATTGGAGCTAAAATGAGCTGAAAATGAAGATGAATGAAAGAAATTCGAACTAAATCAGAATGAAATTGAAGACTAATCGAAGATCTCTGAGCTAAATCAAGCTTCGATTGATAACAAGAAAAATTTAGGGCAAAAGAGCTCTAATTGAAGGTTCTTGATTCTTTTGAGTTTGATCGGAAACAGAAACAAACTTGATTAATCTAATTCTTTGATCAAAAAACAGAATCTTGATGCTCTGATATCATGTTAACTTTCATATGATGAAGCAGAGAATGATATTTGGGGAAAACTGAAATTACTTCTTTATTGAATGTATTGTACCTCTTATATACAAATACAATAATGTTAGTTAATAACTAACTTGAGTTAACTAACTAACTACGGTTAACAACAATAACTAACTACCAACTATATCAACAATATTTAACTTCCAATAAGATCTTTCTGAAAAATCAATTTACTCTCCCATAGATGGAGCCAAACTAGAGGAGTTTGCAAGTAAACTTTTCTGATTTTACTTGATGTTGATTTATTCCTTGACTATACGTATTCTTTAATTGGTTCTTGAATATTCTTGAGTGGATTTGAAAAAGAAATTAAAAAAAATAAAGAATTTGAGAGAAAAACAGTTAAGCTAACTGAATGAGTATATTGAACTTTTGTTAACTAATTTAGGTACAGAAAACCCTTGTGTTTTTATATCAAGAAGATGATTACAAAAACGCACCATATTGAGCAAATATACAACACATACAAAACACCCCGTATTGGCCTAAGACCCCTTTCTTCTTACATTGAAACCCAACCTACTTCTAATCTTTACACTTTAATCCAAACTACTCTACTCCTCAACTTTTGCCTAATATTTCCGCTTAAACAGAACATCTCTGGATCTTGGTCTTAACTCTTTCTAATATTTCCCTATAAACAAAACTATCCTTAATGCCTTAACTTTTGTTGATTACAAGATCTCCTCTTGTTGAGTATCCACATCTCCTTCTCATTTATTTTTCGTCAGGTACAGCAACTAACACACAACAATGCCATTCCTGCAGGCTTCCAATGAAATGAACACCATAGTAATACTTACCATAGTAACACAAAACAACTGCATTTGAGTACATCACCAATTTTTATCAGCTACTTTTATACTCACAATACAGCAGAGAAGCATACCATAACACTCCATAGCAGCTCCATTGTTAAGTTCCATTCCTGCTTCTTATATTCACAACTCTTACAACACAGCAGAGGAATAAGACACACCATCTCCATTTCTGACAATCTTCGTTTTCTACAGATCATATCTGGACATCACTTCACAGCAGCTCATCTTACAAGTATTAACAACATATAATGCAGCAATTCATTTTCTTGTCTCCAAAACATTAACACTATCATATCTGGACACCACTTCACAACAGCTCATCTTAGAAGAATCAACAACATATAATACAACAATTCATTTTCATGACTGCAAACATTAACACTATCATATCTAGAAACCACTTCACAGCAGCTCATCTTACAAGTATCAGCAATATATAATGCAACAACTCATTCTCATGACTACAAGCATTAACACAGAACCTACATTCTCAAGTAACTGCTTAAAAAAAATCTAATCAGATAAAGAGTCTGTAATAGTAAGTTTCTCCTTCAAGTAATTAAACTGATTCCCAGGTAAAGCTTTGGTTAGGATATCTGCCACTTGGTACTCAAAAGCCACATATTGCACACTTAAGCTTTTATTTGCAACTAAGTCTCTCACATAATGCACATCAATTTCGATGTGCTTTGTTTGAGCATGAAATACAGGATTTGAAGACAATGCTCCAGCACTCATGTTGTCACACCAAAGTACAAGACAACCATTCAAAATAAGACCAATTTCTTCAAACAGATTTCTGATCCATACAAGTTCTGTAGAAGCTTAGCTTAAAGATCTGTATTTTACCTCAGTAGATGATAGAGAGACTACCTTTTGTTTCTTTGAACTCCATTGAACTAGATTTCCTCTAATAAACACAGCATAACCACTTGTAGATCTCCTATCATTGACATCACTAGCCCAATTTGCATCCGCATAAGCTTCTAATAGAAAATGTTCCTTTTTAGTGAATAATAGCCCATGATTCACTATTCCCTTTACATATCTAAGAACCCTTTTGCATGTTTTCCAATGATTGACAGCGGACTGCTGAAGGAACTGGCTTAATTTGTTCACAGCAAAAGCAAGATTAGGTCTGGACAATGTCAAGTACTGCAGCCCTCCAACAATGCTTCTATATAATGAAGGTTGATCAAACTGATCACTGTCTTCTTTCCCCAACCTAGTGTTAGTAGCCATAAGGGTAACACAAGGTTTAGATTCATTCACACGAGCTCTTATCAAGAGATCTTGAGCATACTTACTTTGTATGAGTAGTAACCTTTTGTCATTTCTCTTAACTTCAAACCCAAGAAAGTAGCTTATAAGATCTAGGATTTTTAAAGCAAATTTGGTATTCAAATCTACCACTATCTGATCAACTAATTGAGAGTTGTTTCCTGTTACTAAAATGTCATCTACATACACTAATAGATAGACTACACAAGACTCCTTTTTGTAGAAAAACAAGCTAACATTAGAGATTGAATTCTAGAAACCCCAACTTAATAGAGCATGCTTCAGCTTCTCAAACCAAGCTCTTGGACCTTGTTTGAGCCCATATAAGGCTTTGTGCAACTGACAAACCTACCTTGTTTGAGAAAAATCAGAGAAACCTTCTGGTTGCATCATAAAGACATGTTCAGTCAATTCTCCATTTGGAAATGCATTATTCACATCTAGTTGCTGCACTTCCCACTAATTATACACAATTAAGGACAAGATAACTCTGATAGTTGCTGCCTTGACTACTGAAGAAAAGGTCTCAAAGTAGTCAAGACCAGGGGTTTGCTGAAACCCCTTGGCTACTAATCGAGCTTTATACTTAGAAAGAGAGCCATCTGAGTTTAGTTTGGTTTTAAAAACCCATTTACTACCAACTATATTCATGCCATCTACATAGGGAACTAATTTCCAAGTTTGATTGCTCAATAGGGCTTGATATTTAGCCTCCATGGCTGTTTTCCATTCTAGAGTTTGCAAAGCTTCAGTAACCGAGGATGGCTCGCGTAGAATTGTATGTGTAGAGAGAAGGGCCTAAGGTATATTAGTTGAAACACAGGCCTTAGATCGAGTAACCATTGGATGGACATTTGTAGTTTTGCTATTAGCTAAGATAGAGCACCTAGGAGGAGCCATGGGGAGAACAACCTCAAGATGAATTCCAGGATTTGTTTGTGTTGAAGTGGACACTGCAGATATATTTTTAGAAAGAGACAAGATAAGGCTATGACTGCCAGAAGTAGTATTAGTAGTATCAATTTGTGGTGAAGACACCCTGCAATCCTGAATGGATTCTGTAAAAGAACTCTCTTGACTGATGGTTGTATGAGGAACAGGTTTAGAAACTAACTCTGAAGACTTGGATGATGGTGAAAGTGATGGCAAGATCCAAGACTTAGTGACCTTACAAAATTCAGGTGAAAATGGAGAAGATAGGTCAAGTTGGAAACCATATTTGAATGGGAAGTCAGTCTCATTAAAATGAACTTGCTTAACAACATAACTTCTACCATTAGAGTTCATGCATCTGTAGCCTTTATGGACAAGACTATAACCCAAGAAAACATATTTTTATGTGTGAAATGACAATTTATGCTTTTGATAAGGCTTGAGAAATGGATAGCAGTAACAAGCAAACACTTTAAGGTCAGTGTAAGCTGGTGTTTGTTGGAATAGAGTTTCAAAAGGAGATACAAAGTTAATAGCTATTGAGGGAAGCCTGTTGAGTAGATACACAGTTGTACTAAAGGCTGACCACCGGAATTTCAAGGGCATCGTTGCATGGGCTAAAAGAGATAACGTAAACTCAGTAATTGTTTTGTGTTTGCATTCTACTCTACCATTTTGCTGGTGAAGGTATGGACAAGGGTGCCTAAACAGGATGTCATGTTTCTCCAAATAACTAGTAAAGGGTGGAATTTCACCTCCCCAATCTGTTTGTAAGCATTATTTCAGTTTTGCATCCAATTGTTTCTCCACAAAACAATGGAACAGAGTAAAAACACTAAGAACTTCAGACTTTAGTTTTAGTGGATAGATCCTTGTGTACCTACTAAAATCATCCACAAATATAGCATAATATATATACCCTTCAATGGACAAAACAGGAGCAGGAGCCCACAAGTCAGAGTAAACTATCTCTAAGGGTTTTTTAGCCCTGGAAGTAGAGGTAGAAAATGTGCATTGCTGTAGTTTCCCAAATTGACAGGCTTCACAGAAGAAATCTTTATTTCCAGTACTTGATTTCTTACATTCAACTTTGCAAGTACATTATTTAGAATCTTACTAGTAGGGTGGCCCAATCTAGCATGCCATGGAAAAACATTACTAGATGGCTCATTAAGTAAGAATTTATTAATTGAATTACAAGCAGGATCAAAATCTAAATCATTATCTGAAAAGTACTCTTTATTAGTTTTGAATGAACTGACTTCATGAGTATTAAAGGCTGAAGCAGAACTAGGATCATAGGGTGTAGACCTTAGCTGAGAACCAGCAGAAGGAAAAGCAATGGTTGGCAAGGTAAGTTGATAAAGACCGTCCTTTACTATCCCTTGAAGGAGAATAGCCTTGCTTTGTCTATCCTTTACCAAATAGTGGTCAGTATAAAACTCAACTATCACATGGTTATTTTTAGTGATTTGAGATATGCTCAGTACGTTTTTGGTAATATGTGGAACACACAAAATGTTATGGAGTTGCAAAATTCTATTAGAATCAGCAGAAGGTAACAATATCATACTCGTATGGGTAATGGGAATGGATTGACCATTACCAACTTGTACTTGGGACCCTCCGTGATAACTAGACTTCATCAGCATGCTATTTGCATCGACAGTCATATGGTTCGAGGTGCCAGAGTCCATGTACCAGGACTGATCTGTGAGTGTTTGTGGTGTAGCTGTAGCAGTAGCAGTAGCAGTAGCTGGAGCAGTGGCATTGGAGAATACAGGTGCAGAAGAAGCAGACATCAAGATTGAATTATTAGTTGAAGTTATGTTGGCATTATGGCCTAGTGAGTAGTGCTCAGGTGGATATAGTTGAAATTGTGGAGTATTGTAATTTGGTTAAGGATTTCTAGACACCCCAACAGCCGAGAGATCATGAAATCCCTCATAAGAATTTGAAGGATGCTTGGGTGGTAGAGAATTTTCTGCAAAGAGAGCTTGAGCTTGGGCATTAGAGTCATGTGAAATCCTTGAATATGGTTGATTATTACTAACTGGAGGTGGGAGAGTTGTTGTCTGAGCTGAAGAATGACTATAGTTGCTATGGTTTGTGTTCATGAACCCCTGATATTCATTGTGAAAACGGTGATAGCACTGTAAAGCTAAGTGACCATTCTTCCCACATACTTGACAGACTAATCGAGGCCTAAAGTATCCTCTGCCTCTCATCCCATTATTGTTAAATTGAATGGCACCAGAAGCAGAATACTGAGTAGTGATAGGATGAGGAAAAATGGCAATATACATGGCTACATTAGGGGGTTGTTGAGGATAAACTCCATGATGTTGGTAATTTATCATGCCTTGTGAAATCATAGGTGAAGGATTAGGATTCTGCCACGTAGTTGGTTGAATAATAGATGGAGAACCAGGATTCTGAAATGCAATTCCTTCAGACCCAGTATTTTGGAATTGTGGTGTAGTAGGGATTTGGAATTGCTGTACACTTGTAGCATTAGTCGAAGCTTTTTTTGCAGCTATTAGTGTAGACGTCATCCCATGAAAATTTGATAATGCACTATTCTGCTTCTCAATTCTCATCTCATTTTTGTGGAGTAGTATCTGAGCTTCTTAGAGAGTGGCAGTGCTACTATTGGCCACCAAATTAGCTGCCATGACATCAAACTCTAGACCTAAGCCACCCAGAATGTACAACAATAGCTCCTCATCTCCAATTTGAACTCCACTGGCCACTAGTTCATCCCCTAGCTCTTTCATCCTCAAAATATACTGATTAACACTCGTAGATTCCTTCTTAGTGTTTTGCAATAGATTTCTCAAATGAAGTGTTCTTGCCTTTGAGAAAGACTGAAAATGCAACTCCAACGTATTCCAAATTTCATACGCACTAGTGCATTTAGCAACCTGTCTAAACATAGACTCGGAAATGGAAGAATTTAACCAGTTTACTAGAAATTGGTTTGTCTTTTTCCAATCAAAATACTTAGGGTTAGGTTTCTTGATTATTCGTTCAGAATCTTGTATTTGCTCAGTTAAAAACATGGAAGGACATACATGCACACCTGTGATGAAACCATCGAGCCATAGGAGGTTAACGCATGTAAAGCTTGAGACCTCCAGTGATTGTAATTTCTCTCTCCTAGCTTGACTAAAAGAGTTGGAAGAGAGGAATAAGCAACTGAATTCATTGCGTTTGCATTGTCAGATTACTCGTTCACTACCTTGGAGCTAGAATTCAAGGATCCAAAACTCAAATTAGCCATGGATGTCTGTCTATAGCTTTGATACCATGAAGATTCTTGAGTGGATTTGAAAAAGAAATTAACAAAAATAAAGAATTTGAGAGAAAAACAGTTGAGCTAACTGAATGAGTATATTGAACTTTTGTTAACTGATTTAGGTATAGAGAACCTTTGCGTTTTTATATCAAGAAGATGATTATAAAAACACACCGTATTGAGCAAATATACAACACATACAAAACACACCGTATTGGCCTAAGACCCCTTTCTTCTGACATTGAAACCCAACCTACTTCTAATCTTTACACTTTAACCCAAACTACTATACTCCTCGGCTTTTGCCTAATAGTTTTGTACATGGACAACCAAATTCTTTGTATAATTATGGAAAGAGAATTGATTTAGATGTTAATATATATTCTCTAGTTTACTGAATTTTTCGTTCTTCTTATAATTTAAGGAATAGTTTTACATTTTCTAGTATTTTAACAAAACAAAAAAATTTAAAAACATTTTTGGATTGTGTTAATTTAATTTAACCAGAACCAATTGTTTTGCATATTTAATAATTCTTGATAAAGAATTCAAGAGGCAAATATACTATAATGTTAAATTCCTTGATAAAGATTAAAATTAAGGTCATTCGTGATATTGAGTTATTAGCACTGTTTTGAGAGTATATTTGATATATTTATGGAGTCTAAAAATGAAAAAAACCTAGATTGATACATATAGTAGTCATGATTCTCTTTGGTTTGCATAGCATTTAAAGAACCTAAAGGAGCAAGAGTCATATATTCCGCAGAACGTCATTCTTGCCAAGGTTGTATGTCTTTTTTCAACCTACTCAAGTCTAAACGTGTGATTGGATCCATAGATGATTGGTAAAAAAAAAAATTCCTTCTCTTGTGAGAATAATAAAAAATGGAAAGTGTTCAAGTGGAACATGAAATGTTGGGCCAATCGTTGAATATAAAAGGACATCGAATCCATATGAAGTTGTACCCTAAAAATACTCCAGTAGTATGAAAAGTTCTTAATGTTAGTTTTACCTTGAAAATTCTCCGACAGTATGAAAAGTGCTATATTTATATACATTCTTTGATTTGTGATAATAAATTCTTTTTTTGTAATATAATCTTGTATAGAAAAACCCTATGGATAATATCAAACTTTCAATGTATAAAAAATAGATTTAAATTCTATAAGTGATAATATATTATTATTATTATTCTTTTTATTCACAAGCTGAATTGTCTTTTAAGTTTCAAAATAGCTCTAAGACGAGGCCGTAGTTGAGAGAGGGTGATCATTCAAAATTTAGGAGTCGAACGACGGAATAAGAAGCTCCAAATAAAATATATGGTTCTAGTAGCAAGCAAAAACAAGCTACTCATTTTTCACTGTTATTAGATTTCAGTTTGATCATATATTTCATACTTAATTTCAAATGGTGGGCATTATATATAGCACTAATAGGTATTTCTTTAACTTAAAAGTTGTGTTTACCTTCACAATGCCAGTTTAGTGAATAGAGGTGATCGGTTATGGGTATTCTGCAATTCTTAAGATTTGGAACCAAAACCCGATTTCAATTCCTTGAAACCCGGAATTGGAACCTGAAACATAGGTTCTACATTCGGGTAACCAGGTAAATTTTAGTTACCCCTTATTTTTTGAAAAATAACAAATACACCTCTAACAGTTTACAAAAATTATAATTTAGTCTCGATTCCTACCCAACTGCCTAGACCTTGGTTCCGATTTTGGTTCCCAAAACCAAAACTGGACTCAGGAGTTAACTTATTCACAAATACTTCAGCTTGTAAAGCTTGCTCCAAAGCCTCACTGTAAGTCTGAGGGGGTTGGGCACCTGCCATCACATCTCGAGCTATTTTTGGATTCAGCCATGCACGAACTTGTTCATCCTTAATTCTGGTGTGCTCACTATACCTGGTGCAAACCTCACCAAGGAATTAAATCTAATGGAGTATTCTTTCACTGAATTGATCCCTTGTCGTAGGCTAATAAATTCTTGTATCTTTTCATGAACTCTATCAGTTGTCCTGAATTCTGCCTCAAAAAGTCGTCTAAAATATCTCCAGGTCATAGTGGCTACATCATGAGTATCCTCCATCAGCTCCCACCATATCCGGGCATCACTCCTAAACAAAAAACTAGCATATTGGATCTTCTCGCAATTTGTCATGGGAAAAATTGTTGTCGTATGCTCCACATATCTAATCCATTCTTCTGCCACTAATGGGTCAGGCGTACCTCTAAATTCTGATGGTTTATGCTGACTAGGTAATCTATAAATAGGCTCAAGACGGCTCTGTACTATCAGAGGTACCGAACTTTCTCTCTCATCTCTAGTGGTCGGTACAACAACTAGTGTCTCAACTATCTCCGATATAGGTCTCCCCTAACTCTCTGCGAATACCTGCTAAATGATGTTACGAATCCTCACTTCATCGAGAACAAGGGGAGTAGATCCTAACGGGTTGGATGGCTCAGCATTCTTATTATCGGATCGAGTCTTACGTCTCATCTAAAAAACATAGTACCAATACTATTAGTCAACTAAGTTAACTCGTCTAATACAGGTGAGAAAAAAGAAATAACTTACAACGATTAACTACGGTACGTCAATGCGGCAGGAAAGGCACACTGTCAATTCATTTTCATAAAAAGATCATACTTTTCCCAAAGTTGTTGCTCTGATACCAAAAATGTAATATTCTCTCTAGCTAGTAATTCTTTGAGAGATTTATGTTAACATCCATTAAATAACTTTTGAAAACATAAACATATATATATATATATATATATATATATTATATATATAATGTAAAATCCAAAAAGCACTAATTTTAATTCATGTACATATATACACAAAATAACTAATATACTTTAATAAGTACAAAAAATTCTTGGACAGTGCTACCAAACTCCTCCGCTTACTGGCGTCCCACCCAACCGTAAATCATCTAGTACCTGCAAAACAGTAAAATAACGGAGTGAGCATTAATTGCTCAATAAGTAAACCAAACTACACTACTGTTTTTCCTCCGTAAATCATCTATTACCATATTTTGCATTCTTCTCTACTATTCTGCATTCTTTTCTAATATTCTACATTCTTTTCTAATATTCTGCATTGTTTTCTATTGTTCTAATTTGCTACTTACCGACGTGCAAGGACAATGAATAAAATTGTACATCGTCGAGCACATAAGAAATTCTAAAAAATGCAAGTAGCATAATACATATGCAAAATAATAAACTTTTTCTAAGAAATAAACTTTCTTTTTTTTTTTCCGTTTTCTGTCCCTTATTCTGTTTCTATTTCTTTTCTTTATTCTATTCTGGTTTTTCGATCAGACTAGGCCGAGGCATGGATTTGAAACCCTGGCCGTGTGAGTGTATTATGAAATTCTTTCTGGGTACAGTCCTCATCCACATGCACTTCTAACGGACTGTACAAATTCTGTTTTTCTATTCTGAGGCCGCTCACTGATGGCGGCGTGCATGTAGGAATTTTCTGCATCTTTGTCACTCACAGGTTCCCCATCGCAACAACCTTTAAACATAACATTCTATAGAAAGAGATTCTATACACATTTCTAAATAAATTTCCAAGCTATGGAAATTCTACAATTGCATTCTTTATTACATAAGAAAATGTGCATATTTGCATGTTAGCTTAAAAAGAATCTATAAGCCATCTTTCTTTCTCTCACTCTTTGCTAGCATTTTCTTTAATATTCTCACTTACCAAATCAAGGATATATATATATGCACAATATATGCATGATCAAGCCCATTCTTCGATGTTCTTTCCAAGTTCAAATGCACAAACTTGAGACTTCATTCTGGCATATTGATATGTCATGACATATTCTACTATTCTTTACTATCAACGATGCCATATCAAAGTAACAATTTAACATACAATTCCTTTCTAACACTTTCCCAAGGCCATAAGTTCCACAATTTCTAATTCAATAACTAAAATATAATGTGCTATTCAAGGAATACTAAAGGGTCAAGTAACTTGAACCATGCACTAAAATCCATTTATCTCATTGAACTAACATAACCAAGTGATACTCTAAATTTTGGCAGAACAAAATTCACTCTTGACTACTCAAATTTACACTTGGTTAAGCCCAACATAATTTTTCTACTCCAATTCTTGCCTTTCTCTAACCATTTCTTCAATATGTACATGCAAATACTTAGTTGGCCAGACTTCCACATCTCTCTAAATCCACCAAAATTTGAACAAAAACTCACTAACTTTAGCCTTAAACCGAGCCGGTTTCAACAATTCTTCAACACTTCAAAGTTTTAACAATAATTCTTTCATAACTCCACCAAATCACCACATACTCATACACTACCTCTCATGGCTGGAAATTTCCACATCATTCAACATTAAAACAGCCAATAATTCCCACCATACAATCACACACAACATGCAAAAAATCATTCTACACAATTATTGCTCAAATCAAAACTAAAATTGGGTTTACTTACCTTGAATGTGTACAACACTAGTGATATAACCTCCCTTTGCTAAAAGTCTCTTCCTCTTGGACCTAGATCATATAAAACCATAAGAATTTAAAACTTTAAAGTTTAATCACACATCTTGTACTAGAATCTTACCTTTGGATGTTTTAGGATTGAAAATCTACAAAAATCTAAGCCAATCCTATGAATTTTCTTTGAGATTTGGTGAAGAAATTTAAGAGAAAAAGGGATGAGGGTGGCGTGTACAAGGGCTAAAAATGGGTTAGGTTTTATTCTAATGAAACCTTATAACTAATAATATATACATGTATTCTCATTTTGCCCTTACACTTTCTAAGAAATCCCATCTATATCCTCTAGTCAATTACCAAAATACCCTTATTTCTATTATCTTCTTTACATTATTTTGCTTCCTTTCACTCCCCACTTTTTTATTTAATTATGAGTGAAAATACAATTTTACCCCTAATGAAGTTTTAAGGAGTTTTTTTCACATTTGTCTAAGGTAACTTCACAGAAATCCAACTAAGGGTATTGGGGCGTAAATAAAATTACGTACCTTGATGTAGATGTTACAAAATTCCTGATTCCAATTTTTTAGAATTGAAACCAAACCCTAATGGGGCCGGTTCTAGTTCCTACCCAGGGTGGGTGGGTACCTATGGTTCTGGTTCTATCCTTTACGCATGCTCACCCTTAACCGTTATGGTGAATAAATCTGGTTGGACTCCCTTGTTTCTTAAGCTAACTTTTGGGAATGAGTTATACTCAAAACCATATAGTAAACAATTTATTTNTTGAACAGAAAGTAGCTTTACAGTTGGGAAGAAGCACTTCTCAACTGAGAGATCTTTCCGAAAAATCAATTTACTCTCGCATAGATGGAGCCGAACTAGAGGAGTTTGCAAGTAAACTTTTCTAATCTCGTACGAGGAGATTCAGAAATTTAGTCCATAACTGTATTTATATACATTCTTTGATTTGTGATAAAAAATTCTTTTTTGTAAAATAATCTTTTATAGAGAAACCCTTGGATAATATCAAACTTTAATGTATTAAAAATAGATTTAAATTCTTTAAATGATAATATATTACTATTATTCTTTTTATTCACAAGCTGAATTTTCTTTTAAGTTTCAAAATTGTGTATGAGAGGGGTGATCATATATTTCATGCTTAATTTCAAATGTAGAAAGTGTCTGAGCTAACAGGGACCCTAAAACTATCGATCGGATAAGAGTTTTAGTGGTCACTCCTTGTAGCAACCATGAGGACTCGAACTCATCCCCTCTCTCTTAAGTTAGCATTTGGGAGTGGTTTCTACTAAAACCCCTATATCATCTTAAAATGTTATTTAATATTAAATGAAAAAAATAATCAATTTTTGCTCAATAAAAATTGTAAAATTTTGATTTTTTAACTTTGTTATCTTATATAAATCAGAATTAAAAAAAATATTGATGTGGTACCTGAAAATGTTGACGTTGATGTATAGCATGAAAGAGACAAGCTCATGTTATTGAAACAAAGAAGAAGTACATTTTCCTCCCTTTAGTTTCGGTTTATTTTAGACCCCCATTTCAATTGCTATTATTTGAAAAATACCTATTTAATATCAACTCATTACCCGTGATTTCAGTCTAAACACGTTTTAATTAATTAAAACATAATAATAAGAAATATGAGAATTTGAATTAAAATGGACTTTTGTTAATGATTTTAAAACATATAAACTCTCATATTCTTCTATAAATAAAGGTAGGTACGTGATTGATAGTGTTAAAATCACGTAGGATATGTGCGTGATCCCTATAGAACGGCGATAGAACAATATGATGATGAATATGCTAGAATCAACACAAAACACAAAGAACTTCTTAAAGTGTTTCGTCTACTCGTAATGTAAAACCTACGTCAATTATTATGTTTTGTAAGAAATTTTTAGTTTGCTTTTTGTGACTTATTTTCCATCCCTAAAAACATATTACAATTGGATTTATATAGGGTCAGATACATGATTGAGTTGGAAACAAACTTAAATTTGATTAAACGAGGAGTTGCGTGATCTTCAACCTTGATTATGGGATCGCAAAATATTTGTATGCCAAACGAGGATTTTATCTGCTCCGAATTTCCCTCACAACAGAACCCATTGCACACAAATGTTATTTGTATAATGCATTTTTCATTATTTTTCTTTTCATTGTTTCAACATAATTTTTAAGTTAATCAACTGAGTCAAATGACCAAAAATATTAGTACATTTCAAACAAGTGTCCTCAAAATAAACATAAACTATAGGGACCGAAAATGAATTCTCACCTTGAAACATTTAAATATTGAATATTCGACAGTTGACAAAGAAGTCAAAAAGAAATTTATAAGAATTTTGATAAAAGAGGAAGAGTTCAGCCGTGGGCCAAGTCATCCAGCAGGTCAATAATTCAATCTGCGAGACTACGACCTTTTCTTTTGTCAATTCATGGTTAAATTTATAGCTATAAATACAGCCATGGCGCTCTCTTATTTTCATTATCATTCTTCAGAAACTCAAACAAAAGAAACAAAACCAGATAGCAACCCAGAAATACAGCTTAATAGCTTATAGTGTCAATACCATTCATGGCCTCTTTACAAGTTTCAAATCCACTGTTTTCTTGCTCTTCTTCGAATAGAATTAATGCTGCTATATCTGTTCCCAGAATCCGTTTCTCACCTCTGAAAAAACCAAGTAGAGACTTGGTTGAGGAGCTCAAGGTGAGAGATAATGGATACACAAACTCAGTGCTAGTAGAAAAGTTTGTTCCGAGCACAAAATTTCAAGAAGCAAACAATGTTGACATCTCTACTAATTCTATGGTGACAGCCCAACTTTATGCCGTATTGGAGGCTGTTGCTGATAGAGTTGAGATGCACTATAACATCGGCCAGCAACGTGACAACTGGAACACGCTTCTCTTGAACTCCATCAACATGATTACCCTCACCTGCCACCATGGCTGGTGTTGCGGCAACGGGTGGCGCAGGTGTTTCGCTTCTGGTATTGAATTTATCTTCTACACTCTTGTTCTCTGCAGCCACAGGGATGATGGTTATCGTGAACAAGATCCAGCCCTCGCAACTTGCCGAAGAGCAACGTAACGCAACAAGAATGTTCAAGCAGCTCCAGAGAGAAATACAAACTGTTTTTGCTATAAGGGTGCCCAATAAAGAAGATGTGAAAGATGCAATGGAGAAAGTGTTGGCGCTTGACCAAGCATACCCACTTCCCTTGTTAGGTAAAATGATTGAGAATTTCCCTAAAACATTTGAGCCTGCTGTGTGGTGGCCGTCAAATCATTCCCAGGCAAACAACAAAAAAGCATTTAAAAGCGAGCAAAGTAGCTCGAAGATGGAGAAAAATGGATGGAGTGAAGATCTGGAAGAGGAAATGAGAGAGATTATTGAAGTGTTGAAGAGAAAAGATACAGAAGATTACATTAGACTAGGCAACCTGGCGTTGAAGATAAACAAGATTCTAGCCATCTCAGGGCCATTACTCACCGGCATTGCAGCTGTCAGGTCGGCTTTCGTGGGGCCTTCTCACGGGTCATGGGCTGCTGTCGTTGCGATGGCTGCAGGAGCATTAGCTACCACAGTTAACACATTGGAGTATGGTGGACAAGTCGGTATGGTGTTGGAGATGTACAGATACTGCGCTGGCTCCTTCACACTTCTGGAGGAATCAATTGAAGCAACTCTCAATGAAAGTGAAGTAGAGAAGAGAGTAAACGGAGAGATGTTTGTACAAAACGTAGATTTGAAGTTGGGAAGAAGCATATCACAGCTGACAGATCTTGCCGAAAACTCAATTTATTCTCGCAGTACTGGAGCCGAGATTGACGAATTTGCAAGCAAACTTTTCTGATTTTACCGGCTGTAGATTTATTCCTTGACCATACGTAAACTTTAATTGGTTCTCTACATGGACAACCAAATTCTTTGTATAATTATGTAAAGAGAATTGACTTAATGAATTTTTCGTTCTTTTTACAATTAAAGGAATAGTTTTTTTACATTTTCCAGTTTTTAAAAAAATATTTATTTTAAAACATTTTTGGATTATTTTAATTTGATTTAACCGCAACCAATTGTTTTGCATATTTAATAATTCTTTATAAAGCACTGAGGATGCATATTTTAATTTAATCATATATTCTTGATAAAGAATTGGGGAGGCAAATATACTATAATGTTTTGAGAGTATATTTGATAAATATAAATAAAAATAAGCACAAATATGACATGTCATGATACACATCTGCTCGGTTTCAGTGGAACACAAAGTCATCATTCTCCTTGGTTTGCACAGTATTTAAAGAACCTAAAGGAGCAAGAGTTATATATACTATAGAACGTCGTTCTTGCTAAGGTTGTATATCTTTTTTCAACCTACTCAAGTCTAAACGTGTGATCGGATCCATAGATGATTAGTTAAAAAAAAAAAAAAAAAAAATCTTCTCCTTTAAAAATAATAAAAAAATGGAAAGTGTTAAATTGAAACATGAAATGTTGGGCCAATCGTTGAAGATGAAAGGACACTGAATCCATATGAAGTTTTATCATTAAAATACTCTGACGGTATGAAAAGTTGTTAATGTTTATTGAGACGCAATTTTAGTGTTTATCTCGCATCCTTTTTACCCTCAATATAAATTATATTATTCTTGTTAGAGTTGGTGAACTTTATTTAACGTTAGATACCAATTTTTAAAGTACAACGGAAGATTTCACTAAATTGATTAATGATTATCAAGTTAAGCATGAATCAACAACCACAAGCAGTATAGATAAAACACATAAGCATATACATGGTTTGGCTAAAATCACTTTTAGCCTACATCTATTGGACCTTATCCAAATTGAAGCTAATTGACTATAATAACAAACATTACAAGATATCACTCAGAGTTGATTTTAGCTACAGCAAAGAGAAGTTCCTGTTCTACGTTACACTAAACACTACTCTCTGAATCTCTAATACTTCGTCGCTTCTAGGATCACTCCACACCAGGAACACTCTCGGATAATGCTTGACCTCCACCCAAGCTTCACTCGTCGAAGAACACCTCCAGCTTCCACGGCTTGAGCTCCTTTCAAGCTCTTAGCATAGGAACCAAGTTCCAGCAACAACAAACAATAAACAAAGATCAACAAAATGATTTAAGCATTAAACCATACATGGAACCTGTCAAGGAGTAGACTATTTGAAAATTTCGGAGCACAAACAAAATAATATCTAGGTTCAAAGATGAAAGGAAGAAGGAGATGGGTTTAAATAATCCTTGCTTGACCAATCTCTTCAAGACAAGTGGCAGACAATCTCTTTCATCTTTTATTAGGACCACAAACAAATGCTTACCAACTTTGGAGGACCACAAGAGGAGAGGTAGACACCTATAAAAAGAAAACTCACACAAAAACCATAAAAGAGATAAAACTTGATGGACAAGATAATATAAAAAAGACGCCACATGTGTAAAAAAAATCAGAGTACAAACAAATACAATATCAAAGGTTGGCTTTACAAATGAGCAAGAATGATAAAGACCAATTTTGTGCTCCCTAATTCTTGCCAAGTCAGCAAACAAGAGCTGACATATGTTGGTCTAAAAATGAAAAATATTTCATCTATCTTTTGCGACCACAACCTAACTTTGGGGACCGCAATCAAAAAGGGAAAAAGTCTGATTTTCCTTTGACCACTAAAGGATATTGGGACACTTGTAAGTGGTCCAAATGACAGTACAAAAGATGTAAAGAAAACATCTTAGCTGTTAAGTAAAAAAGGCAACTTGTGCAAAATGAGTCAGACATGCGATTTTAGCACAGAAGAAGAGTGGGCATACACACGAAGTAAAATGCGAGATAAAATGCAATACGCATATGTCTGACTTCAATGTGTACACACACAGAGTAGCTGTGCGCATAGACAACATAAGTTTGACAAAAATATTCAACAATTGTTTTAACTCAACTCCCAATATTGAGTTTTTTTTTTTTTTTTTTTTTTTTTTTTTTTTTTTTTNTTGAAAGGGAAATTGCATGCTGAATTTGACATGAAGGATTTGGGTTGTGCTAAGAAAATTTTAGGTATGCTAATAGAAAGAAACAGGAAGAATTACAGCCTAAAATTGCATCAGATGCCTTATCTGCAAAAACTTGTGTTAAAGTTTGGAATGAGTGACTCTAAGTGTGCCACAATGCCCCTAGCAAGCCACTTCATCCTTAGTAAAGCCCAAAGTCCTAAAACAGAACCTGATAGACTAAAAATGGAAACCATACCATATGCAAATGCCATTGGTTCTGTTATGTACTCTATGATCAGTACAAAACCTGATTTATCATATTCAATATCACTTATAAGTAGATTCATGTCAAATCTTGGGTGTGATCACTGGAATGCTTTGAAATGGCTACTAAGATATATTAAAAGTACAGAAAATGTTGGTCTAAATTTCTGTAAAAGAAACTCCACACTTGATCTAGTTGGGTATGTAGATTCTGATTTTGCAGGTGATAGAGATTCATGGAAATCCACCACAGCATATCAGTTTACTTTGGGAGGAAACTGCTTGAACTTATTACATGTGGGATAACCAAATCAGAACTAAGAAGGAGTATGGAAATGCTTGCTGCACAACTGAATTGACATTGCTGAAACGACTACCACATACTTCAAGGTGGAGATTGTTAAATAAGTGAAGCATGCGACGTAGTTTAGACCAGGTAACAAAACGTTGTCGTTTAGTCCATTATTCCAAATGAATCACAGCCATCAAAGTTAAAGAGAATCCAACGGCTCAAATGCAATCAGAAGTCAACAGTATAAAAGGGGACTATTCATGCATTTGGCAGTAATCGAGTTTTAGGTCTTCGTTTCGTTTCCTCTGAAAAATCATTTCATCTGGGTTAGGGTTTCACGCTCATTCTGGGTTTTCTTTGTGTGAATCTTTCTATAGTATTGTTTGAGTGCAGGGGTTCCTTAAAGGGTATAGAGTACTCTAGGGTTTGTTGGGATTTGCGAGATACAGGGAAGTGAATGAGTGTTTGATTCTGTGAGTGACAATGAAGAAGATTCTTCTGTAAATTGTAATCTTTGAGGTGATCAATACTAGTGCAGCGAGCTCCATATTCTGGAGTTCAACGTGGATGTAACTTGTTCTATATTGAACAAGCGAACCACGGTATATCTTGTGTTGTGTGATTGTTCATTGTTCTTGCAGTTTCTGTTTTGTATTGTGACTAATCTTGCAGGTTGAAGGACTGGTATTGATTTACAACACATATGTATATATAACTTTCACCACCATGTTCTATTAACATGTTATTTACTTATTTATTACAAGTTTAACTAAATATAATTAGTAAAATCTCAAAGGATAATGGATGAACCAAAGATGCAGAGATAACTCATAATACTCAACCTTTTCTAAACCCTTTGAATGAAGCACACTCCAAAAGATCTGATACCGTGATCCTAAAATTTGGAGGAAACCCACCCATGACTAGCCCAAGGGGCAGTAGTAAGGGCAAATTAAGGAGATTGTATATGGCTTCAACCCTGAGTCTCACGTGCAAAGATAATACATTTGCTTATGATTTATCTAGGGGGCCGTGACGGTGGGTTGAAGAATAATCAAAATGTGTGTAAGCTGATTCAAACACTTAAGTTAACAAAAATATATATACAAATTTTTCTTATTAGATGGAAGCAACTAATTAATAATAGGATATAAGGATTTTACAAAACATAAATAATTGTGTATTCAATGGAATTCCTAATTTAAACATGGAGAGTAGTATTTTAAAACAAAATAAGTCACTTGGATAGTAAAAAGTTTGGGATGATTAAACTTAGATGCCGAAATATTGAGTTCAAGTACTCTTGCGTACGTAGGAGATAATCTTGACTTGAGTGGGGGAGGAAAATTACAGAGAGAAAAAGTCAGCTTAGGCCAACTCACATTCCAAAACGCACCCAGTCTGGTCAGCCGACGACCTCTTCTATATATCTTTGATCAGTTATAGTTCGTTAGTACAAATACTCGCAGATACCATACACGAACACAATAACGATCCCAAACAAAGATAATCAAATATCAGATACCGTCAGGGTCGTCTCAAGAACATTTGTGGCCCTAAGCAAAAGTTGCTTTAGAGGCCTTCTAATAATATAAGTATATATTAAAAAATTATTTCAAATTTATTTTTCTTACCTTTTGAGATGCAAAATCACTAATTAAATTTTTATATTCAAGTTTAGAACTCAAATCTTTTTCAATTGATAATATAACTAAATTACCTAATCTTTCTTGTGACATAGTTAAACGCATATTTTTAGATTGTAAATATTTACTAACCACATTAACAGCAAATAACATTTCATACCAAATATTCATGCCTAATAGAAATTCAAAATTTTCTATCTCATACGTTACTAAAGAAATAGCTTTACTTTTTGTTTTAGGATCTTCACTAGTTTCTGCTAATTGATATAAAGCATCTCTTATTTGTGGTCTGTGGAGCTTGAAATTTTATTGCTTTAACACTTTCAACACGACTTTCCCAACATGTTTGTGATAATGGCTTAAGTGTCAAATTAGAAACATGATCTTGCAAAATTTTCCATCGTCTTGTAGAAGAAGAGAATAATGAGTATATACATTGTGTCACTCTAAAAAATGTAATAACATTAGCACATGAATTAGCCATATCACAAAGAACTAAATTAAGACTATGACAACCACATGGTGTATAAAATGCTCTAGAATTTATATCTAATAATCTTTTTTGCACACCTTGATGTTTACCTTTCATATTAGACCCATTATTATATCCTTGTCTTCTCACATTATTTACATCAAGTTCAAGATTTTTTAATATACTTGTGAGAACATTAAAAATGCCTTGACCAGAAGTATCATCCACTTTTATAAAATCTATAAAGTACTCTTCTATTTTTATTGGACTTATTGAAATATCTACACATCTTAATATAAATGACATTTATTCTTGATGACTTGTATCTGGGGTACAATCAAGTATAATTGAAAAATATTTTGATTCTTTGATTTTTTTTTAATAATGGTATTTCTTATTTCTAATGCTAAAATATTTATCAACTCATTTTGTATATTATGACCAAGATAATGAGTATGAATTTCTCCATTTTGAATACGTCTAAGGTGTTCTTGCATTATTGGATCAAACTCAGCAATCATTTCAATTAAACTCAAAAAATTTCCATTATTTTCTTGATAAATCTTCTCATTTGTACCACGAAATGCCAAATTATTTTTTGAAAGATTTTTTACAACCGCTATAATTCTTAATAGTACATTCTTCCAATGCTCTTTTTCTTTATTTATTTTCTCTTGTAAATATTTATCAATTGTTTTGTTTTTAAGCAATCTCATCTCAACATCAACCCAAATGTTCATATTTATAGCATGTTCATTACTTATTTCGTGAGTTTTAAGCTTGGTACTAAGATTTTTCCAATCTCCACACCCTTCATTTGCTAATTGAATCGTATTTGCTTTTAAACTAAATAATTTACAACAAAAACAAAATACTTTATTTAATTCTTTTGAATATACTAGCCATTATCTATCATATTTTTCTCCATTTGGTAATTTTCGAATGTAATGAATTGTAGAAAAGCTTCTAGAATTTTCATCTCTTGGAAAATCTAAAACTTGTCTAATTGGACCGTTTTCAACTAATAAATCACATAAATTTGTGTCTAAATTATTCCAGTGTACCGGGTCATAAATATTTTTAATAGTTGTTTCATCTTCATCATTAATATTTTCATTTTTTACGAATGAAATTTCTTCTTCTAAATTTTCATGAGACTCTTCACTAGTATTTGATGAATTTGAATTGTTATCTTTAATAATTTCTTCACAATTTTCAATTGATCTTCATTTGGTTTTTCTAGCATTTGGTGTTTTGTATTAATAACAAATTTATCAAGTGCAACTTTTTGGGATTGAATTAGTTTTTCTATTCTTTTTTTTCTTACGTTTTCCAAATCCAGATTCACACTTCCTAGTAGACATCTATATTCAAAGAATAAATAATTTAGAGCTCTTAATATTATTTTGCTAAAATAAAAATAATTATAAAAATTAAGAAGGAATTTTAGCACCTAATTTATGCTCCTGATTTTGCTCTTTGCTGTGCTAATACTCAAAAATCTTATATTATTACCCTACATAAAAATAATAATGTAAATCACTTGATCAAATATAAAGTAAAATCAGTTAACAATGCTAAGAGTAAAATGATTTAAAACTCTTAATATTACATTGCATAAAAATAATAATATAAATCATATTCACTTCATAAATTCATGTAATAAAGATGAGAAAAGAGAGACAATATATGAGAAAGGATAGACGAGAGTAAAGTGAGATAGAATAATAAGAGTAAAAGATTAGAAAACTGAAATAAGGTTTATATAAGAGATGTTGATTTAGAGGGGAGAGGAGATTGTGATTTGATATTTGAGAGTTAGAGAGTTGCGTGAAAGTGTTTCAATTTGCAACGGAAAAGTGAGCTGCCATTTATGTTTTAAGTTTAAGAGATAGGCATGGTTGATTGGATGGGGGGAGTTGAGAAATTATAATTATATTAAAGAACTCTTAAAAAAATCATTTTGGGTAGAGGTAGAGGTAGGCATAGGCGAGTAAATGCTAAATGGTGGGATTGATGAAAAAAATAAAATTATAAATATATTAAAAAGTATTTTAAAATATAATTTTGGAGCCCCTGTTTTTAACACCCTTCTTTGGGGGCCCTAGGCAGGTGCCTTACCTGCCTAGGGGTTAAGCCGGGCCTGGATACCATTCATGGCTTCTTTACAAGTTTCAGATAGCCTTTCTTATTCATCTTCATGTCGCTCTCCAAATAGAATAAATGCTGCTATATCTGTCCCAAAACTCCCAAGAATCAGTTTGTCTCCTCCAAAAAAAAAGAGTATAGACTTGGTTGAGAAACTGAGGATGAGAGATAATAAAAACACAAGCTCAATCCCAGTAGAAAAGATTGTCCCTAGCACAGCAATACAAGAAAACAATGCTGACGACTCTACTAATTCAATGGTGACAGCCCAACTTTACGCTATCTTAGAGTCTGTTGCTGATAGAGTTGAGATGCACAACAACCTCGGCCAGCAACGTGACAACTGGAACACCCATCCGTTGAACTCTATCAACATGATTTCTCTCACTGCTACCACCATGGCTGGTGTTGCTGCAACTGGTGGCGCAGGCGTTTCATCACTTTTGGCTTTGAAATTATCATCAACTCTCCTGTTCTCTGCAGCCGCTGGGATGATGGTTATGGTGAACAAGATCCAGCCCTCACAACTTGCAGAAGAGCAACGTAACGCAACAAGATTGTTCAAGCAGCTCCAGAGATAAATACAAACCGTCCTTGCTCTAAGGGTTCCCAGTGAAGCCGACGTGAAAGAAGCAATGGAGAAAGTTTTGGCACTTGACCAAGCATACCCACTTCCCTTGCTGGGTAAAATGATATAGAAGTTCCCTAAAACATTTGAGCCTGCTGTTTAGTGGCCATCAAATCACTCCCAGGCAAAAAACAAAAATGCATATAAAAGAGAGCAAAGTAGCATGAATACGGAGAAAAATGGATGGGGTGAAGATCTGGAAGTGGAGATGAGAGAGATTATTTGAGTGTTAAAGACAAATGATACAGAAGATTACATGAGACTAGGCAACTTGGCGTTGAAGATAAACAAGATTCTAGCCATCTCAGGGCCATTACTCACCGGCATTGCAGCTGTTGGGTCGGCTTTCGTGGGGTCTCCTCACGGGTCATGGGCTGCTGTTATCACGGTGGCTGCAGGCGCATTAGCTACCACAGTTAACACTTCAGAGCACGGTGGGCAAGTTGGCATGGTGTTGGAGATGTATAGAAACTGCGCTGGCTTCTTCACACTCTTGGAAGAATCAATCGAAACCACTGTCAATGAAAGTGATGTAGAGAAGAGAGAAAATGGGGAGATGTTTGAACAGAAAGTAGCTTTACAGTTGGGAAGAAGCACTTCTCAACTGAGAGATCTTTCCGAAAAATCAATTTACTCTCGCATAGATGGAGCCGAACAAGAGGAGTTTGCAAGTAAACTTTTCTGATCGGAGATAATTTACGTATTGTTGATTCTTGTGATAACAAATATATATTCAGTACTGTGTAATCATGTATAGAGAAGATATTAATAGCCTCTAATTTAATAAACTATTTTTTAATTTTCATACAACAGAAATAATTTCATTCCATTTTCAGATATATAAGACATACTCCTTAATTATTGATTCTATTAATGGTCATATGTTCATGTTGTCCTCGGAAACAAACAAGTTAATTTTTTGCTATTAACGGCAACTAAATCATTTTAGTGTCCAGACCAACTTGAATGCATTTCGACTAATCTTCTAAAGTCTTGAAGTTAGCAATCGGAAATACTCTCTAATGGTCATCTCTATTAACAATCGAGGTGACTTGAACTTAGGATCTCTTAAATAATACACTCAAGAGTCCTTGTCCGCCCACTTAAGAGTGCTTTTATCATTTCAATATTGCCACTTTCAAATTTCAAATAGTAGTTTAATTTTATGTATATAAATATATTGTCAGTCTCAACTACAAACCTTATTAATTAATGATTACAATTTATCGCTGGTTAACATAATGGATAAAAGTTTTAACTTCATGTATTACATCAAAATTTACCAAAAAAAAATTATTATTTAATATTATTTTGGCCACATTTTTTAGGTTGAAGACTGAATTTAAGGGCTTAGAGAAAACATAAAGAAAAGTGTTATGAACCGGAATTCTCTCCCTCTTCAGAGAGAAAGCAATCTTATTCAAAAACTACTTCAGGTTGTATGGTTTGGGAAGGTACAACTTTCGGTTGCTGAGTAATAGTTTTCTTAAGAGAAGGAAAATCTGTATCATAAGAGGTGTTTTGCCCGGATGGTTGATTTTATAAAATACATATATTTTCTATGTTTAGATATTTTTGTGTATATAAATATGAGTTGAATTGTCTAGGCTTCAAACTAGTGGGGCGAGGCCCTGTAGACAAAATAGTTTGATGGTTAATAAACTTGTAAAACCTTAAGAAGTCAAAAGGCGACTCAACGGCTATGATAGTATGATTATCCCAAAAATTTTGCCTTTTTGACTAACAACAAAATCGACCCCTTATTACGTCAAACTTTTATCTGCATATTTATTTATGCTCATTTTTTTGGTTTTCTTTAAACCACGAATCAAAGGGCTTTGCTAAGATTCTAGTTAACTTTACCCAGTAAAAATCAGATATTTGGCCAGCTGAATTTTGGTAATAGCCGTCAAAAGTTTAGACATATTCCAGTTAATCGAGCTCGCTGCATGTCTGCCTGCTGCTAGACTTTTATTTATTTAATCACTTTATAGAAACATTCAACTCAATTTTATGTTTTAGAAAACTTGACTCTGCGAAAACCTGTGAAGTGTATATATGTTTTTATTCAGTTTTAGTTCAAGTAAAGTAACCAATATAAAGTAAAACGTGTTTGATATTTTTAATGTGCATTAAATTAAATGAATAATTAAGTTGCTAATATTCATAGTTGTATACCACTACACCAATAATTAAATTATTTGCTCTTTCCATAAATCAATATAGGGGAGGATCCTAATTCATGATTTCACATTAATTATTTAAATGATATATTATAAAGTAAGTCGCTGATAGAAAAGAGTCTTCCTTGTGTCACAACATTATTTCGCAATGTTGTGGCAAGAACAAGTGTGGAGAGCGTAGGGGTTTCGCAAAGCATTCACATGGGGTATGAAAAATGAGACGTTAGGTGTGTTTCCTCCTGACTATTAGATATAAAGGACATTTATGTAATTTATAGCTAATTACTGTTTAGTTAGTTTTAGAGAAGTTGAGTTAGTTAACTCATATTCAGCTCAATTAGTTAATGAGATATAGTGTTGTATATAAAGAAACAGTGATGTATTAGTAAAGTGTGATTGCATTTTCCCAAAATTCAGTTTGATACAATCCTATTTGCTTTATTAACATGGTATTAGAGCATCGGAGATTCAGCCTTAATCTAGGAAATCGGTCAATTTGAATCAATCCTCTGTACGTCAGTTAAGCTCATTCAAGCTTAAATATTTGATTTCTTCATTTCATTCCTTGAATTTCTAGTTTGAAATCTTGGATTTTAGGTTTTGTTCTAGCTTGAAATCTTGAATCAAGTTTGATTCAACCTGAATTCTTTACTGATTTCTATTTGAATTTGATCTTGGAACAATCAATTTGATATTGGTTAATCGACATGGCAACACTAACAGAAGAAGTAACTGTTTAGACGATTGACTCCAACTCACACTTGTATGTTCATCCATTGGATACACGAGACTATGTCCATCCATTGGAGGCATGACAATCTCTCTTTTTGCCAAAAACAAACTCGGATTTGTTAATGGTACTTGCACAAAATCAACTGTGCATCCTAGCTTGGTTTCACAATAGGAGAGATGCAACTCATTAGTACTTGATGGATCTTTAATTCACTTTCAAAGGAGATCTTTAATGGTATGGTATACTCCACAAGTGCTCCACAAGTTTGGCAAAATTTGAAGGAGCAGTACAACAAAGTGAATGGGACTAGAGTTTTTGGATTACATCAATAAATTTCTAACCTAACTCAAGGATCTAATATAGTAGCTAGCTACTATAGCAAGCTCAAGTCATTGTGGGATGAACTGGATTCTTTGGTCAGCCTCCTTGCATCTAATAGTGTCTCAACAAAGATATATTTGGAGCACTTAAATCAGCATAAGCTGTTGTAGTTTTTAATGAGATTAAATGAGTCTTATTCAATGGTTCGAAGCCAAATCTTGCCGATGAACCCTTTACCAAGTGTCAACCAGGCTTATTCAATGGTCAATCAAGATAAACCTAGGGGATTATGTATGACTTCAACCCTCAATCCCACATTTCATTCCCCACTAGATGCAAAGATAGTACATTTACTCATGATTAACCTAGGGAACTGTGATAGTGGGTTAAATAATAGTCGAAATGTGCGTAAACTGAGTTGAGCACCTTAGTTAACAAAAATATGTATATAAAAAATTTTCTTATTAGATGGAAGCAACTAATTAATAATAGGATACAAGGATTTTACAAAACATGAACAATGGAATTCCTAATTAAACATGGAGAGTCGTATTTTAAAACGAAATATGTCACTTGGATAGTAAAAAGTTTGGGATGATTAAACTTAGATACTGAAATATTGAGTTCAAGTACTCTTGCGTACGTAGAACTTAGAAGATAATATTGACTTGAGGGGCAGACGAAAATTACAAAGAGAAAAAGTCAGCTTATGCCAAGTCACATTCCAAAACGCACCCAGTCCAGTCAGCCGACGACCTCTTCTATGTATCTTTGATCAGTTATAGTTCGTTAGTATAAATACAGGCAGATACCATACACAAACACAATAACAATCACAAACAAAGATGATCAAATATCAGATACCGTTCATGGCTTCTCTACAAGTTTCAGATAGCCATTTTTATTCATCTTCGTGTTGCTCTTCGTCAGAAGCTCAGATTCCAGCTGCTCAAATTTGGTCTTCAGTGTAGTCATCTCTTCCTCCAAGGCCTTTTTTTCCTCTGAACCAGCAGCTTTCCCATTCTCAAAATCTCGGCTTTGTTTCTTTACAGCTTCCATGCTCTTCCTTCGAATGCAAAGTTCTCTGATATAGTGATGTAGTCCGTCTATCATTAGTGCAAGGAACAGAGAGGCTCCTGCAAGCAATTATCCACAATTAATAAAGGTCCAAGTGCCAGAAGGAACATGATATGCAGAGGAATTATTAAAGATATCTATTTAAATAAAAAGGAAGCACTCGGAGGTCAAAACAACATAAATAAATCACAACAGGGATTTTTATTCTCATTTTAAAAGAGAAATTGCAAGAACATGACAGAATGTCAACAGCATTCTCATGCAATCTCGTACAGATAGAATAACAAGCATTCCCGAAATAAAGCGACCAGACAATGCTTTCTAACACTCATGCCAAAAATTTCTTAACCAATTTCCATCAAATGAATAACTTCAAATTTCTACTAAGTTTACATGGGCTAAAAATAGGGTCAAAAAGGAAAACAACCAGTTTTTCTAACTTCTGACACTCATAACAAACATAACTTTCCAATGGCCAAAGAAAAACCTTCCCACCACACTTAAAGCTACGGCAATATCTTACAACTCAAAGATTATGACATATACTTTTTTTAATTAGAGCACAAAATTAATTGGTTCGACATGGTATTCAGAAGAAGGTAATGTGAGATGGCATAGTATAGCTTGGTTAAGTGATGCTTTTATAAAACTTATTAGTCAAGAAAATTTTTACAGTACATGTATGTATAACCATTTCACAAGAAAGAAAACCACTCTGACTATCCAAAACGATACACAGAGATCAAGGCAACGCACACTGTTATACACAGGCCCAAATTTTTTGCCGCGTGATTTTTAACACCTTAGATGACCTAGACAATATCACTGTCACCTAATTCATATACGAAAAAAAGACATTTTTTTTTATGCTTGAAACAATCATATGCATATGCTAGATCAAATAGTCGCCACAATTATCGAAACTAGATATTAATATTGCTATAATACTACACTTACAAAGTAAGCATCTCAATTTTGTATTTCAGACGATGTAAAATTTGATCAACACGATAAAAGCATATATAAATGAAGGCATCGAATCTCAAATCAGCCACATCATTTGAGATACAAAGTTGGATACTTCAGTTACTCTAATTCCTCAAAGTTCAGAGACATGGTATTTCACAATATGCCAATCAACAGTATCCACATAACAGAACAAGCTTCAAACTTGCAGTCAACCATTCCAAACCATCAATTCATGAAAAAAAAAATTCACAAATTCAAACACAACCCACTTCCCAAAACGCTAAATCAAGCACATTCCAATCTACATTATCAATCAAACCTCATAAAGCTCGCAACTTTATTAGTTACAACCCCCCCAAAAAAAAAACAGAAAACACAATTCAATAAAACAATAATTACCCATAAGAGTGGCTTCAAGAAGGTGCTTGCCCATGAGGACCTGGTCCGTTGGATTGACCGAACCCTCATCGATCCAACGCTTCTGGATCTTCACCATACTATATAAATTCGAAATCAACATCACAAATACCGTTCCGGCCACCGTTTTGATCACCACAGGCCCACGGCCACGCTTCACACGATCAAGGCTCATGATCACAAGCTTCCTCAAGGGGGTCTTGAACGATAACACCAATATCAATACCATCTCGGAAAAAATCACAGTGAACAAGAGCTGTTGCATCGTTTTCCGGTGACAAAAGTTCAAATTTTTGACAACAAAAAGTAAAGAAGTTGCGATTTTTACGAGAAAATTTAGCTTCCGGCCATCCCAAGTTTCCATTTAACAAAATGGTCATGAAAATCTTTTTGATTTTTTTTTGGGTTAAAAGATATGGACGTGACACACTTAAGTATAATTAAAGCAGTAAAAAAAATTAGAGTGAAAAGATTTAAACATTTGTGGGTTACAGTATAATAAAGAGAAGTTGATTTAAAATTTGAAAGGCAAAACACATTTCTCTAAGCTTCTCTTTCTCACAACAGGATTCAAACACCTTTCTCTCTCTCGTTTTTTCTTCCAATTTTCTACAATTTCTCAATTTCTTTGCTCTTTGCATTTTTGTCATTTCTTACCATTCCCGATTAAGTTATAATGGCTAAGATCCTTAAAGAAATAAAAAAAAAACCCATCTACTCCCCAAATTGTAGGCACCACTAGGTCTACCAAAAATGGAGAAGAAGAAGTTGTGGTGGAGTAACTTCCGATGACTGAAGTTGCTCCACTAGGAGAGGAGACGGCGTTGACGGAAGACATTCTATTGGCGAAACAAGGGAGGGCAAGAGTTGAAATTGAAACTGAAGAGGAGGATGCCGATGCAAATTCCAAGCGTCGGACATGATCGCTTAAGCGATCTAAAATCGCTTAAGCGACCAAGAGTAAAAGCAAAGGATCGCTTAAGCGATCTGGTATATGATAGAAGATCGCTTAAGCGATCGTGCATTTGAGCAGAAGTTGATTCTGCTTCAGACATGATCGCTTAAGCGATTATAGGCGACCAACGTTAAAAGCAAAGGATCGCTTAAGCGATCATGCGTCTGGACACTTATTTATTGTCTTGTTCATGATCGCTTAAGCAATCGTAGATCGCTTAAGCAATCGTAGATCGCTTAAGCGACCGACAGTAAAAGCGAAGAATCGCTTAAGCGATCCTGCGTCTAGGCACTTATTTATTGTCTTGTCCATGATCGCTTAAGTGACCAATAGTAAAAGCGAAGAATCGCTTAAGCGATACACTTAATCGCTTAAGCGATTGTGCATCTAAGCAGAAGTTTATTCTGCCTCGGACATGATCGCTTAAGCGATTTGTAATCGCTTAAGCGACCAAGGTTAAAAGCAAAGATCGATTAAACGATAGAATAAATCGCTTAAGCGATCGTGCGTCTGGACACTTATTGATTCTGTCTTGTTCGTGATCGCTTAAGCAATCTATGATCGCTTAAGCGACCAAGTGTAAAAGCATAGAATCGCTTAAGCGATAACATAAATACAACCAGATCTCTTAAGCGACTAAGTCTAAATACACAGGATCGCTTAAGCGAGAAATGAAATCTCTTAAGCGATCCAGTGTATTTGGATTATTTTTATTGTATTTCACTAGATTGGTTAAGCGATTAACGCTATCTTAGACATATAAGGTGTACGATTCATTCAGTGGACCATGACCATTATTATATTTTAATTAAATTAGTTCTTTTACGGCTATATTAAACATATATGGTGTAGAATGTTTACGTCTATATTAAACATATCAAGTATACGATTCATTCAATAGACCATGACCGTTATTATATTTTAATTAAATTAGTTCTTTTACGGCTATATTAAACATATATGGTGTAGAATATTTACGTCTATATTAAACATATCAGGTGTACGATCGTTCAGTGGACCATAACCGTTATTATATTTTAATCAAATTAGTTCTTTTACGGCTATATTAAACATATATGGTGTAGAATGTTTACATCTATATTAAACATATCAGGTGTACGATTTGTTCAATAGACCTATTTTAATTAAATTATTTCTTTTACAGCTATATTAAACACATATGGTGTAGAATGTTTACGTCTATATTAAACATATCAGGTGTACGATTTGTTCAATAGACCTATTTTAATTAAATTATTTCTTTTACGGCTATATTAAACACATATGGTGTAGAATGTTTACGTCTATATTAAACATATCAGGTGTACGATGTCTAAATTAAACATATCAGGTGTACGATTCGTTTAGTGGACCATGACCGTTATTATATTTTAATTAAATTAGCTCTTTTACCGCTATATTAAACATATATGGTGTAGAGTCATTGTCCACTGAACGAATCGTAAACCTTATATGTTTAGCATTGACGTAAACATTCTACATCGTATATGTTTCATACTGACGTAAAAGAACTATATGTTTAATATTAATATAATGACAGTCATGGTCCACTGAACGAATCGTAAACCCTATATGTTAAGAGTTCGAGCAATAAAATGGCTTCACAGTTGTGATATGAATAAACAAGAAGATGGTGAAATGTTTAGAGCATTGATAAATATTAAACTCTTTTGAGATTCTTCTCGGTTTGATTTTAAAAGAGTTATTATTTTAAGGAGTAAACGAAGATAAAAAGACTAATCAACGGATTGTTTGTACAGATAGTTTTGTAAAATTACAGCTCAGTAAGATTCGTTCAATAAAGAATACTTTATTGCCAACAACTAACAATTTTATGTACGGAGTTGTAACGATGCAAAACCATTTGCACAAAAATTCTGTTTAATAGTCAAAGGAACTTCGTTTACACAGGGTCGCTTAAGCGATCGTAGATATCGCTTAAGTGATTGGTTTCTTTTTCACTTGGTTGATTAAGCGATCATGTGATTGGCAGAATCAAATCTGTCCAGTGCATGATCGCTTAAGCGATCCGTGATATCGCTTAAGCGATTCTTGTCTTTTTCATTTGGTCGATTAAGCGATCCTAGATCGCTTAAGCAATCATGTGATGGGCAGAATCAATATCTGCGCAGATGCACGATCGCTTAAGCGATCCTGTTTGAAAAACCCTTTGTCGCTTAGGCGATATACTTAGTCACTTAAGCGATCATGGGCAATATATACTTTTCCAGCTTTTCTCCTGAATTTTGACAAACTAAAATTACCAACACGTATTAATTCCATACTTTCTGCTCAATTTGACAACCTAATTCCAAACTAAAATCACGAACAAATATTTAGGCCACGTAACAAGAATACTAAATATAAAGAATGATTTATTAAAGGTTACAATAAAATTTAAAACATTAATAATTGAAAACAATAACTCATCAACGGTTGGCCTTGGCAACTCCCTGAATTTCATCCTTCTTTGAACCTAATTTTCTGGATCTGCATGTGATTTCTTCTGGTAACTGCTTCTCTTATGGCCAGGTTGCTTGCAAATTGAGCACTTATTTGTCTCCTGGGGAACCTCAGAGGCTGATGGAATACGCTTAACTCTTTTTCTCCCCCTTGTTGTCTTCTTGAATGGCGGATGGATGATAATGTGAGCCAACTCTGGTGGCACTACCCACTGCTCTTCTGGAGGCACTGGATATATCGTTTCTGAATAAGCTAGCATGTAGTGATTTTCCATATAGAGAGGGGAGCAAAGTTCCATGTAAATTCTTGAACCAAAATCCGACTTCCGTTGGTGTTTCGGTGCTGATAATGCATGAGGACAAGGTAAAAGTTGAATGTCAAGCACTTTACAATTGCAAGTTTTTCTAACAAGGTCAACTAGGGCATCCGGACCATAGCCTTGCATAGTGAACTCTTGAGCATTAAGAGGATANCAATTTCATAAAGTTGTTAAAAGATTTTCACACTTCCAATTTCGCACAAGTACTCTTGCAAAACTACCTAATAACCCACCATGCCTTATTTCTTACTAAAACATCTCTAAAAAGTTTCAATTCTTACATATTACCCCCTAGATTCACATAAATAAAATTAAGTAAAACCCACAAAGAAAATACAGAGTATTACAACTTCGTTTACACAGGGTCGCTTAAGCGACCGTAGATATCGCTTAAGTGATGCTTTTCTTTTTAACTTGGTCGATTAAGCGATTGTAGATATCGCTTAAGCAATCATGTGATTGGCAGAATCAAATCGATCTCAAATGCATGATTGCTTAAGCGATCCGTGATATCGCTTAAGCGATTCTTGTCTTTTTCACTTGGTCGATTAAGCGATCGTAGATATCGCTTAAGCGATCATGTGATTGGCAGAATTAAATCTGCCCAGGTGCATGATCGCTTAAGTGATCCGTGATATCACTTAAGCGATTCTTGTCTTTTTCACTTGGTCGATTAAGCGATCATGTGATGGGCAGAATCAAATCTGCCCAGGTGCATGATCGCTTAAGCAACTAAGTGTATCGTTTAAGCGATTCTTGTCTTTTTCACTTGGTCGATTAAGCGATCATCGATCGCTTAAGCGATCATGTGACGGGCTGAATCAATATCTGCTCAGATGCACGATCGCTTAAGCGATTTGGTTTGAAAAACCCTTTGTCTCTTAAGCGATACACTTAGTCGCTTAAGCAATCATGGGTAATATATACTTTTCCAGCTTTTCTCCTGAATTTTGACAAACTAAAATTACCAACACGTATTAATTCCATACTTTCTCCTCAATTTGACAACCTAATACCAAACTAGAATCACCAACAAATATTTAGGCTATGTAACAAGAATATAAATATAAAGAATGATTTATTAAAGGTACCAATAAAATTTAAAACCTCAATAATTGAAAACAATAACTCATCAACGGTTGGCCTTGGCAACTCCTTGAATTTCATCCTTCTTCGAACCTAAATTTCTAGATCTGCATGTAATTGCTTCTGGCAACTGCTTCTCTTGTGACCAAGTTGCTTGCAAATTGAGCACTTATTCATCTTCCGGGGAACCTCACAAGTTGATGGAATACGCTTAACTCTTTTTCTCCCCTTTGTTGTCTTCTTTTTATTACTTCTGGCAACTGCTTCTCTTGTGACCAAGTTGCTTGCAAATTGAGCACTTATTCATCTTCAGGGAACCTCAAAGGCTGATGGAATACGCTTAACTCTTTTTCTCCCTTTTTCTGTCTTCTTGAATGGCGGCTGGATGATAATGTCAGCCATTTCTGGCGGCACTACCCACTGCTCTTTTGGAGGCACTGGATATATCATTTCTGAATAAGCTAGCATGTAGTGATTTGTCATATAGAGAGGGGAGCAAAGTTCCATGTAAATTCTTGAACCAAAATCCGGCTTCCGTTGGTGTTTCAGTACTGCTAGTGCATGAGGACAAGGTAAATGTTGAATGTCAAGCACTTTACAGCTACAAGTTTTCCTAACAAGGTTAACTACGGCATCCGGACCATAGCCGCGCACAGTGAACTCTTGAGCATTAAGAGGATAGGCAAACAGTGCATTTGATAGTTAGCTCTACCAATGAAAAGGTTGTTCATCAACAATTATCATTTTAGCAAGCATATACCCAGAATACTCTTGATTAAATCTCTAAGTGGTAAGACAACTACTATCCCCTCCTCCTTTGTTGTTGGTCTTGAAAGATAAGAGAAGTTTTTGTTTTTTATCTATATTTTGAGGGTATTAACAAATGCTTGTGCATCCAGAAGTACCATTAACAACATTGTACACTAACTTCTTCTCACAGTACATACACTTCGTTCGTTGGTTGTCTCATTAACAAAATTTTCAAAATGTTGCCACATTTTAGACTTGCAGATTGCTTAGAAGTTACATTTGAATTTGATGTAGACTCCCCAATATTAGGCATCTCGACAATTATATCTTTACCTGATGACATCGTTCCTCTAACAGAAGAAAATAACAAATTTTATTAATAATTAATAAACCTGTCAAAAAGAGGCAGGTTAAAAAATAATAAAGAAATAGCAACAAAAAGTTCTTTAAAGAAAAATAGCAGAACAAAAAATTCATTAAAGAAATAGCAACTAAAAATGAGAGCTGATGCAATGGTTTCCGGCCATAGTCCTATTAAATCGAAATTTGTAAACAAAACTTTCATAATAGTTCATCTGGTTGCCAATAAATATAATACTAAAAAGAGATTTTGAAAAACATAGCACAAACCACTGATTAGTGATTACCAAGCTCCAACCTGAAGGTCCCAATTCTAGAGGTATGGAAAATGAGGGAATAAGGGAGTTCAAGGCATTCTTACCAGGTTGCTAACGAGGGCAGTGGTAGAGAGCTAGAGATTGACGGTGACGCAGAGATGTCGACGACACAAGGGTAGCACTGCAGTAGGCAGTAGCAGGGGTGGAAGACAGGCAACAACAGGGGTGGAAGAAAGCAGCGGGCTCGTGGTGGCATTGGAACATGGAATTTTGTTTTCAATATTTTGCCGTTTGCGTTGCGATATCCAAATCCGATAGGTTTAAAGTTTGATAATTTTATCTAATCGTCCAAATGTCGAATGAGTGAATAGGGGCAAAAAGAAAACCCTAACTGATTTGGTTATTCACTTATTTGTCAAGTAATGGACTAATGGTCTCAATAAATGCATAAAAGAATTTTAAGACACTGAAAACCATAAAAGCTCATTGACACAATTGGATAAGACCTCATTTCGAAGGATCTAGATCTAGAAGTCTAGTGCAATGTTCTGAAACCTGAACCAATGTTCTGAAAATCGAATCGGACCGTTCGGTCGGACCGGCAACCGACGGCAAATCCGGTCTGGTATATATAAAAAAACCGCTATTTTGATTTAAACCGGATTGGACTGCGGTTGGACAGTCGGAATAGCGCCAAATCGCGGTCCAATCGCAGCTGAACCCCGCCAGATTCTGGCATCTTTCGACGGAGAAAATACTCCCATTCGACGAACGACATCTCCACGACCAAACCCATCCATTTTCAGTCATTGTCATCCAGCCTTCGTCGATCGCCGTCCACCTAAAGTTTACGCGACAGCAGATTTCTTTTGTTGATTCCGACGAGTTCTGACGCCAATGGAACTCCCTAGCACCACCATCAGAGTCGTCGGCACCTACACATCAAAAGCCCCAAGATTCCAGCTTCGATTGGCCGTCAATCGTCGCTGCTGCCACCACTCACCAGAATCTTCGTGCAACAGGAGTGTTTTAGATAGATTTCAAATCTTAAAGGAGTATTATAGGGGTGTTTTTGATGAATTTCAAACCTTCAGGGACTAACTATAATTTTATAAATTACGGTCCAACGGACCGATCCAACCGATCAAACCTCTATTTTAAAACCCGAACTGGACTTGTCGGTCTGACCGGTTAGACCTGGACCTGGCCTGAACTCTGGTCCGAGTTAACGTAAAAACCGAAAATAACATAAACCCGCTTTAGACTACTAATAGACCGTCATAACAGTAAAAATCGCCGGTTCGATCGGTTTAGAGGTTAAAATGGTTCACTGTTTAGGGGTTAATCTGATCCATAATTCCTAATTTAGATTTGCAATATCGTTTTATTCTCTATTTCATTGAGCCAGCAAACATTCTTTCATTTCATTTCATTTTCTTATTCTAAAATCTGTCATGTAAAGAAGAAGGAGTAAGGGGAGGGGAAGGAAGAAGAAAGAGAAGAGGAGAGGAAAAAGAAAGAGAAGAGGAGACGAAGAAGAATAGAGGAAGGAAAAAGATTAGAAGAAAGAGGAGGAGATGAAGAAGAATAGAGGAAGGAAGAAAGATTAGAAGAAAGAAAAGAGGAGACGAAAGAGAAAGAGGAACTGAGGAAGGAAGAAGAAAGAGAAAAGAGAAAAAAGTTATTGGAAAAAAGGGGAAAGGGATAGAAGAAAGAAGAGAATGTCGGGGAGAAAGAGAAAAAATGAGAAAGATGAAAGTGATGGAGAGAGAGAAAAGCAAAGAAAGATGAAAGTGATGGGGAGAAAAAATAATTAATAATAAAAGTATTATTTCAAATATACGGGTATTCATGTGCAAGTTATTTTAAATATATAGGGACTCATGTGTAAATTTTAGGAGTAAATTTGTGGGTTTTTAAACTTATAAGAACTGAAAATTATTTAGAGATCTGTATGTTGTATACCGGTCAGACCAACTGGTCCAACCAGTTGAACCGGTCAACTCGGGAATCAATCCCTTGACCAGGTCAAAGAATGGTCCGATTTTTAAAACAATGGGTCAAACCGGAAATCGGACCCTTGAACGGGTCATTGTCTGGTCCGATTTTCAAAATATTAACCTGAACCGAGAGGTGACCCGTTCAGGCGACTGGGTCACGATTCAGGCGATGGGTCACGATTCAGGCGATCAGACCGATTCGACCGCCAGGTCAAACCGATGACATCAGCAACAAAACCCTGTCCCTGTTTAAAAATTATTATAATGAAAACCTGCTTCTCATAACAATCTCTAAAATGAAAGACGGAAAAGAAGAGAAAGCAAAAAGAAGTAAAGTGGTCCCAAATTAAACGTTACTGTAGGCACTAGGCAGACTAATATACGTCTAAAATGTTAAATTCGCCCACACATGGACACTCTTGCTGGCTTAAACTGGCCAGATCCCACAACCAAAAAGCTACATCCATTCATTCAAAATTAGTTTATGATAACCTGGAAATTTAATTTTACATACGTTTTTTATTTTATTTTAAGCAAATTTTGTTCTGCAAAATGAATGGAGAAATTCTTCAGAAAAAACTGAGTTTGAGATGAAATTTTAAGAAGATGGAAATGGGAAATCTTCCAAGAGGAGTAAAAGTATGATTCGAAAAAGGCAAAAGATTAACAGTGAAGATTTTACGTTACAAATCCAAGCTGGAAGGAAGATTTCCAAATACTGTTTCAGACTTTTCAACCGAAATTTCCCAACTTTCCCACACTTTCTGAGCAACCAAACAAAATTCAATCACCAAAACCTCAAATTAACCATTCTCAACCATTCTTCTATCCAAACTGAACCAAAATTCCCGGGTTCACCAGCGTTTTCCCAGTAATCAAACACAATTCACCCACCAAAACCCACAATCAAACGCAAAAAATAGAGGAAAAAAAATCCCAATTCTGGAAACCCAAAAAACCATCAACGTGACATAACACAACATGCAAACAATAAATTACAATCAACCAATCACGAAATCACAACAAGATCTAAAAGAGACAACAACAAAAAAAAAAGGAAGGAGAAAGAGAAAGAGAGATCTTGCAGAAGCTTTTCAAGTTCGTTACTTGGCTGAATAATAAAACTCGAAGTCAAAGATCGAAATTTGAAGGAAGACGCAACGGCAGCTCGCAGACGACGAATGTGAAGGGGTTGAAGTCGAATGAAGGAGAAAGGGTTAAAATTGTTTTTAAGGATCTTGAGTCTTGATACTTATTGGACCGGATTTGCTGCCTGTCCGGTTGGACCGGCGGTCTGGACAGTAACGCCGGTCCAAAACGGTTCAAAACGGTCAAATGTTAAATACCGGGTTTTTAACCTTTGTGAACCGGAAATGTGAATGAAACTCGGTTGGACCGGCCGGTTCGGTTCGGGTTTCAGAACATTGGTGAAGAGCGCAGTGGTGATGAGTAGAGTATTTTTGAAAAAGTTGAATTAGAATGTTATTACGAGAATAGGATTTGAATTTGAAAATGTGTTTGGTAAGGCTCCGTTTGGTTCACAATTTTATGTTTTTGGGAAAAGTTTTTTGAAAAAAGTTAAAAAAAAAGTTGAATTTGGCGGGTATTACGATGTAGGATTTACAAATTCATAAAATACCCCCTATGTTTGTTTTTTTACAAAACACCCCTTATAATAAAACATTAAAAGTTAACAAAAACACCCTTAATCCACCCTCAAATACGGACAACTGGCCACCACCGCCGGAGGGTGGCCAGAGTCGCCGTAACAAAAACATTAAAAATATTTTGGGGTATTTAATTGAATTAACAAATTTAGGGGGTTTAAAAAATGTTGAATAAAGTTGAATAATATTGTGAGTTTTTGGGTATTTTACTGTTTAACTTTTTTGGGAATACTAAAAGTAGTATTCCCAAAATCCAACCAAACGAAGCCTAAATTTTTGGAAAACATTTTTTGAAAATATTTAGATTATTTTTAATCCTCTACATTTGTTAATTTAGTGAAACACCCTTACAATAAAAATTTTAAAATTAACAAAAACACCCCCACCAACCCATTAATTGCTGATAGCCAGTCACCACTGTCGGACGGTGGTTAGAAGTCTTTGGAATGGCGCACAACCGGTAGTACGTCGATCTGGCCTTTTTCGACCAGATCCACCATGGATCTGGCAAAAAATGGCCACATCTACGACCAACGATTTGACCGTTAGCGACGACTAGATCTTGGCCGTCGTTTGGTCGTCAACAACGACCAAGATATGGTCGTTGTTGATGACTAGATGTGATCGGATCTGGCCATGGGCATACGACCGGCCATAACTAGCTGATCGTGCGTCATTCCTACAGATTCCGGCTACCTTTTGGCAGTGGTGGTCGATTGTCAGGAATATGTGGGTGGATGGGGATGTTTTTGTCAATTTATAAACTTTTATTGTTGGCGGTGTTTAGTTAAATTAACAAATTTAGGGGGTTAAAAATATCTAAATATTTTGAGTTGAATATAATATGATTAGATTTGGAGAATATCCTGTTTTGATCAATTTAAAATAATTGTTTTTTTTTTTATGGAGTTAACAGGTGTTGTTAAGGTAAGTGATTTTGTTTTTATTTAAAATAAATTTAATAGGTATCAATTAATTAAAATTGAACTAAAACTATAAATGAAACAAAATCCATTATAATAATATACATTAATGTTCCTTTATATATTCCATTCCATTTTACAGTCCGTTGCTATTACCATTCACATTCCATTAAATAAAACAAACATAAAATTGTCATGTTATGTTTGTCTCCATATCTATATACTTGATTTGGTTTTTCTATTTCAAAATAGTTTACATTACTTAATTACAAAGCTTAAGTGGGATTTGTCTTTTGTGAATATTTTAGTATAATCCAGAAAAACTCGATCAATTGGACTAGTTAATATGAATGTGAATTGATAAATCAATCAAACGATCATTATTAATTTTTATGAATAAGTAAATAGAATCAATTTCATATGCTAAGAGATTGAAATTTTTTAGAACCATAAAAAAAGACCTTCAATGTAATAATGTTTATGAGATTTGAAACCTTACTTAAAATGCAACGCCAACAATGCTCTAATTAAATGTAAACAAATAACCTTTATACACAAAGTCAGGTTTGGTGGAGGGCCTATTGGCCCAGTGGCCTGGCCCAATGGCCACCTATATAAGTATAACCTATTTTTGTTGTACTAGAAATTTTAAACACTAATTTTTTTTAGTAAAATTTAATATTTGATAATAATATAAGTACCACAAACATATGAAAACAAAGAAAAAGAAAAGTTGAATCAGCATGACAAAATGTTGAACTTGCGCATTTTGTACTGCAGATATTTTTATAAAAAGAGGCTTTAATAGTTAATAATATGGTTCCTTTTGAAATTTTTACTTTTATTAGTTCCATTTTTACTGATTTTAATTAAGGATAGAATAAGAGTGTTATTTAAGCACCCGTAAAACTCTATTTCAGCTCCATTATTAATTATTTCAAATTAATTTTGTATTTTAAATTGTAATTACCAAAAAGGATATTGATAAGTAGTTATAGTTTACAGAAATTATAACTTGTTATAATCTTAGTGGTTTAATTGCAATAAAATAAAATAACAAGGACTGAAAGGTAAAAAAACAGAATAAAGAGGGTTGAAAGGAGAGGCTTTTATTAACTACCAATTGGGTTGTGTCTAAAACGAAGAAAATTTGCTCAATTTATATCCTTTGCTTGTCAACCCACCTCCCATAAAAGACTAATTACCCAATAACAAATCATAATTCATATGTTTTCAAGTGGGCTTGCATAGGTCATGTGCCAAATTAGTGGAAGTCCACCACTTACAACACTCCTCTTTGACATCCACCATTTAAAGATAATTGCATTTAACCTTACTAAAAAAGAAAAAAAAAAAAAAAACCTTGAGTAAAGAAATACAATTCTATAATGAAACTGTAAAGTGGTGCTAAGTGTGCCTTATACTGCTTCGTTAAAAACTAGGGGTGAGCAAAAAAATAGGGTAGACCCAAAACTGCAGGGTACTTGGCATTGCAGTTCCGGTTCCTACCCAGAATCGCCTTCCATATGGTAGGTTTCGATTTCCAAATTTAAGGAGTCGACACTATACGGGTAGGTTACAGGTTCTACCATTTTAAGGAATTGGAGCCTACCCGAGAACCGGAACCGAGAATAGGGTAGCGTAGGTTTCAGGTTCCATCACTTTAAGAAATCAGAACCTACCTAAGAACGGGAACCGGAACGGAGAATAGGGTACTCAGTTTGGAACGGCTTAAGAACCGACTGTCTAAATCAAAATTTTAAAATTAGAATAATAAGAATGGAACACTAGACCAATGTTCTAAAACCCAGACCAGACCAGCCGGTCCAACCGGTCCGATCAGGTATCGTTCACAAAGGTTAAAACTCGGTATTTAACATTAGACCATTTTGGACTGGCGTTATTGTATCAGATCGCCGGTCCAACAAGACAGGCAGCAAATTCGGTCCAATAAGTATCAAGAATCAAGATCCTAAAAAACAATTTTAACCCTTTCTACTTCATTCGACTTCAACCCCTTCACAACCGCTGTCTGCGAGCTGCCGTCTGCGTCTTCCTTCAAGTTCCAATCTTTGACTTCGAGCTTTATTATTCAGCCAAGTAACGAACTTGAAGAGCTTTTGCAAGATCTCTCTCTCATTCTCCTTCCTTTTTGTTTTTGTTGTCTCTTTTAGATCTTGTTGTGATTTCGTGATTGGTTGATTGTAATTTATTGTTTGCATGTTGTGTTATGCACGTTGATGGTTTTTTGGGTTTCCAGAATTAGGATTTTTTTTCTTCTGTTTTTTGCATTTGATTGTGGGTTTTGGTGGGTGAACTGTGTTTGATTTATGGGAAAACGCTGGTGAACCCGGGAATTTTGGTTTAGTTTGGATAGAAGAATGGTTGAGAATGGTTAATTTTAGGTTTTGGTGATTGAATTTTGTTTGGTTGCTCAGAAAGTGTGGGAAAGTTGGGAAATTTCGGTTGAAAAGTCTGAAACAATATTTGGAAATCTTCCTTCCAGCTTGGATTTGTAACATAAAATCTTCACTATTAATCTTTTGCCTTTTTCGAATCATATTTTTACTCCTCTTTGAAGATTTCCCATTTCCATCTTCTTAAAATTTCATCTCAAACTCAGTTTTTTCTTAAGAATTTCTCCATTCATTTTGTAAAACAAAATTTGCTTAAAATAAAATAAAAAAACGTATGTAAAATTAAATTTCTAGGTTATCATAAACTAAGTTTGAATGAATGGATGTAGCTTTTTCGTTAGAGGAAATTTAACTGATACGCCTTCCGAAGTTTCGAATTAAGAATATAACCTTGAAAAGGTTTTTGATTTTTTTGTTTGGGTTAAAAAATATGACGTGGCACACTTAAGTGTAATTAAAGCAGCAAAAAGGATTAGGGTGAAAAGATTTAAACATTTGTGGGTTAGAGTATAATAAAGAGAAGTTGATTTAAAATTTGAAAGACATAACACATTTCTCTTAGCTTCTCTTTCTCAAAACAGGATTCAAACACCGTCCTCTCTCTCGTTTTTTCTTCCAATTTTTTGCAATTTCTCAATTTCTTTGCTCTTTGCATTTTTGTCATTCCTTGCCATTCCCAATTAAGTTATAATGGCTGAGATCCTCAAAGAAACAGAAAAAACCCATCCACTCCCCAAATTGTAGGCACCACTGGGTCTACCAAAAATGGAGAAGAAGAAGTTGCGGTGGAGGAACTTTTGATGACTGAAGTTGATCCACCAGGAGAGGAGACGACACTGATAGAAGACATTCTGCTGGCGGAACAAGGGAGGGCAGGAGTTGAAAATGAAATTGAAGAGGAGGACGCTGACGCAAATTCCAACAAGGAGGTGGAAGAAGATGAAATTATTGGTTGTTAGTGCTAATTTGGGGATATTTGGTTGGTGTTTGTTGTTAGGTCATTGTTGCATTTTGTCAACTAGTTGGAGGGCATCAGAAGAATGGGTGTTTTAGGCTTCCAAAGGACCGGGGAAGCCAAGGGAGGCCATAGGGAGGTTGTTTGTGGTAGAGATGTGTTATTCTTCAAATGGGAGGGAGCTTGAGCCGGAAGATGGTGCAGTGATGATCTTGTTGTCACTGTAATTGACCATGGTCCCTGGTGCCATAAAAATCATGGCGGTATCAAGCGTCGGACCTGATCGCTTAAACGATCTAAAATCGCTTAAGCGATCAAGAGTAAAAGCGAAGAATAGCTTAAGCGACGTGCATCTGGGCATAAGTTGATTCTGCCTCGGACATGATCGCTTAAGCGATTATAGCGACCAACGTTAAAAGCAAGGGATCGCTTAAGCGATATAATAAATTGCTTAGGCAATCGTGCGTCTGGGCACTTATTTATTGTCTTGTTTGTGATCGCTTAAGCTATCTACAATTGCTTAAGCGACCAACAGTAAAAGCGAAGAATCGCTTAAGCGATACATTTAATCGATTAAGCGATCGTGCATTTGGGCAGAAGTTTATTCTGCCTCGGACATGAACGCTTAAGCGATTTGTAATCACTTAAGCGACCAAGGTTAAAAGCAAAGGATCGCTTAAGCGATAGAATAAATCGCTTAAGCGATCGTACGCCTGGGCACTTATTGATTTTGTCTTGTTCATGATCGCTTAAGCGTCCAAGTGTAAAAGCGTAGAATCACTTAAGCGATAACATAAATACAACCAGATCTCTTAAGCGACTAAGTCTAAATACACAAGATCGCTTAAGCGAGAAATGAAATCTCTTGAGCGATCCAATGTATTCGGATTATTTTTATTGTATTTCACTAGATCGGTTAAGCGATTAATGCTATCTTAAACATATAAGGTGTACGATTCGTTCAGTGGACCATGAGCGTTATTATATTTTAATTAAATTAGTTCTTTTATGACTATATTAAACATATATGGTGTAGAATCTTTACGTCTATATTAAACATATCAAGTGTATGATTCGTTCAGTGGATCATGACCGTTATTATATTTTAATTTAATTAGTTCTTTTACGGCTATAAACATATATGGTGTAGAATGTTTACTTCTATATTAAACATATAAGGTGTACGATTCGTTCAGTGGACCATTACCGTTATTATATTTTAATTAAATTAGTTCTTTTACGACTATATTAAACATATATGATGTAGAATGTTTACGTCTATATTAAACATATTAGGTGTATGATTCGTTAAGTGGACCATGACCGTTATTATATTTTAATTAAATTAGTTCTTTTACGGCTATATTAAACATATATGGTGTAGAATATTACGTCTATATTAAACATATCAGGTGTACGATTCGTTCAGTGGACCATGTCCGTTATTATATTTTAATTAAATTAGTTCTTTTACGTCTATATTAAACATATGTCCATAAACATGGAAAGAAAATAAATATTGATGTAAATTACTCTTAATCGCTTAAGCGATCTCGTCTGTTTAGCCTTGGTCTACAGAGTGCAGAGCAGATGGTTGCAGAGTTCAATTTTATATCAATATTATATTTTTTATATATTACTTTCTTGCCAAGAACTAACAAAAATAATAGAATAACAATAGATCTTTCAGTTTTATGTATGGTGCTGATCGACAAAGACCGAAGTGTTATTTTCACATTCTATTGAAATGAAAAAAAATAATTAATAAAAAAGGACTAAATATTAAATAAACATTACGAAATATAATTTCTCACTCAAACGTTTACAATATCAAAAGATAGAGGAGAAAAGAAGCAAATTGGTCTTGATCACTTAAGCGACGTAGGCTATCGCTTAAGCGATCACGACTTATCTATACTAGATCACTTAAGCGAGAGCTGACATCGCTCAAGTGATTGTGTATTTGAAAAGGATTATTCTAAGTACAAAAGCAAATTACCTTTGATCGCTTAAGCTATATTAGCTTTCGCTTAAACGATCATATACAAATAAGTCGTGATCGCTTAAGCGATAGCCTACGTCGCTTAAGCGACCAAGGCCAATTTTCTTTGTATTTTACTATTTCTTCTCAAATTCAAGATCACTTAAGCAATGTTAGTTCTTGCTTAAGCGATCCTATATAGATGAGCCGTGATCGCTCTTAAGCGATAGTTGATGTCACTTAAGCGATCAAGGCCAATTTTCTTCGTACTTGTCTATTCATTCTCAAATTCAAGATCGCTTAAGCGATGTCAGATCTCACTTAAGCGATCCTGTACAGATAAGCCGTGATCACTTAAGTGATAGCCGACTTCGCTTAAACAACCAAGGCCAATTTTATTTGTACTTGACATTTCCTTCTCAAATTCATAAAAATTAGCTTAAGTGATGTCATCGCTTGCTTAAGTGATTTTGTATTGATAACATCTCAATATTGAATGAATTTATATGCACAATAATATCTCAATATTGAATGAATTTAGTAGCACAGTAAAAGCAACAATTAAGTAACTAGAAGCATCCTTACTATCATCTATTTAAAACTTTAAACAAAAAGATATCCAATTGTCAACATAAAAAATTGAAAACAACAAAGCATTCATAACAAGTCCATGAGACCAAAAAGGGAATCTCATAAAGTACTCATAAAAACTATTAAAATTGTTTTATGATTCACTAATAAGTCTTCAACGATTGGCCTTGGCAACTCTCTCGATTTCATCATTCTTTTTAATGGCATAGCTGAAAATACAAGGACATAAAATCATTTTAATGCACCACAAAAGATTGACATACAACCAAGAGAAACTAGTGAACAAGTAACGAAACAACATCTAGCCACTCACCGAAATATTCAACACCCAAAACAACATCTCATGTCTAATAATAGTCAAGTACCTATAATGCAAGGAAAAAAAAAATTATTAACTAATATATTAAGGGTTGACATATTTTAAAAAACATCTGGAGAGTCGTTTAAGCGATCTACTGCATCGCTTAAGCGATCTAGTACAAATAAGCCTGCTCGCTTAAGCGATCTGTTGCCAAATACCTGATCGCTTCAGCAATCTGCTGCCATATACCAGATCACTTAAGCAATCTTTTGTCATATACTAGATAGTTTAAGCGATCTGCTACTATATATCAGACTTACACCAGATCGCTTAAGCGATCCATCAGATCCAAAACACATTTTCAGCCATCTCCACTTACAATCGGTGCTACCACCCCTAGCTACCCACAATGCAAGAAAATATTCAACAAATTTCACTCCTTTCAACTTGCATTACATCAAACACAACCCAACAACTTAAACAACTAAATCAAAATCATAACCCAACCTAATCTATTATTAAATCTTTGTAAATCTAAATATAAAGTGTAAAGAGGAGATACACATACTTGGACGAAATTTCAGAAGGAGAAAGAGACGAATCTTTGGTGGAGAAGATGTTAATGGTGGAGAAAGAAGAAAGTATTAATGGCGGAGGAACAAGAAGATATAGAGGAATGAAGAAGAAGAAGATGTAGAGGAAGGAGGAAGAAGAAGATGTGGAGGAAGAAGAAGATGTAGACGAAGAAGAAGATGCAGAGGAAGAAGAAGATGTAGACGAAGCTAAGAAGAAACAGCAACCAGGGTAGGGATGCGTTAATGGCGGGAGGAAGAAGAAGGTGTTTGGGTTTGTTTGCAAGAATTTCGGGTTTTTGGGAACATAGGATAATTTTTAAAAGATTACACAATACTTCATTAATCTTAATTAAACACTAATCATGTTTAATCACCATTAATCAATAATAAGGCTATTTAGTTAACACTTTAAAACTTCACAGCCTTTTAATTAAATTTAAACTTGACGTGGTCTTTTAATAAAATGCCCTTTTTGGTTGTGGGATCTAGCCAGTTTAAGCCAGCAAGAGTGTCCATGTGTGGGTGAATTTAACATTTTATAAGTATATTAGTCTGCCTAGTGCCTACATTAACATTTTATAAGTATATTAGTCTGCCTAGTGCCTACAGTAACATTTAATTTGGTACCGCTTTACTTCTTTTTGCTTTCTCTTCTTTTCCGTCTTTCATTTTAGAGATTGTTATAAGAAGCAGGTTTTCATTATAAGAATTTTTAAACATCGGACAGGGTATTGTTATTGACGTCAGCATGACATCATTATGATAACGTCATTGGTTCGACTGCTTGAATCGTGACCTGATTGCCTGAATGGGTCAGCTCTCGGTTTGGGTTTCGAAACATTGCTCTTCACCACCACAAATCTGGATACTGAAAGGGTTCGCCGAGATAGAGAGAAAGCATAAGTTATATAAAATACGGTGACAAGATGGTGGAAGCATAAGTTATATAAAATACGGTGACAAGATATTCCACCATCTTGTCACCGTATGTTATATGGTCCTTAATTTCTTTCATGCTTTATTTCAGTTTGGTGTTTTATTTTGGTTTTTGGTTTAAAATAAACCAGTAGGTTTATGATTGTAGTATAGTTTTTCTCTTTAAACAAATTTAGCACTATCACACGGATAATTTTTATGGAGACAGTATTAAAGAAAAGAAAAATGTTAAAAACTCCGTTTTTTTTTTTTTTTTTTTTTTCGTACACAATTCTGGAATCCTTTGGTGTAAACAGCGAGTTGTGTAGGCAGGTGTGATATGTTTAGATTTCGTACAATATTTGATGTTCTTCACCTTCAGTCGAGAAAATTGCGAATTTTATTAATTAATTTTTACTTTTAACCACAACCATAAGTTATAGTATGCTTTTTCTACTGAATAAATTATATAAAACTTGTTAACTTTAAACTGTGGATGGGATGACAGATATAGATCAATATTTTATAAAATTAAAGCAGGTCACGAAGATACAGAAAATTTTGCTTTTCAATCTCAATTTAAAGTTGAGTGATGATCTTGTTTAAGCAATTTTACAAATTAAAAATGATTTATAACTCAACTAGGTGATTAAACAACGTAAATAGTTGTCTAATACAATAATAAAACATAGTATATAATGTTAGATTTGAAGATTTTTTTTTTTTTTTTTTTTTATGGGTTCTTTCTCATATATTGTTCTTTTTATGATGTACATATATTGAGGGGTAGCTTAGATACTATGTCTTTAATTGTTCATAATATTTGGATATTAAATCAAATATGTTATAAGATCATAAATACAAAAACGAGATGATGAGTCTGATTTTTGATTTTTAATGTTTAATTTTAAAAAGATTAAAGCTAAAAATTATAAATTAATATTCAATAAAAATAAATAAATAAATAAATAAATAAAAAAAAACATCTACGAAGAATTTTAGAAGTTGGATATGATTGTTATTCAAATGAGAATTATATTTGTTGAATCTAATATGCAAATAATTAGACATTACAAAATCAATGTTTTTATGTTGCATTGTTAAAAAACTTAAAAGCATGGGTGGAAAGTAGAAGTGAGTTGACAATTTGGAAGGTTGGCAATAAAGGGGCCACCATTTCTAGTGGAATTGGACTTGAAGAAATCCCAAAAGCATCAAGTAATTAATTAATTAGTTAAAAAAGCCGTGTGTGACTACTCCTAACAAATGATAGGTCAACATGAATTAGTTAATTAAATCTTTTAATTATTTATATACACAAGCCAAAACCACTAAAGCCTATAAATTATTTATTTTGTATGATTAAAAAGTAACCATTTATATATTTCATAAAAAGGCAAGGTCGCGTGCAATTGCACCATCTTTAATTTGTCTCATCAATTAATTTTAATAAAATTAAAAGTAAAAAGAACCCTGCCTTCGTCTGACACTTGTCACCATTAACGGAGCTTTCTGGTGAGAAAGGTAAAGCAATATGAAGAAGACGAACAGGACAATGGCTGCCACTAAGTTAATGGACTACTTATCTTATACAATACCACCTAACTTTATAACGTTTTTTAATGCTTTATTTAGAAACACGTTTCGAAGTTGAGGTTGTTAATTATCTGAATACTTGGCTTAATCGTGTTGGATGAATAATGTCTTAATTAAATTAAAGTCCAGCATTTTTTAACGTTAATGTACAAGGTCAAGGCCAATAGCAATGAAGTTTATATTAATTAATTTTGTTAATTATTTGGCGAAACAATTAAGGAGTTGTTGGGAAAGGATTGGTGCTACTTAAATATGTAGCCACCCACATAATTGCAGACAAACAATTAATTAAATTAATTAATCTCCTTTGAGTGCCACTCCAATAACAATAAATTGCATGCTTTTATAGAATAGCTTATTGTTGGATTGAAAAGTATAATTAAATATAGTGATATCAATCCATTTGAAAATGTAGTTGTTTCTTAAAATTTTCCATCTCTTTATTTCATTCTCTACCTACTTTTATTTATTTATTTATTATAAATACCTACAATAAAGTTCCTATGTATAAACACATAGTAGGATGGTTAAGATCCAAAAGAACATCAATACTATAAACAAAAATATGACAGGATCTTGGACCCCGTTGTAAGGTTGATTGTGACATGCAAGAATTTTGAATCACCAAAATTGCACTTAAATACATGTATATCTCTCTTTGTTAGTATTTCTATATGTAAGTAGTATTTGAGTAAGAACAATGTTATATTTGTAATTGAGTCATAAAATTTAGTTATACAAACAGACAAAAAACAAAGGACAAAGTAGTCATTTTACATAATTTTTTTTGTAATTTTTGTCTATTTGTATGACTCAGTTATAAGCAAAACATTATTGTTTGAGTAAAACACATAAAATTTAATCAAATGAATAATGTTATAACCTTTCCTAAGATACATAACTATTAAATAACTTCAAATAATTGTAAAGAAGTTATTTAACTGTTAAATTATCTTGTCCTAAGAGTTACATCTTTTTATAGAAGACGTATCTCTAAAGCCAAAGTATAAAAGGTATATCATCTTTGTGATAAACCTTAGTACCTTATTTCTTGCATGTACCCATGCATATTTAATCATATATTATCATACTAAACATGGTTTTGTACAAGGAAATGAATCGATACGAACAAATTTTTTGAAGTAAAACATGTTTTGTTTGTGAGTAATTAAACCTCCACAATATAAGAGGGTATATACATAAATATATAGTGAGAAAGAAATAGACATGCATAATGATAATTATATTATAAACATGAAAACTTCTCTAGTAAATTTATGTGTTAATCATGATAAATATTATAAATAAATATAAGTATCCTGCTCGTTATTTGTATTAAAAATTCTAAAATTTGTAATTGTTGTAATTTTGACCCTCGTGTATTGAAAATGTATTCTACAATGACAACCTTTGGCAAAAGCCAATTTTGAAGGCGGCTTACTAAAGATATTCTAAAACTACATAAATATGATTTTAACAAATTTTGTTTACAAAATTAAACTGAGATATATATATATATATATTTTGGAAATGGTAAAAATGTATAAAAGAAAGAAAAAATGTTCAATAAATGAGGAACATACCCCAAGAGAAGGTCAAAACTAACCAAAAGAGATGTGTAGATCATGAAGCTCATAAGTCGTTGGATGGAACAGTTGTGAAAAGGAAGATCATTTGTCTTCATTGCGGCCATCCCGATCACTGGATAAAACATTGCAAGGACTTCCTGGTGAACAAGAAAAAGATTGTTGTTGCATCTTCTTCTAAAGGTTTGTTCATGATTAAAATAATCTTATCTCCTAACACATCTTGGGTCATTGACACAGGATGTGTATCTCACATTTGTACTAATGTGTAGAGACTATGGCAGAGTATATCGCTCAGTCGAGGGGAGGTAGACCTACGCATTGGGAACAAAGCCAGAGTTGCTGCTCTAGCTGTAGGCATTTATCAGTTATTTTTGCCTTCGGGCCTTATCTTAGAACTTATGGATTGTTATTATGTACCTTCTATTTCTAAGAATATTATTTCGGTGTCTGCTTTGGATAGTTTTGGATATCATTTTGGAATATCTAATGGATGCCTTTTAGTTTGAATGGTATTCATTATGGAAATGATAGGTTACATAATGGTTTATATGCTCTAGATAGGGATAAAGGGATATTCAATCTTGAAATTAAGGAAGTCAAGACTGGTGATCTTAACCAAACATTCCTTTGGCACTGTAGGCTTGGTCATATCAATCAAACTTGCATAGCAAAACTCCATAGGGATGGAGTCTTGGACCCATTTGATTTTTAATCATATGAAGTATGCGAGTAATACCTTCTAGGCAAGATGACCAAGACGCCTTTCACTAGAAACAATGAAAGATCTATAGAATTGTTAGGGACCATCCATAGTGATGTATGTGGTCCTATGACAGTTTAGGCAAGAGGAGGATATTCTTACTTCATCACATTTACTAATGACTTCAATAGATATAGTTATGTCTATTTGATGAGACATAAATCTGAATCGTTTGACAAGTTCAAAGAGTTTAAGAATGACGTACAAAATAAGCTCGAAAAGAGTATTAAAGCCCTTTGATCGGACTGAGGAGGTGAATACTTGAGCTTGGAGTTTGGTGGATACCTTAAAGAATGTGTGATAGTATCACAACTCACACCTCCTTATATGCCACAATATAATGGTGTATCGGAAAGGAGGAATCGAACATAACTTGATTGGTTCGTTCGATGATGAGTTTGGTTGATCTATCCGTAGTATTCCGGGGCTATGCCCTGGAGACTACAATTCACACACTGAATCGTGTGCCATCCAAATCAATGCATAAGACTTTATATGAATTATGGAATGGGCGAAAGCCTAGGTTGTCTTATTTAAGAGTTTGGGGTTGTACAACTTATGTCAAGAAATTGACGGGAAATAAGCCTACCCTAAAATTTGAAAGATGTATCTTTGTGGGATATCCCAGGGAAACCATGAGATACTATTTCTACTAGCCAGAAGTGTGAAAAGTTTTTGTAGCTCGATTTGGGGTATTTTTGGAAAAGGAATTTATCCAAAATAGTACAGGAGGTAGAAAGGTTGAACTAGGTGAAGTTGACTCCACAAGATATGGTTGATAAGAAACAGACATATGTACCACAAGAAATTGAGGAACATCAAGAGGAGGTCACTTCACAGATTGTGGAAGAAAGTGAGCCAACTTAGACAGAAGAGCTACGTAGGTCTGGTAGAGTACATTGTGAGCCCAAGAGGTATGGTGGATTGATAGAGAATTCATCACTCTCGGGTATGGGAGAAATTATCTAACTCTCGGTGAATGACAATGACATTAAATATGTGGCCACAATGGGATTGAGTTGTAACGCAATCCAATATATTCTGGTTGTTGGTCTAATGACCGAATACAAAGAGATCAGAGATATCTAAGGTTGACACTGTTTATATACCTCAGCCTTGATGAGATAATGAATGATGAAGGGATTTGAATGCACAATAACCATATTGTTGATAGGTACCTATTTCATTGAATCCAAATCTATCATGTGACCATGATGTCTTGCTAAAGGCCAATCTTGGTCTGTGTTCAGTGAGACGATTGATTGAGTGTCAATTGTGGAATGAATCACTACTGATAGGATGAGGAGACTTCAGGTCACACACATAGAAGACAGATTAAGGATAAGTAAGTGAGAAGACATTTTCATCTTTTAAGATGAAAGGGTATTTTGGTAATATCACAGTGCAATTAGATTTGCGTAGGCCGTTGCCTATATTTAATTTCATATGGAAATTAAAATAAGTGAGATTGTGTGTTTATATATATATATATATATATTTAAAATAATATTAATATTAATGGATTATAATATAAATTCAAATTTAAAATACCATTATTAGAATTACCTTGTTTTGGTAATGAAATAATGCTAATCTAATTATGGAATGAGTTGTTGGCTATTCCATATTAGATTAGGGTTTTTAATTAGTGCAAAATTTAAGTGTAAGTAAAATTAAAAACAAAAATCATTCAATTAAAAAAACCCTAGCTGCCCTTTCTTTCTCTCTCAAAACCGTGAGCTTCATTGTTGGAGAAGAGAATTTTTCCAAGGAAAAAAATTGCGTTCTTGTTCCTTGAAATCAATTAGGTTAACTAGCAAATAAACCAATTGGTGATTGTCATCTTGTCTTCGTGTCTTCGTGTGGATACCGCTCGTGCATTCCTTCCAAGGAGTGAAAGGGAACACAATCAAAATCAATTGAAGGAACCTCCAAATGCTGGTATGAAATTCTATTTATGTTTAATATAATTTCATGTATGAATGATGTACATCGGTACAAGGATCACGGGGATCGAGGTTTATTGATCAAATAATTTTTGTAATTCCGCTGCGTAAATCAATTCGTAAACCTACATAAGGATCTCACAAGTCACAGGAAGATTACACACAAAGCACCTAAAAATGCTAGGACCAACCAACCAAACAAGCCTCATACCTAAGAGTTTCAAACTCAAGCAAAACCAATATCTAGAATAATTCTCAAATTAGTGTAAAAATTGAGTCTTCTAGACACTACATGTCATTGTAATCATGTTATATCATAGACATTTGACATAATCCGGGAAACAAAAATTCCCACAAACTTAAAAAAAATAATTTTACAGGCATAGATTTCATATCTTCCCCACCCCCAACCAAGATCCTACACTGTCCCCAATGTAGCCATTAAAACAAAATAGAAGTATAAAAGAAAAGAAACAAGTTACCCCCCTTGATTAACAAATCGTAAAGTACCAAAACTAACTCCATTGAATGCGCATCCTATAATCAACATGAAATCTACCAACACACACACACACGCACACACAAAAAAGAACACATGGTGTCTTGGAATAGAATCTATGTTGTCTGTTAATCATCATAAGTTTGAGGAAATAGAAATAAACACAAAAATAAGAAGATATGAAATCAACACTTCAGTAAATAGAGTTTATACACACTGAAAACATAATAAAATCAAATAAACAAACATAAAAAAAAAAAAAAAAAGGAAAGCACGTAAAATTATGAAAACAGGACATCTAGAAGTCTTAATCCACTCCACTCTCACTCCTCTCCAGCATCCTCCTCCTCCTTCATGTCATTTCCAGCCTTCTTAACATCATCACCAGCACCCCTTACATCATCACCAATAGATGCCCTCAGCTCATAACCCCTCAGGTAGATCAGAAACACAAATTGCCCTAGATCCATTCCTGTCCGAGATCGTTGAGACTAATAGATCTGTTGCATCATTTACCAACACTCAGCCTAATACTTCATCTGACTTGTGGCCCATGACTGCCACTCTCTCATCTAGGAGACCTCATTGAACACTTTGGCAATCTATGCTCTTATACTGTCAATCTGATCAAGCACAAGTTGGGTTGAAGATGTCGATGGGTGTGGAGCTCTCTGTCTGCGTTGCTGTTGATGGGCACCAACTCCCTTGGGCCTACTATGGATCTTCTGAAGATAATGCAGTGTCAACTTTAGAGATGGAAACCTTTCATTTCATTGTCCCTATATGGAACCCTTGCAGATACGTATAAAGCTGTGATAAGGCTCAGAAAAAGGTAGGACACCCCACTACATCGAGCAGCGTGGATTATCCTAAAATAAATTACTCGACCAATGTCCACATGCATACGTTGAGCAATAGCATAAAGCATGAAGGCTCTTTCAGTGTCCACCATATTGTATGTGTCATAGGGAAAATCTTGGCACACCTAAAGTACTGCCATAACCTATGAGTAAAGGTGAGAGATGTTGCCAAGAAACCTTTACGTTTACCATTATGTCCAAGGATCCACTCCCTAACCATCTATCAAACACTGCAGCACTTGATCATAATTCAGTTCCTTGATGAATTTGGATTATTCATCTTGATTAGTTGGCGCATACAACAACCCATAATACTTGTTGATCGTCTCTACATCAAAACTCACCTACTTTCCTTTAATCATAATCTTCCCTGATTGGCTCTCGAAGGCGTTGGCATAGAACTCTATAACCAGAGGCTTAACAGCTACCTTCGGGTGGGTTGTAAATGCTCCCCACCTAGGTCCCTAATAATATCAATAACCCCAAAGAAGGGACTTTGAAACTCAAAACCCTGCTCATCAATGAAACCTTTACCACTAGTGGTAGCCTCTTTACAACTCTCCTTAGTAGTGGCACTCACAAATCTATCGTCATGGGTGTCCCGTGGAGCAGCCCCATGACTCCTACTCGAACTGGCCACATCTCTACTCCACTTATGTATGCCATATCAGAAAATCAGGATACTGACACTCCACAATTAGTTGACAATCAACACTCCAAAAACAATCTCACCACTCTGCCTAATTACACGGCAATCAACCAACACCGAACTCCCAATCACAACACAATATTCACAAATTCAACTACTATTCCCACCCAATCAACCCCCAATGCAATTAATCAACTCAAACTCAAAATTTCACAATCAAATCTCCAATAAATCAAGAAATGAGTGATCTAGGATGCTTACTAGAACAAGAATAACAATTAGATACCTTGGATTGGAAAGTGTTGTCCAAAATCAAAATTTCTCCAAATTCAACCTTAACTACTCTTTGGTGGATTCTTGCACTCAATTGGACTGAAATTTGCAAAATCAGGTGTTTAGGATTTGTAGGGAACAATAAATCAACAAGATCTTGGCAAAATGAGTAATAAAAATAAAAAACTTTGAGAGAAAAGCGTTGCGACGTCGCTGAAATGAACTATTGCTTATATAGATTTCGTGTTGCGCCACAGCGTGATTCGTCACATGGATTTTTGTTGCTTGAACTAAGGACGTCAAAATGCGCCACAGCATGAAGTATTGTGCCACAAAATGACATGGTTTTCTAGAAATCAAAAGTACCAAAATGCGTAGTTCATGAAGAAGAGGAAAAAGGGGAAGCTGCATATTTAGGGTTTTATTCAATGAATTAATTAATTGAATTTATTGATTTGTTGATTATTCATATTGGTTCAATTTTGGGAACTAAGGTTTGTTGTTGATTGGTTAAAAAATATTATCTTGCATAAACCCTAGGGTCATGCGTGTGGCCCTACCCTACCATGGTCGAACATCGCTTTACACGACCCTGCCCATGCTACTGTATGCTGCTACGCATACAACCTAGTATCCCTAGCTGCGCTTTTCAGCACAGACCGTCCTACCCATTTTGCCACGTGCACACTGCGTGTAGCTTTCTCTATCATGCACTCACGTCATGCGGCACCACTTGTTGCCCGCTGACTACGCGTGGCGCCACCTGCTGTATCCTGACTATGTGCGGCATTGCCCATCGTAGGTTGATTGCATGCAACTCTCAATGACCGCGTGGCCTTGCCTTGCTGTGCGTTTCCACGGGCAACCCTTCCCTACTGCCCATTGTCATGTGTGGCCTAGGTTGCCACAAGTGGGCAGCCCGCAAGAAACTGTCTTGCATGTTACCACGTACAAGAATGACCAATGATACCACCCACATATTGGGGCATGTGAGTAGTAAATGGGAGCGATTTCGAGTTGTCTATGATAAGGTCTAAACTGTAAAGTTTGAAAACTTATGGGGTAAATGTAGGTAGAGAAATATTGGATCAATATGTAATTCTACAAATTTAGGAGAGGTAATCTTAATTTCACCTATTAAATTCAAAATTGAATTTTGAATGAATGCAGTGTCTTGATGTGTGACCATACATGGTGACTAGTACATGAGCCTTAGACCTTTGGATTTGTTTTAAATTATTTTGAAAATTATTTGGTTGTAATTTTAAAAATAGGGTATGCATGTCCTACCTCTCCCTATCTCTTGATGTACATTCTTTTCTCATCTCACTCCCCTCGAATGTAACTCGAGGTTTCTGATTTATGATGTAAAATTAGAATTGATTTTATTTTAAATTATGTAATGTATGTGAAGATGGAGCGGAAGAGCGGCAATTAATCTTGAAGATTCAAGAGTTTTTTGTGCATTAACTCTGTATCCCTAGGTTGACCCATCGGTTCTTCGAGGCTCAAGGAAATCGATTTCAATTAGGTAATGTATTGACACATTTATTTTATGTTGTAGTATGCATGCTAGGTTGTTTATATTGTTATATGCCAAAATACTTCAATGAAGAGTGAGATCGTTAATAATTAAAGTCTCTCAATAAAAGTATATTAAGTCAAAAATAAAATATTGCCTTCCATCACTATGTGTTTGATCAAACCACTGTTCGTCGGAACCTTGTTTGCCAAAGTGAAATGCACTTCTACCAGTCGGAGGTTAAATTTCATTGGAGTTTTCCTTCATAGTGAAGGATTTGACTTAACTAATATATATTTTGCTTGTTTGCCAAAGTGAATGTTGAAAAATATATATTAGAGGCATAGTAGAGAAGTGCACTTATTTTTGTGTACGTGGTGATATGTTGTGTCCACTCTATTGATACCGAGAATTACACTTGAGGACAATGGTCAATGCCATTGAATTGTGTAATTTTTTTGTTGACTTGACTTACATTTGAGGTCATTGGTTGGTGCCATTGACTAATGTAAATTAAGTTTGTTGACTTATCTAACCAACCCATTTTGGCTTGTTCGCCAAAACAAAAGTTTGAAATGGGCTAGATGGGATCTCAGTACACTAGCAAGACCAACGGGGCCTTCCTGAGTTTAATAGTGAGGGTTATTAACTTAAAGAAAATAATGGGAGCGTTTACTTAATTAAAGACCATATTAAATAATTATAAACATGATAATAACTTTGTTTATTCTGCAGTTGTAGATTCATAAAAATGAGCAATATAAACCTTTCAATGCTATTGATAATCAAAAGGAAAATAGGCTAGATGGTACAAATTTCACGTACTGGTATCGAAATATCCAAATTGTACTTAAGTTCTAAAAGAAATTATATACGATTGATCAACCTTACCCAGCTGTACCTGGTCTTAGTGCCACTAAGGAACAAAAATATACTCATTAAAAATATCTTGATGATGCTAACATTGTCCAGTGTATAATATCAGCATCAATAACCTGAATTGCAAAAGCAACATGAAAAGGTGGATGGTAGTGCAATTATTTTACATCTCAAGGAGCTTTTTCAAGAACAAGCTCGACATGAGAGATATGAGGTGTCTAAAGAATTGTTTAGGTACCGAATGGCAGAGGGTGCCCTAGTTGACCCATATGTACTCAAGATGATTGAGTATGTTGAGAGGCTTTAGACTTTGGGTTTTAGTTTGGACGCTGAGTTGCAAATTGATTTAATTTTATAGTCATTACCTGATTCATATTTACAATTCATAATGAATTTCAATATGAACTGAATTATGAAGACCTTTGCTAAGCTCTTACCTAGATAGCAGAGCAGGACATCAAGAAGTCCAAACAAGTGTTACTGGCTGGAGTTGGCACTAGTAAAAGAAAGACAAATGACAAAGGTAAAGGTAAGGCTAAGGCTAAGGCTAAGGCTGAACCCAAACCGAAGCCTAAGCCCTAAGATGCTATGAAGCTTGATGTAACAACTACTGAAAGTTAATACAATGCATGCATAATAACGATAGAAAATTTGGGCCCAAATACTTTCTTTTCATTATAAGTCATATGTCTTTTATACACAAAGAGTATTGTTTACAAAAGTCATTTTAAAAGACAAAATAGGGGAAACAGTGTAGCTATTGCTCCTCGCTCGCCGACGCCCCTCTGACTGCATCAACACCTAGATCCTGCATCCACAAAGGAAAAAATAACGGGGTGAGTACAAAACAATGCTTAGTAAGTAAAACCTTCTATCTGTCTGTCCCCGTATGTATTACTCTTAATTCTTTTCGTATACTATTTCTGTTTCTATTTCTGTTTCTATTTATGTTTCTACTAAACGTCATGGCCTCATCTTACCGGAGGTACGGCCGGATGGCGTTCACACAGTACCATCTCACTCTCCATGACTATCGGGTGGAATTCACACAGTACCATCTCACTCTCCATGACTATCGGGTGGAATTCACACAGTACCAGCCCGTTCTTAGTGACTATCGAGTGGGGATCACGAAGCACCTACTCGGTTTTCGTAACTATCGGGTGGAGAACACCTAGCACCTACCCGTTTCTCATGACTTTTGGGTAACAATCACCAAGCATTAACCCGTCTCTAATCACTATCGGGTGATGATCACAAAGCATCAACCCACTTCTAATAAATGTCGGATGATGATCACAAAGCATCAACCCCTTCTCTAATAACTAACCGGGTGGTGGTCACAAAGCATCCACCCATTTCTAATACTTATCGGGTGATGATCACAAAGCATCAACCCATTTCCAATGGCTATTCGGGTGGTGATCACAAAGCATCAACCCGATTCCCATAACTGTCGGGTGATGATCACAAAGCATCAACCCATCTCTACTACTCTTCTCATTCACTCTATTCTAGCATTTTTCATTCTCTCTACCCTTAGAGTAGTTGAATCCACCAAGCTCTCTACTCATAGAGTCATTGTATACACAAAGTTTCCTACTATTTCTTAGGTCACTTTTCAATGCATAAATAATGCATATGGATGGTTCATCTCCATTATTGCTCTTATGAAATACCAACATGCAATGTTGCAAGAATTAAGGTTCACTACTCATACTCAAACCTCTATTAGGCATTTCATCAAACAACTCAAGTGCATCATAAAACTCTACTATAGCAATGATTCTAAATCTTTCTCTAACCATCCAAAATGGGGAGAAACCCCCTCACATAGCCACAAAACCTGCCAAAGAAAGACACTTCCAAAAAGGGTTCCACAATACCCCTTCAATTCCATCTCAAACTACCTTTCCAACCCACAACTCATTTCTTATATTTGAAAGGTATAAACAATCACAAAGCACTAGAAATCTCTATTTAAGCCTCAATAACATGGCATATAACATGTATATCACATACATACATCATTGCTATCAAAACCCTAATCAAGAAAATTCTCAAATCTCAACTTGGGTTGGGGTTTACTTACCTTGTTATGGAGAGACTTCACTAACTCTTCCTTTCACTTGGTTTGTTTGACTTTTTCTCTACTCTTAAACAAAAGAACAAAAACCCTCAATATTCAAATATATACTAAAACTCACAAAGCTTCACAACCAAAGTAAGAATCCTTACCTTAGGATGCCTTAGGTTGATTTTCTACCCCAAATCACTTCAAAAGCCCTTTAAAACTCCTTGATCAAAAGAAAGAGAAGTTGAGAGGAAGCAAGAGAGGAAAGTGGCGTTGGAGAAGAAGAATGAGGGGTTTGCAATGTCTTAATTCCTTTTAATGAAATTTATACACAAGCATTCCCATTTTGCCCTTACTCTTCTTTGGAAATTCTATCTATATCCTTTGATTCATTACAAACACACCCCCAAATCAACATATTCTCCATGAAAAATCCTTACATTTAACTCCCCACTTTTCCTGCTAATTAGGGGTAGAATGGTCAAATTGCCCTTAGGGAAGAAAATATCTAAAACTTAGCAAACATTTTGGTCGGCCTGTCACCGCGGCGAGGAAGCTTCTGTCACCAAGGCGAAACTGTCCAGAGTGTTTCCCCGTGGTTTCAACACCTCTTCGCCGCGGCGAAGATTGTTCTTCACCCCGGCGAAGCTTGGCACACTAAACTTCTTCTATTTTCAACAAATTTTAGGGCAAGCATTCAACACAACACTCAATCAAACAATATTACCAAGAAACCAACTCAAATAAGAGAAAAAGAAGAAACAACAACTACGTACCTCAAGTGGGGCGTTACACCTGAGGGTGACATCAGTAAATAAGGGAAGGTAGTTTGCTTTTACTGTGGTAAGCTTGGCCATCAAAGGAAACACTATAAGGCTTTTATAGTGAACAAGGCAAAGTCAGTGACTTCGACTTCAGGTATGTTTATGATTGAGATCAGTCTTTCTCCTTCAACATCTTGGGTAATTGACATATGATGTGGTTCTCACATTTGTACTGATGTACAGGGACTAAGGCATAATAGATCACTCACAAAGGCGAAGTGGACCTATGAGTTGGAAATGGAGCACATGTTGTTACATTAGGTGTAGGATCTTATTGTTTGACTTTGCCTACAAACTTATTATTGGAACTTATGGATTGTTATTATGTACCTTCAGTGTCTAAAACTATTATTTTTGTGTCCGTTCTAGACGAACAAGGATATCACTTTGTTATAGGTAATGGATTGTTGTCTTTTAGTTTGAATGATATTCTTTATGGAACTGCTAGATTACATAATTTTTTATATGTTCTTGATTTAAACAACAAAGAAGTTCTTAGTATAGAAACAAAGAAAGCTAAGCATGGCGATCATAACTGAACATATCTCTGGAATTGTAGACTAGGTCATGTTAATTAGACTCGTATTGTAAAGCTCCATAAAGATGAAGTTTTGGACCCATTTCAGTTTCAGTCTTATGAGGTATACGAGTCATACCTTATAGGCAAGATGGACAAATCACTTTTCACTAGACATAGTGAAAGGGCTATAAAACTGTTAAACATCATCCATAGTGATGTTTATGGTCTAGTATTAGTTGAAGCTAGAGATGGTTATTCTTACTTCATCACATTTATTGATGATTCCAGTAAATATGGTTACCTCTACCTTATGAGACATAAATCTAAAGCCTTTGATAAATTCAAAGAACTCAGGAATGAAGTACAAAATATGGCTGAGCAAAAGTATTAAGATTCTTCGGTATGATCGAGGAGGAGAATACTTGAGCTCGAGGTTTATTGAATACCTGAAGGAATGTGGGATAGTATCTCAACTCACCTTTTTATACACCATAAAATAATTGTGTGTCTGAAAGAAGGAATTGAACCTTGCTTGATATGGTTCGATCCATGATGATTTTTACAAATCTACCCACATCATTCATGCGTTATGCCTTAGAGACTACAACTCACATGTTGAACCGTGTGTTATCAAAATCTGTAGATAAGACTCCAATTGAGTGCATATAAGCTTAAATTGCCTTATCTAAAGCTTTGGGGTTGTGAGGCTTATGTCAAGAAATTGATTTCGAGCAAGCTAGGCCCAAAATCTGATAAATGTATCTTCGTGGGGTATCTTAAAGAGACCAAAGGATACCACTTCTACCTTCTAGAAGAGCGCAAGGTTTTTATTGCTTGAACTGGGTTTTTCTTAGAGAAAAAGTTTCTTCTAAGAGGTACTAGCAGGAGGAATATAGAACTTTATGAAGTTCTAGTTCCGCAAGATACATTAGATGAAGGACGGGATAATGTGCCACAAGAAGTGGTTGAATATCGTGAGGAGGTTACTGGACAATTTGTGGGTCAAAGCGAACCACCTTTAGTTACATAGGAGATGCGTAGATCTAGGAGAGTAAGCTACAAGCCTAAGAGGTATGGATTTCTCATGACTCGACATGATGATGATGTACTAGTTTATGAAGACAATGAACCTGGAACTTATGATGACACTATATTAGATCCAGATTCCACTAAATGGCTTGAAGTCATGAAATTTGAGATGGACTCCATGTACCAAAATCAAGTATGGATTTGGGTGGATCCATTTGAAGGGGTAAAACTATAGGGTGTAAATGGATCTTCAAGAAGAAGACTGACATGGATGGTAACGTGCACACCTATAAAGCACGATTTGTTGCCAAAAGTTTCAAACAAATAAATGGCATTGACTATAAAGAAACTTTTTCGCTAGTGGCGATACTACAATCTATCCAGATTTTGCTTGCGATTGTTGCATATCATGATTATGATATTTGACAGATGGATTTCAAATCTGTTTTCCCGAACAGGAACTTTGAAGAGGATGTGTATATGACATAGCTCGAGGTTTCATTCTTGATGGACAAGTTGACAAGGTATGCAAGTTGCAGAGATCCATATTGGACTCAAGCAAGCTTCAAGGAGTTGGAACATTTGTTGTCATGAAGCCATAAAAGAATTTGGCTTTATCAACAATGAAGATGAGCTCTGTGTTTACAAGAAGGTTAGTGGGAGTGTAGTTGTGTTCCTAGTGTTTTATGTCGACGACATACTCCTTATTGTGAATGATATACTGAACTTGCAGTCAATAAAAAACTTGATTATCCAAGTGCTTCTCCATGAAAGACTTAAGGAAAAACAACCTACATCCTTGGTATTAAGATCTATAGAGATAGATCACATAGGTTACTTGGCCTAAGTTAGAGTAAGTATATAGACAAAGTGCTGAAGAGATTCAGTAGGGAAGAATCCAAAAAAGGATTTCATCTTATGTCTCATGGCATATAGGTAGGTTTATGGATCGATTTACTTGACAGAATCATAAAAAAAAAAAAATAAAAAAATAAATAAATTTGATCCATAAAGCTAAATCCCCGTGATCCTTATACCAATATACATCGTTTATATACATGAAATAATATTAAAACGTAAATAGAATTTCATACCAACGTTTGGAGGCTCAATTTTTGATTTTGGATTTGCTTTCACTCCAAAAAAGGAATGCATGAATGGTATCCACATGAAGATAGGATGACGATCCCCAATTGATTTGTATGCTAGCTAAATCAATTGGTTCAAGGAATAAGAATGCAGAATTTTTGTTGGAAAATTTTTGTTTTCCAACAATGAAGTTCACAACTAGAGATAGAGAGAGAGAGAGAGAGAGGGGCGGCTAGGGTTTATTTTTAATTGAATGATATTTTTTTTTTAATTTTTAGCTGCACTTAAATGGTGCACTAATTAAAAACCCTAATCTAATATGGAATAGCCATCAAATCATTCCATAATTAGATTAGCATTATTCCATTACCAAAACAAGGTAATTATAATAATGGTATTTTAAATTATAATCCGTTAATATTTAAATTATTTTAAATATTAATATTAACTAATAATATAATATTTAAATATGCATACATACAAACATTTAAATACACAACCTCACTTATTTTAATTTTCATATGAAATTAAATATACACAACGACCTCAGCAAATCTAATTGGACTGTGAGATTACTAAAATAACCTTTTATCTTAAAAGACGAAAATTCCCTTCTCACTTATCCTTAATTTGTTTTCTATGTGTGTGACCCTAAGGCTCCTCATCATATCGGTAATGAGCGGTTTTGTGATTGACACTCAATCAATCTTCTAACTAAACACAGACCAAGATTGGCTTTTAGCAAGGCATCATGGCCACCCGATAGATTCGGATTCAGCGAAACAACTACCTATCAATGATATGGTTATCGTGCAATCAATTCACTTCATCATTCATTATGTCATCAAGGTTGAGGTATAGAAATAGTGTCAACCTCAGCTATCCTTGATCTCCTTGTATTAAGTTATTGGACCAACGACCAAAATTGATTGGATTGAGCTACAACTCAATCCCACTGTAGCTACAGATTTAATGTGGTTGCCATTCACCGAATCGCTCAGTGAGATAATTTCTCTTGTACTTGGGAGTGATGAATCCTCTGTCAATCCACCATAGTCTTGATACACTTTTTGATGTCGGCAACCATTACCATTTTGATAGTCCTAAATAGAACTACGTTGGGCTAGTGTCAAACTACACCAATTAGTGGACAACGCTCCAATGATCTCAAGTCTTAGGATCAAATACACCACCATTCATTAGAGGATTTGTTCCACATACACTGGGGTTACCATCTATGTGGAATCCTCTAGTGGGTATGTCTGGTGAACTTGCCTATAGCAAGCACCCATGTGTTGCACCAAGTTGTCAGCAAATAACCTTGACAAGTGAGATCAGTCACTGCCTTTCGACAGGGTTGTTCAACACCATGATAGCCTTACCGTATCATTTGTGTCCTTAGTCAGAATAATACTAGGGTTACAAAAATTTCTAGAATGGCCACCATATGTGATCATAGTGTCCTCAATATCGAGAAATTAAGACACTCGATACCCTTGTCAGGGTTTTACCATTCTAAGGACATACATCCAACACATATAATGAATACGAATTACACGATGTAGAAAAATGCCTTTCATTGATTATAAACATTCTTACAAAGAGTCAATATTACAATAATGGATTGGCTCTAGGACACCTACTCTAACATTATATCTCTCTAAAGACATGTGTCCTAGGACACAAGAAGAGAGAGACAAGATAAAAAGGATTCCATATGCATCTGCTATTGGATTTACCATGTATGTCATGCTGTGTACTCGGGTTGATGTCTCATGTGCCTTGAGTATTTGTAGTAGATACCAATCGGATGCAAGTGAGTGTCACTAGATAATTGTTAAGAATATCTTTAAATACTTGAAAAGGATTAAGGATATGTTTTTTGGTTTATGGAGGAGAGGATGAGCTTACTATTAGAGGATACAATGGTGCTAATTTCTCGATAGACAAAGATGATTATCGGCCACAATGGGGTTATGTATTTTGTCTTAATGGGGTTGTAGTGAGTTGGAAGAATTCCAAGCAAAACACTGTAGTATATTCTACAACTAAAGCTAAGTATATAACTTTATTTGATATAGTCAAAGAGGCGGTTTGGATCAAGAAGTTCATCACTGAACTTGGAGTGGTCCTAACCACTGTTGACCCAGTAGACATCTACAGTGACAACAATGGAGCCATAGCACAGGCTAAGGAACCATGATCTCACCAGTGATCCAAACACATACTCAAACACTCTCATTTGATTAGAGGTATGGTTCAGAGGAAAGACGTTCAGATTTGCAAAGTACTAACTGATGAAAATCTTGTAGACCCACCAACAAAAGCTTTTTCCTAGTGAAAGCATGATAGGCACTTAGCGTCATTTGGTATTAAATACATGAATGATTTGCTATAGCATAAGTGTGAGATTGTTAGAGTAGGTGCCCTAGAGCCAATAATAATTTTGTAATTGATTCTTTGTATATCATGTTTACTTATTAATAAAAGACAAGTTTTTCTATATCATGCAATTCACATTATTTATGTTATGATATATGTCCTTAGAATGGTAGAACCGTGACAAGGGAATCAAGTGTTTTAAATCTTAATTGTGAGGATTCTATGAGCAGATATGGTTGCCATTCTAGAAATTTTTGTAGCCCTAGTATTATTATGAGCAAGGCCACAGATAATAGGTAAGGCTGTCATCGTGTTGAATGACCTTACCAAGAGGTAGTGATCTATCTCACATTTCAAGGGTTTTTAGTGACAACCTGGTGCAACACATGAGTGCTTGTTGTAAGTAAGTTCACTGGACTGACCCACCAGAGGATTTCATGTAGATGGTAACCACAATGTCTATGGAATAAATCCTCTAACGGATGGTGGCGCATGTGATCCTTAGACTTGAGATTACTGGAGCGCCTTGTGTACCCATTGATGTAGTTTGACAATAGCCCAACGTAGTCTTTTTCTTAGGCCTATCAAAATGGTAGTGATTGGCTACATCGAGAAGTATATTGAGACTAGTGAATCAGCAAAGGATTCACCACTCTTGGTTACAGGAGTTGTTATCTTACCGCGCAGTTTGGTTAATTGGTAACAACTACAAATCTGTGGCCACAACTCAAATCCAATTTTAGTTCGCTCATTTGTTTGATAACCAAAAACCATCATATCAAGGATTAAATCTGAGGAAGACACCATTTTTGTGCCCCAGCCTTGATGGGATAACAGATGATGAAAGGATTTGATTGCACGGTAACCATACCATTGACAGGTAACAGTTTTTGCTAAATCTCTGTCTACTAAATGGCCATGATGCCTTGCTAGAGACCAATCTTGATTTGTGTATAGAGAGATGATTGATTGGTGGTCAATCATGATTTTATTCATTGCCAACATGATAGGGAGCCTACAGGTCATACACAAAAGAAGGTTGAATTCTAAAGCTTTAATGCTTTATGGGTTTATGGAGTGGATTGTCAAGTTTCTAGAATTATGTTGTTGCATACTTTTTCTAATTGATGATGACAATTATGGTCTCTTTAATAAACCGAGTCAAGAAGGCAGTTTAAGGTTTTTTAGTGAAATGAGCGTTTTGGTCTTTTGTATAAAGGGTATATTGGTAGTTTTGTTGTGTAAGTGAGTGAACATAAAATTTACTTTAGTCTAGGGTTGTCGCCTTTGTTTATTCCTTCATGGAATGGAATTAACAAAATTAAAATAAAATAAAATACCCATTAAACCTATTCCACTTGGACTAGCATTGAATCTATTCCACTTTGGAATAGTGTTAAACCTATTCCCATGTGGAATTGGGTTAGGTTAAGTGTGCATATAAAAGCACACTTAACACTAGGGTTTAGGTGAATAATAATTTTGAAGTGGCGTTTTTTCAACAAGAATAAAAAAAAACCCTAGCTGTAACAACTCCATTCTTATAAAAACATGCATAGTAAAAGTACATGTAAAAATAACATAAAAAGTTGGGCCCAAAATTTTTCTTTTATTAAACATATGTATTCTTTATACTAATATATACAAGATTTGTAACATATGCAAAACTATCAAAATAGGGTGGACAGTGTAGCCATTTCTCTTCGTGTGCCGATGTCCATCCGACTGTGTCCTCATCTGGAACCTGCAAAACATAAGGAACAACTGGATGAGCACAACCAATGCTCAGTAAGTAAACCCCTGAACTCAAGTCTCTCCGTAACTCTTTCTTTAATATAACTATCTAATTTCTCTTTCTCATAACTACTTTATACTAATTTTCTTTCTAGTAAGTCACAGCCCCATCTGACTGGAGGCACGGCTGGGACTCGCTCCCACTCCCTATGAGTCCTACTCATTCTAGCCGATCGGACTTGGTTATGCATAGATTCGGAACCTTTGGCCATGTGAGTGCATAGAATCTCTCGGGTAAACTCGGGTATAGCCCTCATCCGCATGTACACTACGGGCTACACCACTTCTCTTTCTGATACTGTGGCCGCTTTCTTGATGCGGCGTACATGCGGGAATATTCTACCCGTACTCATAGGTTTCCCATCGCACAACCTACTCTATTCTCTTATTAAGCACTACTCTAGCTTTTACTCTATAGTGCTCATTCTCTCATTCTCTCTACTCTTAGAGTAGTCTAAACTCAAAAGTCTCTACTCTTTCTCTACTCTCTTTTCTAATGCATAAGTAAAGCATAGTTAATGCACATCAATGACTCATACTCATTAACGCATTTAGGAAAAGTAACTATGACATGTAGCAACAATTAAGGCTCTCTACCCTTACTTATCATTCTCTTGAGCATTTCATCATACAACTCATGTGCATAAACAACTCTACTCTAACTCTAGCTTTTCTCTTTTCTTTGATCAATCATGTGGGAGAAAACTCCCTCATAAGTTCTAAATTTCCTGTCAAAAGAAAAACACTTCCATAAGCTTGCTCAAAACTTCCTCCAACTTCTATCAAATTCAACCCAACATCAAGCAAATAAAACACTTCTCATAACTCAATCATGACTACTAATCTCATTCAACAATTAAAAGAATAACCAACAATAGTACATCACCTACTCAAAGAGTTCTTAATCTCAACTTAGGTTGAGTTTACTTACCTTATGAAAAATTAGCTTCTTTAACACTTCCCTTTCCTTTGGGAGCTTGCTTTTCCTCTACAACTTACCCAACAATCACAACATGAACTCTAATCAAAACATAATAAAACTCTTAACTTAAGCAAAAATCCTTACCTTGGGGAGCTTTAGTTAAAACCCTACTAAAAGTTACTCAAAACTCTTGGAAATCCTTGGAAATTGAGGAACTTGAGAGAGTTGGGAGAATGAAGGAGGCGGTGGAATGGGAAAATGAAGAGTTCTCAAAGACTAAACCCCTTAAATATCTCTTAATAACTCATTCTTCCCATCTGCCCTTGCTCTTTCATGAAATTCCATCCATATCCTTGATTCCTTACTAACACACCCCCATACTAACATGTCTCCTTGAAATTTCCTTACAATTTACTCCCCCTTTTCCTGCTAAATAGGGGTAGAATGGTCAATTGCCCTTAGGGAAGAGAATATCTAAAACTTAACACCATTTTGGTAGGACTGTCGCCGCGGTGAAAATGTCCAGAACATTTCCCCGTGGATTCAGCACCTCTTCGCCGCGGCAGATTCTTCTTCGCCCCGGCGAAGCTTGGCACACTGACTTCTTCTATTTTCAACCAATTTCAGGCAAGTATTCACACAAACACTCAACAAAGGTCAACCAAACAATTACCAAGAGAAAACTCAAATAACAAAAGAAGGAACAATAAATACGTGCCTCAAGTGGGGCGTTACAATTCTTCCCCCCTTAAAAGAATTTCGTCCCCGAAATTCATACAAAATCTCTGGAAAGCGATTCTGCATGCCCGTTCTACTTCCCAAGTGGCCTCTTCCACTTTGTGATTCCTCCAAGGATCTTCACTAGCGGAACACACTCTTGTTTCGAAGTTCTTTAACCCTTCGATCTAAAATCTGAATTGGACTTTCTTCATATACTAGGTTCTCTGTTACTTCAACGTCCTCTACATTCAAGATGTGAGGGGATCACTTACATATTTCCGTAGCATCGAGACTGAAACATCATGCACCCTGTCCATGCTAGGTGGTGGTGCCAACTGTGACCCCTTTCCTACCCATGGAAGACCTCAATGACCTACATAGGCCTCGTCTTCATTACTCATCTTGTGTGCAACTTCCTTTGCTCCCGAAGTGCATTACTCGCTTGAAGGGGAAACTTTCAAAACACTTTACACCCACTTGAATTCGACCTCTTTTCTCTCAAGTCGCATAGCTCTTTTGTCGATCTTGGGCTTGCTTCATCCTTGTTTCTGATCAATCTCACATCTTCTATCAGTTTCTGAGTCACCTCTGGCCCAAGAGCTGTACTCAACTCATCCTTTTCACCTACCTCATCTCAATGTTGGAGACCACATCGTCTACCATCAAAGCCTCGTAAGGCGCCATCTTAATTGTAGATGTAACTATTGTTCAGGCAAACTCCACCAGGGGTAACATTTCATGCCAAGATGCTCTATAATCCAACAGCAGGCTCTCAACATATCCTCAGGCACCTGATTCGTCCTCTTGGTTTGGCCTCCTTCTGGGATGATAGGCAGTACTGAACGCCAATCTAGTACCCAAGTTCCTCTGTAAATTCATCCAGAAGGCGTACAAATCTGGAATCTCTATCTGACACCATTGTCTTGGCACACCATGTAACCTGACTATCTCTTTAATGTATATCTGAGCCAACTGATCTGTAGTATTGCTTTCCTTTACTGGAAGAAAATGGGCTGATTTGGTTCTATCCACAATCACCCATAAAGCATTATACCCTCTCTGGACTCTAGGGAGACGCGTGATGAAATCCATTGAAATACTCTCCCATTTCCTCTGAATACTATTGGTTGAAGCACCCTGACGGTCGTTGGTGTTCTGCTTTCACACCTGCTGACAAGTCAGACATTTAGCTACGAACTCTGCAATGTCTTTCTTCAAACTTGTCCACCAATAGCTTTTCTTTACGTCCTGATACATCTTAGTTGCTCCAGGATGAGCGGTGTACAGTGTGTCATGAGCCTCCAGAATTTTCTGCCTCAACTCACCGTTTGGAGGAATACACAACCGATTCCTAAATAGAGAACACCGTCTCTCACACAGAACTCTGATGTCTTACCTTCAAGCACTTGCTGAACTATTTTCTACACCACTCATCGGCCACTTGCTTTTCTTTCCACTTCCCCCAGTAAAGTAGTCTGAATCTCTAACCTTGCAATCCTCCCGAATCACTTCAATTTGCTCTCTACATAACCTTTCTATCAACTCTCTTTGCTTATGGAGTCGGGATAAATAGGCTTTTCTACTCAGGCATCGGCTACACATTGGCTTCCCGGTTGATATTTGATCTCGCACTCATAATCTTTAACTAGTTCCAACCATCTTCTCTGCCTCATATTCAACTCCTTCTGAGTAAGAAATACTTTAAACTCTTATGATCAGTGTAGATTTTGCTCTTGCACGATAGAGGAATGCCTCCAAATCTTTAAGGCAAAGACCACTGCTGCCAACTCTAAATCATGCGTAGGGTATCTCATTTCATGCTCTTTCAATTGCCGAGAGGCATTGCTATCACCCTACCTAATTGCATTAACACACAAACCAAGTCCTTGCAAAGAGGCATCTGTATAATGTCATACTCTACACCCTCCTGTGGCAACACTAACACTGGGGCCGTTGTTAACCTCTCGCAATTCCTGGAAACATTCCTCACAAGCTTCTGACCATATAAAAGGAGTCTTCTGTTTGGTAAGAGTTGTCAATGGTTTTGCCAACTGGGCGAACCCTTCCACGAACTTCTGTAATAACCTCCCAAGCCTAAGAAACTTCTGACCTCCTTTACTGTCCTCGGCCTCTGCCACTCGAGGATTGCTTGCACTTTACTCGGGTCCACAGAGATCCCTTCCTTCGATACAGTATGGCCTAAAAATATTACTTGATCGAGCTAAAACTCACATTTCGAAAACTAGCATACAACTACTTTTCTCTCACCCATTGCAGCACTATTCTTAATGTCCCTCATGCTCTTCTCTCGACTTAGAGTAAACCAGGATTCGTTGATGAAAACCACTATAATTGATCCAAACAATTATGGAAAACCCGGTCATCAAGTCCATAAAAACTACTGGGGCATTGGTCAAACCAAACGGCATTACTACAAACTCATAATGCCCATACCTTGAACGGAAAGTAGTCTTAGCTACATCTTGCCCAGCCACCTTACCTGATGTACGCCTGACCTCAGATCATCTTGAGAATACTGCGGCCCCCCTTCAACTGATCAAACAAATCATCTATTCGGGGTAGCGGGTACTTATTCTTCATGGTCACCTTATTCGCTCTCTGTAATCAATACACATCCTTAGTGATCCATCTTTCTTTTGACAAACAAAATTAGGGCTTCCCAGGGAGAATGTTGGTCGGATAAAACCCTTATCCAAAAGCTCCTGAGTTGCTTTTTTATTCCGAAGCTCTGCTGGGCCATTTGATAAGGGGCTTTAGATATTGGTGCTGTCCCTGGTGCTAGTTCGATACTAAATTCAACTTCTCTTTCCGGTGGCAAACCTGGTAAATCTTCCAGAAACACATCTAAAAACTCTCGAACGATAGGCACCCTCTGAATCTCTGACTGTGGAACGTCACCACTCTGCACTACGTGCGCATATTATCCAGAAACACCCCTTTCTTAACATCTTTCTACCTTCACACTACTAATTAACATACTCAACCGATGACCCTCTCCAAAGCTAAATTTATCTCCACTATCGAGATTAAATCTCGCTTTCTTCCTTCGACAATTGATCTCTACTCCATACCTCCTAGGAAATCCATGCCCAAATCACATCAAAGTCGGGCTATCAAAGACTATTAAATCGACTGTTAACTCTCACCATGGATCACTACGATTCTCCTAACAACATCTCCTCAGTCAACACACTCACCCCATCAGTAACTCAATCTTAATAGGTTGACTCACTCTGCTAGTTTCAAACCTAATCTCTCGATCATCCCATGCGATACAAAAGAATGGGTAGCCCCAGAATCAATTAAGCATACAAGAAACAACATGGAATAACAACTGACCAGTTACGACTGATGGACTGGCCTCAGCTTCACCCTGACCACCGTAAAACTCTGGCATTAGTACCTCTCGAACTCTGAGCTGCAGCAGAAAGGAGCTTTACAATCCTTCTTCAGATGCCCTGGCTGTCGCACCTGTAACACACATTTCTATCCCTAAACATTCTCCCGAATGGTTCCTCCCACATTTAGCACAAAGGGGCAACCCTTCGGTTTGGGCCGCTTGTTCTGCCAATCCCTCCTGTTACTCTTGGGTTGAAACTTCTTCTTGGCCCTTACTTCTCTATTCCTTGTTGTATCACTCTCTCCCTCTGCAAAGTAGTGGGTGGTTCACTGAGTACCGTAAGATGACTCTTCGGCAATGTGTTTATTTACTAAATCTCTGCCCTTAACGCCCTGTTAAAGCCTCACTATGGTATGAGGAGGCTCAGCTCCTGTCATCACATCTCGGGCATATCATATTTCAACCCTTGTACAAATTTGTCCCTCCTCAACACTGGATGTACACTATCCCGGTGCAAATCGGGCGAGAAGTTGAATCTTACCGAATACTCCTTCACCATACTAGTCTCCTGTTTCAAATTAATGAACTCTTGGACTTTCTCATGTACTCGATCTTCCGTTCGATACTCGGCTTCAAATAGTCTTTAAATTCTTCCCAAGTCATTAGAACCAAGTCATGAGTCTCTTCCATTAGCTCCCACCAAATTCGGGCATCTCCCCGAAACAAGAAACTAGCATATCTGATTCTCTCTCTGTCGTTCATGGGAAACAAGGCCACTGTCCGCTCTACGGACTTAAACCCCTCTTCTGCTCTAGCGGATCTCTTGTGCCCTTAAACTCTGACGGCTTGTTGGCTTGCAAGCCCCTAAACCGAATCAACTCGATTCGATACTACCTGAGGTACCGGCCCCTCACGCTCTTGTCTTGCAGGCCGTCCTCTACTAGGGGTCTCAGTTCTTTCTGGTACAACTCTCCCTTGACTCTCTGCTAACACCTCTTGAACATATTTCCAATTAGTGTTACATCAAGGTAGGGGGGTTGGTTCTAGTAGGTTAGAGTTCTTCCCTCATTCATCACACTCTTACCCTATTTCGTTTACTACGCCTCATCTACAAAACGACCCACAATTGATCAATTCAGGAGAACACTTGACATAAGGAAAGAATTAACTTACACAGTCGGTCTTTGACATCGTAGCGATGAGAATGGTACACTGTCAAATCCCAAATCTTTGCTCGTATACCAAAATGTAACAACTTCATTCTTATAAAAACATGCATTAAAAGTACATGTAAAAATAACTAAAAGTTGGGCCCAAAATTTTTCTTTTATTAAACTATGTATTCTTTATACTAATATATACAAGATTTGTAACATATGCAAAACTATCAAAATAGGGGTGGACAGTGTAGCCATCTCTTCGTGTGCCGATGTCCATCCGACTGTGTCCTCATCTGGAACCTCAAAACATAGGACAACTGATGAGCACACCAATGCTCAGTAAGTAAACCCCTGAACTCAAGTCTCTCCGTAACTCTTTCTTTAATAACTATCTATTTTCTCTTTCTCATAACTCCTTTATACTAATATTTCTAGTAAGTCATGGGCCCATCTGACCGGAGGCACGGCTACTCCCTGTGACTCCTACCATTCTAGCCGATCGGACATGGTTTGCATGGATTCAGAACCTTGGCCATGTGGTGCATAGAACTCTCGGGTAAACTCGGGTATAGCCCTCATCCGCATGTACACTACGGGCTACACCACTTCTCTTTCTGATACTGGCCGTTTTCTTGATGCGGCGTACATGCGGGAATACTCTACCCTACTCACAGGTTCCCCATGCACACCTACTCTATTCTCTTATTAGCACTACTCTAGCTTTTACTCTATAGTGCTCATTCTCTCTTCTCTCTACTCTTAAGTAGTCTAAACTCAAAAGTCTCTACTCTTTCTCTACTCTCTTTTCTAAGCATAAGTAAAGCATAGTTAATGCACATCAATGACTCATACTCATTAATGCATTTAGGAAAAGTAACTATGACATGTAGCAACAATTAGGCTCTCTACCCTTACATCATTCTCTTGAGCATTTCTCATACAACTCATGTGCATAAACAACTCTACTCTAACTCTAGCTTTTCTCTTTTCTTTATCAATCATGTGGGAGAAACTCCCTCATAAGTTCTAAATTTCCTGTCAAAAGAAAAACACTTCCATAAGCTTGCTCAAAAACTTCCTCCAACTTCTATCAAATTCAACCCAACATCAAGCAAATAAACACTTCTCATAACTCAATCATGACTACTAATCTCATTCAACAATTAAAAGAATACACATATGTATATCACTCTACTCAAAAGAGTTCTTAAATCTCAACTTAGGTTAGTTTACTTACCTTATGAGAAATTAGCTTCTTTAACACTTCTCCTTCCTTTGGAGCTTGCTTTTCCTCTACAACTTACCCACATCACACATGAGACTCTAATCAAAACATAATAAAACTCTTAACTTAAGCAAAACTCTTACCTTAGGGAGCTTTAGATTAAAACCCTACTAAAAGTTTCAAAAAGGCTCTTGGAAATCCCTGGAAGATTGAGGAATTTGAGAGAGTTTGGGAGAATGAAGAGGCGATGAATGGGAAAATGAAGAGTTCTCAAAGACTAAACCCCTTTAAATTCTCTTAATAACTCATTCTTCCCATCTGCCCTTGCTCTTCATGGAAATTCCATCCATTCCTTTGATTCCTTACTAACACACCCCCATACTAACATGTTTTCCTTGAAATTTCCTTACAATTTACCTCCCACTTTTCCTGCTAAATAGGGGTAGAATGGTCAAATTGCCCTTAGGGAAGAGAATATACTAAAACTTAACAAACATTTTGGTCGGACTATCGCCGCGGCGAAGAAGCTTCTGTTGCCGCGGCGAAAATGTCCAGAACATTCTCCCGTGGATTCAACACCTCTTCGCTACGGCGAAGATTCTTCTTCGCCCGGTGAAGCTTGCACACTGAACTTCTTCTATTTTCAACCAATTTCAGGGCAAGTTTCAACAAAACACTCAAAAAGGTCAACCAAACAATATACCAGAGACCACACTCAAATAAGAGCAAAAGAAGGAACATAAATACTACCAGGGGGCAGTAGTGGCTACAAGCTGCCTTAAAGCATTCTTAGCTGTAAAGTTCATTCAGTCTAGCAATTGAATCTGTTCTTGAATGCTTTGATTGCCTCTGTGTGAATATTATGCGTTGATCTTGCACTTGGATCGGTTTGCAAAACAATCAAAACAAAGAAGGAGCTGCCTACAAAGGTATAAACTAAACCTTGTTGTTTGATTTAATTATTAACACACATAATGAACTCCCTTGATCATGGTATTTAGGAATTATTGATTTTTTGTTTTGTTTATCTGCTGCTATTTGAATAATTCCTTATAGACCCAAATAAAATAAAATAGCAAATTTATACACACATTTTATCTATGCATGTGAAGATTTTCAAATGAAAAACCTTTAACAAATCATTTAAAAATTCTATTAACTCAAAAGCATTTCATAGAGAATGTAGTATTGCAAATATCTGGCCACATCACACACACATGTCCTATTGGAAGGGCAGACCATTTGTGTGAAAAGAGTTTGGATTCCAAAGGGAATGCTTAAGACTAACTCTCCTAAGCCCAGACAATTTGGGTACCAAAAAGTATATAAAAACTTTTGTTTTGTAGGTATGTCTTGAGACAAGAAAGCAAAAGAAAAGCAAGTGGTATCTTGAATGTGATGCTCAAGATATATGATGGGAGATAAAGCTTGTTCACCCACATTAAAGTCGAACGTGGAGGAAATGTCAGCTTCGTTTTATAATTCAAAGAAGAGTCATTGGCATAGGCTCTATTGGTAACAAGTCTCTAACTATGAATGATGTGTTACTTGTGGATGGTTACAAGCATAACTTGTTGAACATTGGTCAATTATGTGATAGGGGTTTTAAAATTATTTTCCACTCCATGTGTTCTAAATGGTTGATTCTAGCACAAATAGCAATACATTTATAGGCTATAGCCATTCAAATGTGTTGTTATTGACCTAAGTGACATTCCTCCAAAGACCTTTGTCTTTTGTCTACAAAAGAGGAATTTGGTTGTGGCATAAAAGGTTAGGCATGCTAGTATGGATGTCATTGCTAAACTTTCAAAAAGGGATTTGGGAAATTGTTTTGCCCAAATTGGTTTTCAAAAGGATTATGTTAGTGATACATGTGCAAAAGGCAAACAAATTCATATTTGTTTTAAACTAGAAAATGTTGTTTCAACTCTAGACCTTGACAATTGTTACATATGGATGTGTGTGGTCCCACAATGACAACTACTCTAGAAGGAAAATACTATTGCTGTGTGATTGTTGATGATTTTCTAGATTCACGTGAGTGTTGTTCTTGCTCATAAAATGATGCATTCAAATCATTTTTCGCACTTGATTAAAATTGCAAAACCAGGTAGGTTTAGTAATTGCATGCATTAGAAGTGATCATGACAAAAAATTTGAAAACACAGATCTTGAATTATATTGCAATGATCAGGTATTGAACACAATTTTTCTACATTTAGACTCCTTAACAAAGAGTTGTTAAGAAGAAATAAAGTCCTAATAAAAATGGCTAGGACTATGTTGTGTGAACATGACCTACCTAAATACTTTTGGGCTGAGGCTATCAATACATCATGTCGTATCATCAATAGAGCCATAATTAGACTTATCCTAAGAAAACCCCATATGAGTTTCAAAGGGAGAAAGCCAATATTGCATATTTTCATTCTTTTGGTGTAAATGTTTTGTGCTTAAGAAAACACCAATATAGGCTTATGGTATCCTAAAGGTTATATTTTAGTCTTATGGAATATTCAGATGCTGATTTTAGAGAATGATAATAGATAGAAAAAACACTAATGGTATATGTCAATTCTTAGGAACATGCTAGTTCATGTTTTCAAAGAAACAAAATTTAGTTGCAACTTCAACTATAGGAGCTGGATATGTTTTAGCACAGTTGTTGTGCACAACTTCTGTGGATGAGGCAACAACTTGACGATTTTGGTTTTAGAATGCATGACATCCTATTTATTGTGATAATAAAGGTTCATTAATTTGTCTAAGAATCTTGTGCACCATTCTAAGGCAAAACATACGGATATTAGGATCATTTCCTGTGTGATCATGTTAGCAAGGGTGATAAAGTGCTTGAATTTGTTGATACTAATTAGGGCTGTGCAAATTACTTGCTACCTGAACTGAACATGGTAACCGAACCGAACCAAACTGATTTTTTTGGGTACCCAAATATGGGTTGGGTTCGGATAATGCTTCATGAGGTACTCGAATATTCGGTTGGGTATCAGGATATATTTAAAAATTAATTCGGGTACCCAAACCCAGTTTATTTTTAAAAAAAAAAAACCATAAACTGTAAAACTGAAATTCTAAAACACATTTTTCTTTACGTCACTCAAAACCAAAAAGCCCCAAATTCACTTTGACCTAAATCGTAGCCTGTCGCAATTGCATCTTCTTCTTCTACTTTATTTCTCCACTCCACTTCGCAATTGCACTCCACTCTAGCACGTCACACTCCTATGTCCTTAAGGTATTTTATCAGTCTTGTTCTCTCAAGACTCAAGCTTTTTGTTATCCAAATATGACATGACATTAGAGGAAAGTTAGGAGTTGATATTTTGATGGAATTCAATTCTTGAAGAAAGGGAAAAGTAGTTGTGAAATATAAAGGTTTGTCAAAGTTCAAGTGGGTAAATTATTTCATTTAAAATGTGTGAAAGGGTATAAACTATGCAGCCTCAATGATTGTATAGAGAGTGTTGATTTTGGGTTTTGGAAAACGAAGGGTGTGGAACTTTCTGCCCTTCAAATTTTCTAAATAGATGGCAAGAAAGAAAGCAATTGGGGATTAGTCCTTTGGCCCAATCATCAAATAGAGGTAAAGGAAAATTAAATTAGGCAATTGTCATGTTTAACATTACTTGGCAATCTCGTTTCATTGTTTTTCTGGATTTTCATGTTAAAGTCTTTCTTTTCTTTTTTTCCTCTTAACAAACAACATATAATAAGTATGTAAGTTAAATTTAAGCTATAAATGAGGTTACATGAAATTTAGGCAAATTCACGTCATAAACGGGTACTCGATAACTGACCCAAATATTCGGGTATCCAAAAATCCGGTACCTTAAAATTCAGTTCGGTTTTCGGGTGCCTTCGGGTACCCGATTAAAATGGCGCAAACTGGTTCGAGCACCTGGTTTTGCATAGCCTTGATACTAATCCTAATTAGTTGTATATTTCACCAAGCCACTTGATAAGGACATATTTTATACAATCCGGAGAGAGTTAGGAATGATTCATGCTAGACAAGTAAGATTTCAACTTTTGAAATGAATGTTATCATGAGAATATGATTGTGGTTATGTGTTTTTATGTGCATATGAGATGTTTACTTGAATGCATGGTAATTTGAACGATTGTCTTTGTATGAAACGAAGTTCAGTATTCCTTACCTAACCCCATAGTGATTTGTCTAACCAATGCAGGTAAAAGAGTATAGGGATGGATGATGAGCTAGGTACTTTAAATCTGCTTTTGCACAATGTGTATAGAGAAATCGATCCCCTAAAGGAGCCCTTCATGGGACATTAGAGGTTGGATATAAAAATCCCTAAGTGGTAAATCTCTTCATAGAATGGTGAACTTATTTTGTTCATGGTAGGATTTTGCAACTTAGTTTATAAAAGGGTTGAATTAGTCAGTGATTCATGCATTATGGATGTGATTGAATGTGACTTGATTGAAAAAAAAAAAATTGATGCAAACACGTGGTTGAGGTCAATTTGATTAGTTTCTCATATACAAGTCTCTAAGTGATTCAAATATATAGGATATTTATCTAATGATGTTTTAGTTAAATGTGAATTAAGGTTAGAATTCTAAAAATGCTTCTGCATTTTTTGGGTTTTCTAGATGGAACGGCCATTCCATTTTCTGTACTGACCGTTCTAGTTCGAGCGGTCATTCTTTTAAGGGCAACTCTTGTTCTTCTCTAGCACCAAAACCTTAGATTTTTGAAAATCCTAGGAATGCTTGTTCCTTGTTTTAGGAACGCCTGTTCATCGCAAAATATATAAACTGTGTGAACAGTTTTTTGTCATAGATGATTGTTCTCATTTCTCTCTCTGTTTTCACTCAAAATCATCCAAAACCATCCCTAAACACTCAGAAATCATTACCAATCCTTCTAATCACTCCATAATCACCAAACCATCTCCAAAATGGTGAAAAGGAAAATAATGGCAGTGGGTTCTTATCTACCGCATTCTTCATGAAGGGAGGATCTCTTTGGACCAAATGGTGTTGAATACAGAGATGGTGGGCACAAGAAGGGGTTAAAAAAGATTAAGAGACAAGGTATGGGTTCAAAAAGATTAAGAGACAAGGTATTTTTCTTGGCAATACTCTTAATTGGGATCTTTTACAATCTTTAGGATTAATGGATGATTTTTTTGCTTGGATTGATAATTGAGATGGAGAACACTTGTTGGAATCAAATTATATGGTTTTAGTCATTTGATTTATGATTTCTTTAGTAGTTTGGATGTGACGGAGAATGGTAGTGAGAATTATCCCCAATATACTATGGCATTTAGGCTGAAAAATATTGAACATATTGTGACTCCCCAATTGTTGTCTGAATGTGTTGAAAATAACATCCAATTCACAAGGAAACACAAGACAGTTTTTATGTAGAAAAACCTCTTCAACGTGAAGAGAGCGAAAAATCATGGGAATTCAACGATCCACTTAAATCCAATATAATCAAAAGAGTTTACAGTAACCATAATCCACAAAAAATATTCCACACAAATTTCTTATTTCTCCTATTTTTTTCTTTTAATTTTTTGCTTCCAAAGATTATAATCTAAATTTTTATGACTTTGATTAGACGTAGCCTAAGCTAAAGTCAACCAAAACTTAAATCAAGTCGACATTGCGTTGACTTTTAATATGAATTAATAAAAAAAGGGGTAATTTCTTTGTATAAACGTAGATAGTAACTCAAATTTCTTTATTAATTTTGAATAGCTAAACGATGACGTTTGAAATGTTAGAAAGTGGTGGGTGAAGGGTGAAGAATAACGTCCAGTAAAATATAGTTAAGGTTTAATTTAGGAAAGCAAGAACATTCTTAGACACAAAACACAAAACAAACTCACAAGATCCATGCATTTTTCCATCAAATTAGAATCTCCAAAAAATAAGCATGATTCAACCCTAAAATAAAATAAATTGAAATGAGCAATACACATACCTAAAACTAATAAAACAGAAAACAGAGCTAATTGTGGCACCTTGAGTAGTAAAAGCTTGAACAATTTAAGTCCTCAAAAGTTTTAAGAGTGAACAACATGATAAAGAGAAAGCCATAATGAGAAAGTAGAGAATTTTGGGGATAAAATCATAAAAAGCAGGTAGAACTGTGAAGAAGAGTCAAGAGTCTTAAACTTTTAATATGATGTGGGTTTGGAATGTATATATTAATAGCAATTTTTTTGTGGGCTTGGATATATGTATAATAGTTCTTATTAAAAAAAAAAAAAAAAACAGAGGGTAGGCTTGGATATACATATTAATAACAACTTTTTTTTTGGGCTCATATAAACAATATTTTTTTATTTTTTTTATTTTTAAATCTGGAAGGGGCGGACCTTGCCCCTGGTTGTGTTACAAGCGATAAATGATGCAACTGGTGTCGGTTTCCATTCGCAGTAATGCAACGACACACATTCTCATTTTAAATCTACAACCACAATGACAGACAGTGCATGGTTATGATTTTCGTAGCAATAGGAGAATTTTCCTATGGTGTAAGTTTATATATTCAAGATAAGTTATATATTATTGATGCGAGATTTACACCAACTCGAGTGATCCTATTGACCATGGTGGAATTGGAATAGATGTGTGCATGATTACGAATAATCAGAAATGCAATGAATGTAAATGCAGAATAAGTAAAGACCAAGATTCAATTTTTAAAGTGGTTAGACAACTTATAATCTTGAGCTTACGTCCATTGTATTTCTTACTGCTTTGAGAGATTACAAAAAAGTAATGTTATGCCTTGAACAATTTGCTAACATATTTTCCATCGTTGGAAGGGGTTTATATACAAGGTTTTTTTTTTTTTTTTTTTTTTTTTTTTTTTTTTTTTTTTTTTTTTTTTTTTTTAAGACCGAAAATAAAAGGAATTACAATTAAGATTGAAATGCAACTCTGATATTCTTGAGATTGAGCGCTAAGATCATGCCATTATTACTGTTGATCTGATCCCTTCCAAAACATCCGGGATTCAAGCTTATTTGTGATATGCTTGAACAACCGATAGGATTGGTCACGGCTAGCTTATGCTGGGTCGAGCTATATCTCGATGAGCTTGTGCTGGGTTGGACGAGTGTTGAGTCGAACTGATTCTGAGTCGAACTACAACCTTGTGGAACTTTGACTCCTCCAAGCTTAATGGAAAAATCACAAACAACATCTGCCCCCTAGTGTGTGGTGCTCATTTTGAGCTTCAAAGACTAATTGCTCAGCTTAATAATAAGCTCGAACTTCACAAGTTGTATGTTGAATGTTAATTCGGCCGAGCTTCATGAGTCGGACTTAATCTCAGTCGATGTGACCAAGACTTGGCCTTTTCTTTACTATGACATTCTTGCTAAACTTGGAATTTGAAATGAGGGGCATGTGAGTAATTTCCATGCGGTCATGTTGCATTAAATGTAGTAAGTTTTCACAGTTACTTTTCATTGTGTGTGGGCGACTACAGTTGTCCACGCACGAAGTCGAGGTGACGTGCAGTGATGGTTATGATTGCAGCAGTTTGACGGTTGATCATCCCTTGTGGATGATTGACACATGGCCACATTGAGCGATCAGGATTGCTGGACAAATGGAGGGCCGAGATTTGCTGTAGATCGACGGTCACGATCGAATCCCTCCTTTTCATTTCCCATGCTCACCACTATAAAAGTGAGCAAACTTCACTTGAAACTCACACTTGCAAAAAATATTGAGTTTATTTGCTGCTTTTACTCCGTTGTTGCTTTCTCGATTTCACGCCGATTCTCTGGCAAACTCCTACCACTTTTAAACTCCGGTAAAGCTCCCTCTTACTCATTTTAAACATTCTTTGCTGTTGCAGGTGTTGGAGTAGGTGCCCTATAGCCAATCAATTATTGTGGAATTGACTCTTTGTAATAATGTTTATTAATCAATAAAAGGCATTATTCACTATATCACGTAAATCATATCATATGTATTGATATATGTCCTTAGGATGGTAGAACTGTGATGAGAGTATCAAGTGTTTCAAATCTTGATAGTGAGAACCCTATGATCACATATGGTGGCCATTCTAGAAATGTTCGTAGCCCTAGTATTAGTCTGACCAAGGACACAGATGATACAGTAAGACTATCATAGCGTTGAACGACCCTGTCGAAAGGCAGTGACTGATCTCACTTGTCAAGGTTGTTTGCTGACAACCTGGTGTGACACATGGGTGCTTGCTATAAGCAAGTTCACTAGACAGACCCACCAGAGGATTCCATATGGATGGTAACCCCAATGTCTATGGAATAAATCCTCTGACGAATGGTGGTGCATGTGATCCTTAGACTTGAGATCACTGGAGCGCCCTGTGCACTGATTAGTGTAGTTTGACATTAGCCCAACGTAGTTCTATTCAAAGCTATTAATACGGTAGTGATTGGCTGCATCAAGGAGCTTATCAAGACTATGGTGGATCGACAAAGGATTCATCACTCCTGGGTATGGGAGAAGTTTCTCACGACGCAATTAGTGAATGACAATGACACTAAAGCTATGGCCATAGTGGGATTGAGGTGTTGCTTAATCCAATTTAATATTCCGGTCATTGGTCCAGTAACTGAATACAAAGATATCGAGGATAACTGAGGTTGACACTATTTCTATACCTCAGCCTCGATGAGATAACATATGATAAAAGAATTTGATTGCACGGTAACCATATCATTGATAGGCTGCAAATTCACTAAATCCGAATCTATCGGGTGGCCATGATGCCTTGCTTGGGGCCAATCTTGGTCTGTGTGTAGTGAGACGTTTAATTGGAGTTAATCGTGATACTACTCACTATCGATATGATAAGGAGCCTACGGGTCACACACTTAGAAGATAATTTAAGAATCGTTTTTGTTAAAAGGGTTTTTTTGATAGCTCGCTGTTTATGATTTTGTCTTGTTAGGTTGCTAACGACTTACTTCTTCTTTGTAGACATGTAGGCCAAAAAACCATAGAGCCTAAAGAAAAAAGCACCAGCTCGCGAGGCTTCCAAAAAGCCGTTGATTATCTCAACAAAGAAACAGCCTATAGACGCTATTGGCGTGGTCGGACAAGGCTTCTTGCACCCAACTCTCAGGCGCAGTGGTGGCGAACTTGGGGAAGGCCTAAGTGCGAAGAAACCCGTGACTACTTTCAAGGCAGTCGACAGAAGAGTGCCCTCAACCCTTAAAGGGCTCAGCGAAGAAAACTTACGAGCAAGCTAGAGGCTCAGTAAAAAGAAAATGTCTGATCAATAAGAGGGCTTGGGCAAGAAGAAGATGCTTGAGCAACATGATGGCGTAGGAAAGAGAAAGTTGACCGAGCAGTAAGGAGGCTTGGGCAAGAAAGCTGCCAAGCAAGTTGGAACCCTGAAGGATACTTCGGCCAAGCGCTCGACCAAAAAGAAGTCCATTCCAATGGGTGAAGTTGTCATCCTCATTGGGAGAACGTTCAGCTCACCTCTATGACATGGTAGAGACAAGTGGATGTGGTAGCTTAGGCTGCACTTGATGACTTGATCAATGAGCTCCCCGAGCATGTAAGTGTTGGAGCTTCAGTGGCTAGGGAGGCCATCTCATTATGGACCTATGAGATGCTTAAGACCGCCCCTCCTTATGAGTAGTTGGCTTGCGCCTGCAACTATATCACCAAGGTATTGATAGTTTGCCTTTCTTACTTTATTTAGAGGCTTTTTCCTTTATTTTCAGCAAATTGTTTCTTCTTTTTCAGGCTTGCACGACGACCAAACTCCTCCTCGATGAGAGTTATCCCATATTGGAAGGTAACCATGTGGGGTGGCTAGAGGCAGAGAAGCTAAAAGAGGATGCCTTGGTTAGGCTTGAGGTGGCAGAGAAGGAAAATGACTCATTACGGGCTGAGCTTGACCGGTTGAAGAAAAGGGCTGAGGCCTTCGAGGTTAAGGAAAGAGAGTTTCATGTCAAACTCAAGGTGGGCGAGGTTGCTCGAGCAAAGGTTGAGGCAAACTTGACCGATGTTGAAAAGAGTTTGGCACAGCAATGGGGTGCCAACAAAAAGCTGAATTCTGAGCTCACCATGTCTCAAAGGTCTACCTCAGAATGGGAGGCCAAATATGTGGAGGCTTTAGGAGGTCTCTTCTAAGAGAGGGAAGATCATAAGGAGACCGAGTCAATGGCCGTCTGGCTCAAGATTGATGCCAATGAGCTGAGGTCGAAGGTCAAGAGTCACGCTTAGGACACCTCGGTCTACCTTGTTCAGTAGCTATGGGAAGCCCATGCTTTGCTTGACTTTTCCTTCCTTCCTACAGTCTACCGAAAGGAGATTGAGAGGATGGAAGCTGAAGCACAGGGTTAGGAGTTCATCTATTCAGACAACTTCGAGTCTGACAACGAGGATGAGGAGGAAATTGAGGAAGAAGCTGAGGTTAAACAAGAGGTTGAAGACCCAACTCCTTTCGGCCTCGTTCCTAACTGTTTCCAACAATGTTCCCTTGGTCAAGCCTCCCAAAGATGTCTCGGCCTCTACCCTTGAGGAAGCTACTTAGACTCTTGCTGTCGACGATGCTTCTGCCCTTGTTGTTTAGATTTTTTTTTTTTTTTTCAAATTTTAGTTTAGGTAGTAACTAAACTACATCAATTAATGGAAGTTTGGTTTTCCCATTTTTTTCGAGCAACATTTCCATTTTTACAAAGTCATTTTAAATGTTTTGATTGAACTTAACATAAAAAATTTGAATTTGCTCCAAGTTATGCGTAACAGCTTCTTTAGGAACTTTTCTAATAAAAAAGAAAATCTTTTGTGTGACAACATCGAGTTTGGACTAGTTGCCCATCTCGAGTTTTTGGTTGCTGATTTATGCTCGATCTTCTTTGACTTGTTTTACTCAAGCGTTTTCTGAGTTTTAACTGCATCGATTTGGGGAATTTCTCCCCTGATGAGTTGAATTTTGGCGTGGCTTAACAAGCTAAGCTGCCTTTTTTTGAACTCTTGACTCCAAGTTTTTTGGATGTGATCGCTTTGGTTGTTATTTTGAAACAACAAATAAATAATAATAAGCAGAGATGAAAGTTCTAAATAATACCTTTTTATTGATAAATGAAACTTGGTTGTAAGAGACCTTACATTGGTTAGAAAAAAGAAGATAAAACTGAATTGAAACTCGAGCTGTTTATTGGTAGTGCCTCTACAGATGCTTGGCATTCCATGCTCACAGTACAGCTTCACTATCGAAGTGTTCCAAGTGGAAAGTTCTTGGTGCGAGCTTTTCAAAGATCCTAAAAGGACCTTCCCATTTGGGCCTAAGTGTCCGCAAGTTCGGGTTCTGCGTACCCGAGACAACCTTTCTGAGGACTAGGTCACCTACCCGAAAGTCTCAGTTCTTGACCTTGGATCTGAAATACCTTTTGGCTCGTTGTTGATAAGAAGCAAGCCTTAGCTGAGACTTGTCCCGGTGTTCTCGATAACATCTAGCTTTAGGCGGAGAAGATCTTCATTTGTTTCTTCATTGAGAATTTCTCTCTGAAACAAACTAATCCCTATTTCCACCAGGGCCATTGCTTCGCATCCATACGAAAGCGAGAATGGGGTTTCTCCTGTCAAGCTTTGGGCAGTTGTTCTATAAGACCATAAGGTCTCAGGCAGTTCGTTAGCCTATCTTCCTTTGAGAGAGTGGAGCTTCTTTTTGATGGTGTGCTTGATTACTTTATTAACAACTTCTACTTAACCGTTGGCTTAGGGTCGGTAGATAGAAGGTAAGCTTTTCTTGATTCCGAGCCTTTCACAAAACGATTAGAAGTCTTCGCAATCGAACTGTTTCCCCTTGTCAGTTTTGATGGTATGGGGGATTCCAAATCTACAAATGATGTTCTTGTAGATGAAATCCTTCAGCTTGTTCAAAGTGAGGGTGGCTAAAGGCTCAACTTTTGCCTACTTGATGAAGTAATCAATTGCGACCACTGCGAACTTTATGCCCCCTTTTCTTTAAGGGAAAGGATCCCTTAGATTGCGAATGGTCATAGACTTGTCAGAGTGGTCAATTCTTGGGGTGGAGCTCGTGAAATATATGCGAACCTCTGATATTTGTCATACTTGAGTACGAAGTCTATCGCATTGTCAAAGACTGTCTGCCAATAATACCCCTAGCGGAGTACTTTTTATGCCAGAGATCTGCCCCCTGCATGATTGCCACAAATACCTTCGTAGATTTCCTTCAAGAGTTACTCCACATCTTCGCGATCAACACATCACAAGAGCGGAGAGTTATATCCTCGCTTATACAACTTGTCGTTGATAAGCATATATCGAATTGATTTTGCTCGAAGCGTCTTGGCTTCATTTCTCCGCTCGAGTACTATCCCATCTCTCAAATACACGGTTATTGCATTCATCCAACTGTATCTATGTTTTATTACCAAGACCGATTCCAATCATGCGAGGATGCTAGGTGAACTAGAGCGTCAGCCACTGAGTTCTTCTCTCTCGGAATCTAAGAACAGTGAAAGTCTTGAATTGTTCGAGTTTAGATTTTACTTGTTGGAGATAGGATGCCATTTTGTCCTTTTTTGTTGATATTCTTCGAAAATCTGGTGGACAACGAGCTGGGAGTCATTGTAGATCTCGATTGACTCTGCCCCCATTTCTTTGGCAAGGATGATCCTTGCGAGCATAGCTTCATGCTCTGTCTCATTATTCGAGGTGGCAAACCCAAATTTGATTGTAACTCAGATTGGGTTCCCTTTAGGACTTTCAAGCAGAAGCCCAACTCTTGCCCCCTTTTCATTCGAGGACCCATTTACATACAAGGTCCACTACCACATATTGTCAAGCTTCGCTTTTGCAGGCTTGTTTTCTTTCGAGTTGCTTGCTTTTGGCGGGCTTACTTCCCCCTTGGGCTGATAGGAGAACTCCGAAATGAAATCAGCCAAAGATTGTCCCTTAATTGTAGTTCTTGGGATGTACTTGATGTTGTACTTACTCATCTCCTTAGTCCCCTGAATTAATCTACCCGATGCCTTAGACTTCTGCATTATCTTTCTCAATGGAAAATTTGTCAAGACATGTATGAAGTGTGCTTGAAAATAAATAGGGCCATAATTTTTGAGTGGCTATGAGGAGTGCATAGGCGAGCCTCTCTATCTCGAGATACCTTGTTTCGGCAATGAGCAACCTTTTGCTCACATAGTGCACCGGCCACTATATTCCCCCTTCTTCACGTACCAAAGCCACGCTGATTGCAGACTTAGATACCGATAAATATAATAACTGGGGCTCGCCTAGGGTGGGCTTTGACAGCTAATGAGGCTGCCCCAAATGTTTCTTTAACTCCTAGAATGCTTTCTCGCACTTCTCTGTCCACTTGAAACCCTTGTTCCCTTTTAGGGTTTTGAAGAAAGGAAGACACCAATTTGTAGCTCGGGAAACGAACCTGCTTAGTATGGCCACTTGCCTTGTCAAACTCTGAACTTGCTTTATGTTAGAGTAGGTGCCCTAGAGCTAATCAATTATTGTAAAATTGACTCTGTGTAATAATGTTTATTAATCAATAAAAGGCATTTTATTATATATCGTGTAAATCATAATTATGTGTATTGATATATGTCCTTAGGGTGGTACAATCATGACGAGGGTATCAAGTGTTTCAAATCTTGATAGTGAGAACCCCATAATCACATATGGTGGCCATTCTAGAAATGTCTGTAGCCCTAGTATTATTCTGACCAAGGACATAGATAATACGGTAAGACTATCATAGTGTTGAACAACCCTATAAAAAGGTAGTGATTGATCTCACTTGTCAAGGTTGTTTGCCGACAACCTGGTGCAACACATGGGTGCTTGCTGTAGGTGAGTTCACTGGACAGACCCACCAGAGGATTCCATATGGATGGTAACCCTCGTGTCTATGGAATAAATCCTCTAACGAATGGTGGTGCATATGATCCTTAGACTTGAGAGCACTAGAGCGCCTTGTACATCGATTGGTGTAGTTTGACACTAGCCCAACGTAGTTCTATTTGGAGCTATCAATACGGCAGTGATTGGTTCCATCGAGGAGTGTATCAAGACTATGGTGGATCGACAAAGGATTCATCACTCTTGGGTATGGGAGAAGTTATCTCATGGCGTAATTCAATGAATGGCAATGACACTAAAGTTGTGGCCACATTGGGATTGAGTTATTGCTCAATCTAATTTATCATTTCAGTCATTGGTCCAGTAACTGAATACAAAGATATCGAGGATAACTAAAGTTGACACTATTTTTGTATCTTAACCTTGATGAGATAACGTATGATGAAAGGATTTGATTACACGATAACTATATCATTGATAGGTAGCTATTTCGCTGAATCTAAATCTATCGGGTGGCCATGATGCCTTGCTAGGGGCTAATCTTGGTCTATGTGTAGTGAGATGATTGATTGGTGTCAATCACGATACTACTCACTATCGATATGATAAGGAGCCTGTGGGTCATCCACTTAGAAGATAGTTTAAGGATGGTGACTTTTTGGAAGGGTATATTTGTCTTTTAGATGAATGGGCATATTGGTAATTTTGCTGTGTAATTAAATTTACTAAGGTTGTAGCCTATGTCCAATTTTAATATTGGACTAATTTAGCAAAATTATAAATTTAATTATTACAGTTAATATTAATATTTAAACTAAATAATTAAGTTGGGTTAATATACAATTCCACCTAAGTTTGGGTTGTTGCTAAACTTAAGGGGTGGAAGGGATATTTGCCTCATTATATAAATGAAGCAAAATTAGGTTTATTCAACCTAATTCATTCCCTGGCCGTGCATTGAAATTGAGAGAAGATTTTTTCTTCTCTTCTCTATTCATTCTCTTCCATTTCCTAACTCCTTAAAGCCAAAAATTAATTCTAGCAAAATTAATTCCTGGTCATTGGTGTACTGTCTTCGTGTGGACAACGTGAGTTCGATTTCATTCTTAAATCGGTAGCGAATCATATTCAGAGACATTGATGGAGCCTCCAATTGCAGGTATAATCAAGTCCTTGCATGGATTTTCATTATTTCTATTTAAGCATGTAAAATATATACACATCAAACCCTGCTCTTGGCAAAATCAGAGTAATCGATGAGCGATTTTTTTTTTTTTTTTTTTTGTTTTTCCATTGCCATCGTTCGTTGATTACTAACACTTCACACTAGCTAAGCTCTTCATGTTCAAAAGAGCTTGAATCTTATCTAGGTTGGCTTCAACACCTGATTGATTTATAAGGAAACCTATAAATTTCCCCAAGCTTACCTTGAAAGCACACTTAAGAGGATTTAAACTCATTCGGTATTTTCTGAGGATGTTGAACATTTCTCCCAAGCGCACAATGTGGCTTTCGATGACCTTTAACTTGACAAGCATGTCATCAATATAAACCTCCATTATTTTGCCAATTTTCTCAGCAAACATTTGATTCACCAAACGTTGATAGGTCGCTCCAACGTTCTTCAGGCCAAATGGCATAGCTCTGTAACAATAAATTGTAGGAACCATGTTGTGGCAAGCGCGGAATAACAACAAAATTTTTCTTGCCATGGCATGGCTTCGTTACCCAAGATCACAAGTTTGACTAAATTAATCAACATAAAACTAACCATACAAGGTTTGTGATTTTACCTCTGTTGGTGGCTCCTCCTCTAGATCTTTCTAATTAGTCGCTATCAATCCAACGTAGGATTGAGTTCGTCGATATCCAAACAAAGGTAGGCTCATGATCACCCTAGGATTGACTGCTAGATCAATTGGAGGGCTTAAGGGAGGTGGCAGATTAGAGAAAGAGAATTTCTCTCTCTAGGGTTGGTAGCTAGGGTTTTGGGAGAGTTAATTTTTTGCTATTTAATTCAAAAATTAGCTTTATGAATATTGCTCTCATAAAATAAACCCAATGCACCTTTATGTAGACAATCCCAAATAAGAGTTCAATAAGGATTGTGAATCCTTAATTCCTATTTGGATTGGATTACAATCCTTATTTGAATTGGATTGTAATCCTTGATATAAGGGAATATAACATCTCTTAAAGATATTCTCCTAGTTAAATAAATATTCCTATTTATTTAATTCATATATAAATGCATATTCTAATAAAATAAATATTACTATTTATTTAATCCATATATATTTATATATATTTATCATATTTAATATATGGGTTTTAATATATGTTTAATTACATTAAATATATATTCTCCATATTAATTAAAATTAATATGATTCCAATTTTACTAAAAATTATCCCAATAAATTGGATAATGACGTCAGCCCCTTAGCAAAATTACCAAAGTGCCCTTTTCGCCTATAATGACAAAAATGCTTCTGGACTCACAAATTACCGAAATACCCTTTTTGGCCCAAGGACAAGATTGTCCTTCTATTTTCATTTCTCACTTAACTACCTTCTATGTGCGTGACCCAAAGGCTCTTCACTTTGCCGGTAGTGTCTCGCTAACTAATTAAGCATTAAGCAATTAGTGTTTTCGTACACCAATCAAGATTGGCCTTTAGCAAGGCATCATGATTCCCCGGTAAGTAAAGAATCAGCAATTTAGGCTTACCTTGTCTTTGGTATGATTACTGTGCAATTCGATCCATTTTATCATCTTTTATCTCATCAAGGTTTGAGGTACAAAATTGATGTCTACCTCAAAAGCTGCCTTGACATGTTCTATATTTGGTTCTTGAATCTGACGACTATTGAATTCGAGCACCAACTCGATTCCATCATGGCCACGGATTTGAGGTCATAGTTTTTTAACCAGATATCTCTCCGAGATAAGATATCTTGTAACTAGGAGTGTTAAATCCTTTGTTGATCCACCATAGCCATAATGTACTTCTCGATGTAACCAATCATCATCGTTATAGTAATCCCTAAAAGAGACGACGTTAGACTAGTGTCAAATCACATTGATAGTTACACACGGTGCTCTAGTGATCTCAAATTGAAGGACCACATACACCACCTAAGAGGATATATTCCACAAACACTAGGTTTACCATCTCATGTGGAATCCTCTGATGCGTTAGTCCAGTGTACTTGCACAAGCAAACACCCATGCGTTGCACCAAGTTGATGCCTACAACCTTGACATGTGAGATCTGTCACTACCTTTCGATATGGTCATTCAACGCGATGATAGTCTCTCTATATAATATGTGTCCTTGGTCAGATTTATATTATGACCACAGACGGTTTAAGAAGGGCCACCTTGTGCTCATAGGGTTCTCACAATTAAGATTTATAACACTTAATTCCCTTATCACTAGGTCCAAACTTTCTTAGGACATATACTATTTTCTTTATGCACAATAAATAGATGCTACAGTATATGCTCATAAATAAGCTATACCTTTTATTAACTTGAAATGAGTTTTACAAGAGCTAAGTCGTTGGCTTTAGTGCACCTACTCTAACATAAATACCCTGGTCAGTAATAAAGAAAATGTGTTATTCATTGGGCTGATACATCGAGATTTGGTTGTATCCCGAGTATGGATCCATGAAGCTTAGTAGTGCGTTCTTGGCTGTCGTATCTACTAGTTGATCGATCTGGGGTAGCAAAAAGCTATCTTTGGGACATGCCTTGTTCAGATTAGTGAAGTCGACGCAAGTTAGCCACTTGCCATTCGACTTCTTTACCAAGATCGGGTTGACGAGCCAGTCTAGGTACTTTACTTCCCGGGAGAAGTTGATGTTTAGGAGTTTATCAATTTCATCCTTGAGCACATTACCTCTGGATAGATCCCCACAATGTCCACATGTACCCAAGTGAATACGTCGAGGTTTTTCTTTAGGAACCCCACTAGAGTATTTGCAGCTCGTCACTTAGATTGCTCCCAATTTGTAACATGAGAGTAGGATCTTCCTCGTTGACAGATATCTCTCGCAACTCTTTAGTGGGCCCTGCTGCGGGTGCGGAGATCTATGGTGTCTTCTAATAGACCGGGCTTTGGCTTAGACTCAGCAATGACCATGGTTCTTAGGAGCGGCCATTTTATGTAGCATGAATGACCCGATTGTAACACTCCCAAGAATCTTTCTTGCAACTTCTAATTGTTACAGTCCTGTCTGGAGTTGGGAATCTTATTGCTTGACAACACACTGAGGTGATTGCACTTAGGTCTTTAAGATCGGCCTTCCCAAAATGACATTATAAGTGGTCAAGTAGTTGACCATTAAAAACTCAGTCATCACCGTCCTTATCTAAGGCTCTTCCCCAAGAGTCATGGGCAACTTGACTGTCCCATTGGGGACTAAGCTATCCCTAGTGAATCCATACAGTGGTGATGGACATGCCCTCAGGTCTCACTCGGTGAATGTCATCTTTTAGAAAGCTCCTAAGAAGATGATGTTCGCTACACTATCATTATCGATCATTACCCTAAGTACTTGGGCATTACCGATCCTCGTTACAATTACAATCGCATCATGTTTTGGCTAGGAGATTGTTCATACTCTTTCTTGGTGAATCCTATCACATCGTTTTCTTGTCTGGGCCGCTTTGGCAGCTTTTGCTCGTAACTCATTACTTGGGGGACTGAGTCTATCCTGGCCTCCCGCGCATATTGCTTGTGACGGTCATTTGATAAAACTTGGCCAGGCTCACATGGTCTTTGCTTTGGAGCTCCTTCCATAGCTCTGTTTGTAACCTTATTCCTGATATTAGCAAAGTCTGAATCGATTCCTCAAGTGCATCTACGACCTTTGCCTGTTCATTCTGGAACCTCATTAAGTATGAGGTTAGGGTTTCATCTCTTTCCTGAAGAATATTGCCTGAGTGATATTGCGAACTGTCTCCTTGCTTAGAATTGTTGTAAGTATAGCGAGGAGAACTATTGCTAAGATTGTATTAAGTTCGCCTTGAGCCTTCTATACCACCTCTTGGCATCTTCTACTAAAGTGACAGCGAAACATCAGCACTTTGCCAAGTCAGATACTTGATGCAGCTCTATCAGGTTGTTGAAAGAGTTTAGGTGGTCTTTGGGATCCCCTTTTTCGTCGAACTTGCTTTCTGGCGCCCTGAATCCTTGGGGAATTAGGGCTTGGTGAACTTCCTCCGTGAATTAAGAACTCGCTATCTCTTCTATCAAGTTATTCTGGTGGACTCTTAGATCGTCAAGCATTCACTGTACTCGATCTAAGTCTTCTCCATGAGGAGCATTCTGGTTGCAAGTCTTTTTGGCCTTACCTCAAGTAAGTGACCTCGGAGATTAGTTGCTTGTGAGTTTACTCTGTCGTGCACGCCAATGTGCGAGGTGGAGTCATGATGGCTAAGATAGTAAGTATTGTCACGCTTCTCTGTATGTTGCTCATGATGTTGGTTAAAACCATAATGTCGGTTGTTGCCAGATTGGAGCGCATGGCTAACCTCACAAGTTTGCGAGGTTTGACCTCGTCCGTAGTGTGGGTTAAAACTAGCATGCTGGAATTGGGGATATCATCGAGCAGGTTAAGCATCTCCTGGGCGACTATGACCTTAATTCTCCCCCATGGGCTATTTGCGTGGTTGCCTCCGAAGGTTAGTTTGCCTGAGGGACTTGCACTCCTGATCGGAGGGTGCCTGATTATATTGGGGGGTTTTTGTCATTCCTCAGTGCCAATGAACTTGATAGGTCAGTGGCAAAGTTGTTCCCTCCCAGGGGAGTAACTTCTATAAAGCGTGGCTGATTGAGGTTCCTATTGGCTGCTACTCATTTCTTTTCTTAGCCACATTCTGTTGCACTGCCTATGCAACCATCGCCCTTATAATCTCCATTAGCTAGTGATGCGTTCAAACTACAGCATGCAAAATGTAGCAAGTATACTACTCGCACAAGTAATAGAGTGATAAGTGAGTATCGTTCCCACGAGGATTGGTTGCTAAGCACTAAGTTTTTCTACTACTTTTAAGTTGGAGCAATCGAATGGTTTGGATTTATGGGAGAATTTTAAACTAAGTTAAATCAAAATTTCTAAATATTTAAAACTAAATTATGAAAGCAAGATTTAAAACACGGATAAAATCAATTCAAATAAACGGGTAGGGTTTTGACTTCATTCGGACTCTCTGGGTTAAACCTAAGAACTATACTAATTCCAAATTCACATGCATTGATTGTAAATCGAACTCTCTAAGGTATAAAATATAACTACTCAGGCTATATTTACTTACTCTTTCCTATTAAACTTCAGCACCAAACAAAATGAAGACTAATAGTTCAAAGTTCATTAAGCACAAGAATCCTAGAATGATTTCATTGATTCTTAAATCTATCTCTAGCATTTAATACTACAATGGTGATTACCCAAGAAGCTTAACAAGAATTATTTCTCAATCTCATCATGTTCATCACATAAAAACAATAAATGCAGAATAATCACCCAATCAAAGCAAAATCATATGAAATTAATAATCATCAACTCTTTAACCCATTAGAATCCGAACTACATCAAAACCCTAACCTAAAATAGGTTAGTTCATGGCTAAATCAACAATACAAATAACATAAATGAAGAATCCAAAGTTTAACATAATGAAAATAAAAGAAAAGATAAGAAAATCTCCCCAAATGACGAATCCACTGGTTTAATTTCGAATCTTCCTCTTTTTCAATCCAAGTTCGCCCAAAACAAAATCTAAGACAATGTAAAAAGTTGCTCTCTATCAAGAAAAACGAACCCTTAGCAAAATGACTAAGTTTTTCTTTTATACTCAGTCAAAAACCTAGAAAAAATTCCTAAATGAAACTGTGCGTTTTTTGGAATTCGCAGACTTCGCTGCAGCGAAGATGGATTCTCGCCGCGGCGAAGAACTGAACTCAGCCCTCGTGCGCAACTCTCTTCGCCGCGGCGAACCTTCATGTGGAATTCTGAATTTACAGAATTGCCTTCCACTTGTTTCTTTATTTGAATCTTCGATCTTCGACGCTCTTCCCATGGAAACAAGCTTCATAGTGCATCCACTTTATTTCAGAACTTTCCCAACTTCTGAGATCTGCTCACTTCTGAATCCAACGCCAATTCATTCTTTATTTGCATAATATGTCCATTTTAGCTTGAAACACAGAATATAAAGAATTAAGTAGCAATTCAGGTCAAAATGAACTAAAAAGTATCTGAAATCCGACTAAAAAGTCTAATCAAAATAGTATAATCCACGGATGATCAAATACCCCCAAACTAAAGACATGCTCGTCCCCGAGCATAAGGACTCGACGAAAGGAAAACAATAAACATCCAAAAACACAAAACACAACACAACAAAACTGAAAAATGAACAAACACAACTTAGATTCAACTCAACATACGAATTGCCTCGAAATTACACAAGTCTCAAATGTTGTTGAAAAATTATTATCAGAAAATGTTCAACACTCCAAGAAGTTATAAGCTACATCGACAGTCTTTCTCAATCGGTCCATCGAGTAGGTGATCCCCACTTCAATCCACATTCCAACTTCCCGGATTATTTTATACAGAAATGAAAAGTTTATCAACTGGTGGCGGACTCCATAAGCCTAAATATCGAACTACTCTCCACTAATGTAGACTAGACATCACTAAAGATCAAAAGGTCTTTGCAAGCTTGCAACGTTAGGCTTGGGTAGTGGGTTTCAAGAAAAAGGATAGGATAACAAAGTAAGAGAACTTGGTTTTCCTCATGCAAACACTACAAGTCTCATCAAACTCCACTTCTTCTCAATCACCAATCAAAGTATCAACCATTTTACACCCCTCAAACTTATGCCTTCCTTATTTTGATTTTGAATTGAACTAAAGAATATAAATTTTTTTTGTTTTATTTTTTTAAGCAAATTGAGGTTAATTACCTCTCTTATTCTTATCGCCCTTCTCACAACCCCCAAACTGTTCTTTTAATCATTCGCACCACTTTCAATTTCTTTGTGTTTGCATTAGGCCCAAAATTCTCCTAAGGGTACGGTTATGTGTTTAGGGTAATTGGGTTGGGGGATTTTCGGTTCGCAAAGAAAATAAAGCAATGAAACTCTCACAAGGCTCAAATGGTGACTAGAGACAAATTCGTTCATGGGTTGGCTAGAAAGGCTCAAACGTTCCGAAAACTGCCTAAATCATTTCCTCAACAATGTCTAATCCTAGAATTTCGCCTCAAACACTTCTCTACTAGGTTCTAGAGTCCACCAACATTATCAAACTTTACCTAACCACATAAAATCAATCTAAGCATGCCGAAATAAATGAAAATGATGGCTGAACCACTCAACAAACCTCAATCAAAATCCAGTCAATAAACATAAACTTGAAGCAATGCTTAACATTTTTCAACAATAAAATCTAACAAACCTAGTCTCATCATGGACTTATGCAATTCATTATCAGCAAAAACAACAAAAACACAAACTAAACTGAAACAAAAATAAAAAATTTTCAAATTTTTTTCCTACCCCCAAACTTAAGATGACATTGTCCCCAATGTCACATTATTCACAAATTAGGAATATAAAATAAAATAGAAAAAGGTGTGAGATAGTTCCCTGAATAATCCGTGATGTTGAAGTTCCGCTCAACAATGTACACACCCGATCCTCAGCTTTTTCATCACTCAACTTCTATAAAAGCAATGAGAACTGTGGTGTCCACTATGTTAGAAAAATCCACTGACTAATATGGAAGTATTACAACCCTAATCTCGTCTTTACATCAACCAGAATTTAAAACAAAAACGAAACAACTAAAACAAAAAACACAATCCCAAACAAAAATATCAACTGAGTTCAATGTTCAAAATAAACGAAAAACAGAAACAACTAAAACAACTAAAAATAACAAAAGTAAAATAGGTGCTCATTCGTCGGCCTCTTCCTCTCCCTTAGCGTCACCCTCTTTGGAATCGGAACCCTTCCATTCGTCTGAATCCCAGCCTTCCCACTGATGTTTTGAAGTATCAATCCCGGCGTTGTTACAGCAGCTAATTTGTAGCTCACGTGTCTTCCTGGCTTGCTCTGCTAGCCAATCCTGATGTCGATCCATTCTTTTCATCAGACCCATCATTTTCTGCATCATTTCTCTCATTGGGACTGTTGAACCGGATGCGGTGGCTGCTTCTGTGGTTCTCCTTCTCTTGGTGCCTGATCTGGGCCCTATTTCTGCTTGAGGCATAAGATGTTTGTGGAAGTAGGCTATGTCGAGGACTGGGGCAGCATGGATCAATGGTTCATCAGCCTGTACCTTGATATTTTCTTTAGTGCACAACTCTATAATGAGTTGTGGGAACGGAAAACTGCCCTGCCCTGGTTTGGCTGCCAGTTGGATACTCGTCAAGATGATGTGCCCCACGTCCATTCTCTTTCCTGTGGCAATAGAATACAATAAAAGTATCTTATCATACGTCACTGTACTATAGTGCATCTTCAACATCATCCTAGCACAAATAAAATACTGCCACAACCTAGCCACTGGTGTTTTCCTAGTTCCCTTAAGTGTTTTCTTGCCCTTCTTTGAAATATCCCAAGAGGCATCTGGTTTCGCTATGGTCCTAAGAATCACCTCATCATTTTTCTGTGTCCTCAGAAACTCCTCATATTCATCTTGTGCAATCTGAGGTATGCCATAAAAAACATTGATGACCTTTGCTGTGAAAATCACATCAATACCCCTCATAAAGACAACCCCCTCATCACATTCATGGAGGTTGGCATAAAACTCTCTCACCAGTGGTTCCACAACCGCATGTTTGGGTTCATCCATAAAATCCTCCCAATGTCTCCCTTGACTCCACTGATCAGCCTCGGTTGCAGTCAGTCCACGCTCAGGGATAAATCTCTTGTCTTTCTTTTTGGCTACTGTCTCATAGTTTTGCCGAGCTTTTTCACTCACAAACCGGTCGTCCACCTTTTTTCCTTTTCCCTTTCCTTTGGATGGTACCTTGACTTTGAGTGGCATTTTCTCCCAAACAATATTCAACTCAACAATGCACTCAAAAATTCAAACCTAAGTGTCCTACAACAACCAGTTCAAGCCTGCAAAGATTTTCAACACTTCCAAAAATTTTCACCTCAACCTCAACTACGATTTTTTTTTTCAGGTCAACCAAACACTTCAACATTCAAAACCCACACTCCTCAAAATCTCACAATGCACAATCAATCCTTCCTCAAACACAATCAATAACCACAAGTGTAACAACTCCTCTTTAGTACTATTCTTAGAATACGTACCATGTAAAATATAGATATGTATATACTATGAAAGATAGTGGGCTCAAATTTTTTCTTTACTCATCAAAAAATACTTCTTTACAAATACAAAATACCATGTATTAAAAACTTTCTAATTACTACAAAATATCGTAGCTGGTAGACAGTAGTGCCAATACTCTTCACTCCTCGACGTCCATCCGACCGCTGCTCCTAATTCCTGCAAAACAGAGAAGAACAACGGGGTGAGCACAACAATGCTCAGTAAGTAAATTCTCTACTAATATCCCCGCAACTCATTCTTTGGTTCTTTCCTTACTCGACTGTTCTGCTATTTCTATTTCTCACTGTTTTTCTCTTTCTTTCTAATACTGTTATTCTCCTTTAACTCTGTTCTGCTCTTATTTCTTTCTTTCTCTTTGTTCTCTTTCTCTTATTCTTATTTACCATGAAGAACAATCATGGTTCTCTCTTATTCTCATCATACTTACCATGAAGGAAAGTCATGGTTCTCTTTCTCATTCGCGATATACTCTCACTAACCATGGAAGAACTCATGGTACATGCATATATGAGACGTACATGCAACTAATGTAAAAGAACTGCATGTTTCTTTCTTCTATTCTTTAGTCTTACTAACTCAAACTTTCGCATTCTTTCTCATACTCTCTCTTTTTCTATCTCATCTTTCTCAAGCTTTCTCAAGCTTCTCATTCTTTAATTCTTGCTATTAACTCATTCTCATTTCTGTTTCTCTTTCTCATAACTCTTTTCTGTTAACTCTCTCTCTAGTGTCACGGCCTCATCTTACCGGATACACGTCGGGACTCGCTCCCGTTCTATGTGACTTCTCCTCATTCTAGCCGATGCTTGGTTATGCATGGATTCGGAACCCTTGGCCACGTGAGTGTATAATCTCTCTCGGGTACTCGGGTATAGCCCTCATCCGCATGCACTCTCACGGGCTACACCACTTCTCTATCTGATACTCATGCCGCTCTCTCAATGCGGCGTACATCGAATACTCTACCCATTACTCACGGGTTCCCCATCGCATAACCTAGTCTATGCTCTTATCTCTCTCTTACTCTTTCTCATGTTTGCTCATCTCTTTCTCAAGCATTACTCATAATACAGTTTAACTTTTAACTTGTCTCATCTTGTTCTTTCTCATTCTTACTCATTGGAATGTCCGACCTCATCTGACGAGGCACGGCTGGGCGCTACCACTCTACGTGACTTCCGCTCATTTCGCTATCGATCGATGTAGTTAGCATGGATTCGGAACCCTTGGCCTGTGAGTGTACAACTCTCTCTCTCTGAATGTCATGGCCCAATCTACCGGGGGCACGACTGGAACCTCATGTTCCACTCGCGTGACGGTCACGGCCTCATCTAACCGAGGCACGCTGGAACCTCGCTTTCCACTCTGCGTGACTCTACTCGTCACTCACAGGTTCCCCACCGCACAACTTACTCTATTCTCCTCTTCAACTCTTGTGCACAAGATCTCACCCTTTCTCATACTACTCATCATACTACTCATATAATGTACTTAACTCTTAGAGTAATTCTCTACTCTTTCTCAACTTTTCTCTTTGCTATCAGAGTATTCTCATTCTCTTTACTCTTAAGAGTTGCTATTCTCACATTCTCTACTCTTCTTACTCAAGCTATTGCTTATAATATAGCTTTACTCAATTTCTACTCTTAGCATACTCATAAGGTGCTCATACTCACATCTATTTCTCTCTCAAGCTACTTCTTAATGCACAACTAATGCATATGGATGGTTCTACTCATTAATGCACTTTTGAAATGCCAAATGCAAGATTTCCTCAAAACTGTCATTCTGCACAGTCACACTAAAAAGACCATAACTTTCATTATACACCTCTGATTACTACGGTCTGGTCTCGTTTCAAAGCTTAGAAACAGGGCTATAACTTCTATGTTTTGGTCTCAGCCCAGTTCAATCCGTAACATCCCAAAAATCACTTAGAAAGTTACGGCAGTGACAGGCAGATTTCACTTAGGCATTTCATCAAACAACTTATGTGCATATAACACTCTTCTCTAACTACAACTCTCTCCTCTCTTTTTAACCATCCAGAATTGGAAGTAAATTCCCTTCTATGGGCATAAACCCTATCATAGAAAAACACTCCCAAAATACATACTCAATCTCCTCCAACTTCATCTCAAACTATTACTCATAAACACTCTCCTAAAGGAAATATCCAACAACATAACATAAATACTCTTCTCACTCATTTCTTCCAACAAATAAACATACATCTCTACTCAATTTCTCAATAAGCATCATATATACATGCATAAATAAATCTCTACTTAAGAATTTCTTAAACTTTAGCTTGAGTTGGATTTACTTACCTCATACTTGAGTAGTCTCCACTAAAGCTCTCTACTCTTGTTGGATCATAACTTTCCCTTATTTCCTAAGCATAAACTTAGTAAGAACTTAACCCTTACATGAATAAAATTCATCTCTAAAGTAGGGATTCTTACCTCTTCTTGCTTAGGATCACTTCTTTGTCAAATTCCAACTCAAAGCTCTCAAAAATCCCTTAGAAAATTGAGTGAGAAATTGAGAGAAAATGGGAGATGAAGAGGCGGTGGAAATGGGTAAAATGAATGGGTTTAGAGAACTCAACCCTTATTAACTCATATAATATCCACTCTTTCCCATTTTGCCCTTACTCTTTCTTGAAAATTCCATCTATATCCTTTGATTCTTTACAAATACACCCCCATCTAAACACAATCTCTATAAAATTTCCTTTCATTTTACTCCCCACTTTTCCTACTAATTAGGGGTAGAATGGTCATTGTGTCCCAAAAGAGAATTCTCTAGAAAACTCAAGAATCTTTTCTGCCGTCCCGTCGCCGCGGCGAAAAACTTCCTGTCGCCCCGGCGAAATAGTCCAGAACCAACACCACCAACACAAAATCAACGTCGCCGCGGCGAAGCTTCTCCTTCGCCCCGGCGAAGACTGAAATTCCAAAATTTGCTAAGTCTTGATCAATTCTAGGGTACACACTCAACCAAACCCAAAACCTAAACTCAACCAAAGAACATGAATCATATATAAACTCATTTAGGGGCAATTCAGGATTCCTTTAGGCCATACCATAAACAGTGGCTACGTATTTCAAGTGGGGTATTACAACAAGCACACAAATTCCACAACTCAAACAACAATCAAAATTTCAGATCTACAAATTTAAACTCAAAATTTTTGAGATAAAAGCTTAGAAAACATTAAATCTTACCCAAACTAAGGAGTATTCACCACCAATTGAGCCAAAATTAGCCTAGATTGCAAACCCCCAAATTTCATTGAACTCAAAAATTTCATGAATTTTCACGAAAATTGTTGTTGACATGAGTTGTTTTGGTGTTTAGGAGGGTTAAGGAGTAAAGAAATTGGTTGGGTAATCACTGGGAAGGCTCTGGATTGAAGTTTGAAAATTTTTCCCTGAAATGGGTTTGAACAGTTGCATGAAAAATGAAGAAAGAAAGAGAGAATTTATAGAAAGCATACTTCGCCGCGGCGAAAACTGGAAGATTCAGTTTTCTCCTTTGATTTGCAATTTCACCTGAAACATCCAAAAATACACCAATTAAACTTCATAAACACAATCAAACAAAAACTAAACAACTACAAAACCATCACAAAGATAAATAAATGAAAACACTTGGGTTGCCTCCCAAGGAGCGCTTGTTTATAGTCGAAAACTCTCTCAATTCCTCAAGTCAGAATGTCAAGCTGGATAGGGATGGACTTGCAACTCATCACCCCCTCAATGTATGGCTTCAATCTCTGTCCATTGACTGTAAAAGTGCCCTTTTCTTCATATGTAACTTCCACCGCTCCGGATGAGTGAATTCTTGTAACTGTGAATGGTTCGGACCATATAGACTTAAGTTTTCCACGGAAAAGCCTAAGTCTAGAATTGAACAACAACACTCTTTGCCCCATTTCAAAATTCTTCTTCCTGATATGCTTGTCATGCCACCTTTTTGTCTTCTCCTTGTAAATTCGAGCATTTTCATATGCTTCGAGACAGAACTCATCGAGTTCATTCAAAGTCAACATCCTTTCCTCCCCAGCAGCTCTTAAATCCATGTTTAGCTGCTTGACTGCCCAGCATGCCCTATGCTCGAGTTCTACTGGTAAGTGACATGCTTTCCCATAGACCATCCTAAATGGATACATACCAATTGGCGTCTTAAATGCAATTCGGTATGCCCATAATGCATCATCCAATTTTTGTGACCAATCCTTCTTAGATGCATTTACTATCTTTTCTAAAATTCCTTTAAGTTCTCTGTTAGATAGTTCCACTTGCCCGCTCATCTGTGGATGGTAAGGTGTTGCAACTTTATGCTTCACTCCATACTTTCCCAAAAGTGCATCTAATTGCCTATTACAAAAGTGTGATCCTCCATCACTAATGATTGCCCTTGGTACTCCAAATCTTGAAAAAATATTCTTTCTCACAAAATTAATTACAACCCTGGCATCATTAGACGGCAATGCAACTGCTTCCACCCACTTCGATACGTAGTCCACAGCCACCAAGATATATGTGTTCTCAAAAGAATTTGGGAAGGGACCCATGAAGTTAATCCCCCACACATCAAACAGCTCAACCATAAGGATGTTGTTCAACGACATCTCATCCCTTTTTGAAATATTACCACTCCGTTGGCATTGGTTGCATTTATGAACCATCCGGAAAGAATCCTTAAATAGGGTTGGCCAATAAAACCCAGACTGCAGAACCTTAGCTACTGTTCTAGCTCCTCCAAAATGGCCACCCACTTCTCTCTCGTGATAGTGCCGTAGAATGTTTTTCATTTCCTCATCCGGGACACATCTACGTATCATTTGATCAGTACAATGTCTGTACAAAAATGGCTCTTCCCAAAAGTAATACTTCAAATCTGAGAAGAATTTCCTCTTTTGTTGAAAAGTCATTCCAATTGGGAGCAACCTTGATGACAAATAATTCGTAAAATCTGCATACCATGGTGCTTCATCCACTCTCATCAATTTCTCATCTAGAAATGTTTCTCTGATTGGGATTTCCTCTTCATTTCCCTGGATTGGTCTCTCAATCCTTGATAAGTGATCTGCTACCATATTTTCCGACCCTTTCTTATCTCTAATTTCTAACTCAAACTCCTGAAGCAATAAGATCCATCTTATCAACCGAGGTTTCGATTCTTGCTTTGCCAATAATTGTTTGAGTGCTGAATGGTCCGTATAGACGATCACCTTTGCACCTAAAAAATATGAACGAAATTTGTCAAAAGCAAAAACCACAGCCAACAATTCTTTTTCAGTGGTGGTGTAATTCAATTGTGCATCAGTGAGTGTTTTGCTAGCATACTGAATTACATGCAACACTTTGTTTTTCCTCTGTCCTAACACTACTCCTAGAGAAAAATCACTAGCATCGCACATCAATTCAAATGGTAGTCCCCAATCGGGATCTGCAATAATAGGTGCAGATACTAATAATTTTTTTTTAGAGTTAGAAAGGCATTCATGCATTCATCATTAAAATCAAAAGCAACATCTTTAATTAACAAATTGCAAAGGGGTTTAGAAATCTTAGAAAAGTCTTTGATGAATCATCTGTAAAACCCCACATGCCCCAAGAAACTTTGAATTGCTTTAACATTTGATGGTGGTGGCAGCTTCTCAATCACTTCTGTCTTTGCTCGATCTACTTCTATTCCATCTTTTGAAATTCTGTGACCAAGCACTATTCCCTCCTGGACCATGAAGTGGCACTTCTCCCAATTGAGCACCAAGTTCGTCTCCTTACATCGCTGCAAAACAAGAGAAAGATTAGATAAGCAGTTGTCAAAAGATGAACCAAAAACTGAGAAGTCATCCATGAAGACTTCTATAAACTGTTCCACCATATCTCCAAAGATTGACATCAAGCATCTCTGGAATGTGGTTGGTGCATTGCATAACCCAAAAGGCATCCTTCTCTTGATCCTCAGGAGCGATGACAATCTGATTATATCCTGAATGCCCATCCAGGAAACAGTAATAGGCATGCCCTACCAACCTCTCCAACATCTGATCAATGAAAGGAAGTGGAAAATGATCCTTCCTTGTTGCCTCATTCAATTTCCGGTAATCAATGCACACTCTCTAGCCCGTGACTATTCTAGTTGGTATCAACTCATTACTCTCATTCTTTATCACCGTGATACCTCCCTTCTTCGGAACCACTTGTACCGGGCTAACCCATGGACTATCAGAAATAGGATAAATTATCACCATATCTAGGAGTTTCACCAGCTCCTTTCTCACCACTTCCTTCATCGAAGGATTCAATCTTCGTTGTGGTTGCACCCTAGGCTTGATATCATCCTCCGTGAGTATCTTATGCATGCAGAATGATGGTGAAATGCCTCTAATATGTGAAATAGTCCATCCAATTGCTAGTTTGTGTTCCCTCAACACCCTAATCAACCGCTTTTCTTCCAATTTGCTCAAACTTGAACTGATAATTACTGGGAAGGTCTCTGATTCCCCAAGATACACATATTTGAGGTGAGAAGGTGAAGGTTTCAACTCAAGTTGTGGAGGTTTTTCATTTTTTTTCCTTTTCCTTTTCTTTTTCAAAATCAAAGTCCTCAAATTCTCGATCTTGGCTCTCGTCAATCAGTTGAAGTGCTTCCAACAATCTAGCAGATTCATTACTCGCCGACTCATGTACCTCTACTATTTTTGATTTGGCAATATAAGCCTTTAGAGGTAATTGTGGGGTGTTCTCTTCAATAGATTCTGCTACTAGTTTATCCACCACATCAACACTAAAACATGAATCCGATTCGGATGGAAACTCATAGCCTCAAAGACATTGAAAGCTAATGTTTCATCTTGAACTCTCAAAAGTAAGTTCCCTTCCTGCACATCTATCAGTGCTCTTCTCGTGGCCAAAAATGGTCGGCCCAAAATAAGAGGAATTTCCTTATCCTCTTCCATGTCCAAAACAACAAAATCTGCCAGGAATATTATTTTACTCACTTTCACCAACACATCTTCCACTGTTCCCCTCAGATGTTTTATGGACCTATCTGCAAGTTGTAACGACATGATCGTTCGCTTCACTTCACCAATCCCCAATCTCCTGAAAACAGAAAAGGGCATTAAATTAATACTAGCACCTAAATCATATAAAACACGATCAAAAGTAATATCTTCTATAATGCAAGGAATAGTAAAACTCCCTGGATCCTTGAGCTTCAGGGATAGCTTCTTCTGGAGAATGGCGCTGCACTCCTCTGTGAGCATTACCGTTTCCTCATCTTCTAACTTCCTTTTGTTCGATAGAATTTCCTTAAGAAATTTCGCATAGCTCGGCATCTATTGCATTGCATCTGCAAAAGGAATGTGAATATGCAGTTTTTTAAATATTTCAATAAATTTCAAAAACTGCTTATCCTGATTCTTTTTCTTCAGTCTCTGAGGAAAAGGCACGGGTGGAGTGTGATGTGCCAACTCTGGTGGTATCTCGGGAAATGGCAATTTCTCTTCCCTTTTCTTTTGCCTCTCTTCCCATTTCTGTTCTTCTTCCTTAGAAATATATGGTTTCTCTTCAGCAACTATCTCCTCATCTACTTCCTCCTCAGATTCTCCCTTATCCTTTGGTGGCTTTTCTTCTTGTCTTGATTTTTCCACCTCTTCCAACACTATCCCACTCCTTAAAATTATTGCATTTGCTTGCTCACGTCGGTTAGTCACTGTGTTGCTTGGTAAAGACCCCTATGGTCTCTCATTTAGCTTTTTAGCTAACTGCCCCATCTGCACCTCCAAGTTCCGAATGGACACCCCTTGATTTCTGAAATTAGTTCTCATCTCATTCATAAAACCTGTGGTCTCTTACATGAACTTCCCAAACATGTCCTCTAATTTTGTCACTCTTGGATCTCCCTATTGGTTGTTCACCCCTGTTTGGTTATTTGGCAATGCCATTTGATTCCATTGATTGTTTTGTTGATTCTATTGGTTTTGATTGCCCCAAACAGGTTCGGGTGATTCCTCCAACTGGGATTAAATATGTTGGAGTATGGATTGTTCTGTTGCCTTTGATTTCCAGCCAAGTAATTAACCTGCTCCGATGATGACGATGCTGAGGCAAAAGTGTTCCCTACTTGACATTCACTACTCATGTGATTGCCTGCACAAAAATCACAAGTTAGTTGAGGAGCTTGAATGGAATTTACCAGCATACTCCCCAACTATTTTTGCAGTGCTGTCAGTTGGGCTGAAATGGCTGTATATGCATCAACTTCATGAAGACCCATGGATTTCTTCAGTTGCACCCTCTCATTTGGTCTTTGATAGTTGTTGCTTGCCAGAACCTTAAGCAGCTCGTGAGCTTCTTTCGGAGTCTTATTCTGTAATGCTCTTCTCGAGGCTGCATCCACCATAGTTTGCACATTCACTGTTAATCCATTATAAAATGTTTGGACCTGCATCCAAACCGGCAACCCATGATGTGGACACCTTCTCAGTCATTCTTTGTATCTCTCCCAAGCCTCATACAAAGATTCTGACTCTTCTTGAATGAATGACGTGATGTCATTTCTCAACTTTGTTGACTGTGCTGGAGGAAAGAACTTGGTCAGATTCTTCTGTGCCAAATCATTCCATGTGGTGATTGTTCCTGTTGGTAGTGCCAGTAACCATCCCTTAGCTTTATCTTTCAATGAAAATGGGAATAGTCTCAATCTAATTGCATCATCTGACACCCCGTTAGACTTGAAAGTATCGCAAATCTCCAAGAAATTTGCAATGTGTAGATTTGGATCTTCCTTCAAATCCCCCCTGAATTGAACCAACTACTGGATCATCTGGATGATTGCGGGCTTTATCTCAAAAGTGTTGGCTTGGACCGCTGGTCTCGTAATGCTCGACCCACTGCCTTCAAATGAGGGAACAGAGAATTCCCTCAATGTTCTATTCTCTGCCATCTCTACAACTATTTCTTCTAGTTCAATTGTAGCTTCTCTTTCTCTTCTTTCTCTGTTCAGTCTTCGAGTGGTTCTTTCAATCTCAGGATCAACAGGAACCACTGGCTGACATCTTGCTCTTCGCATAAACTGCACAGACAACTAGCAAGAGTAAAATAACACCAAACAAAGAAAAATAACACAAATAAAAATTAAGTAAAAATAACACTCCAATCTAGCTAACACAAGAAAATTTTAATGTTAACACAAAACTCAATCCTCGGCAACGGCGCCAAAAACATGATGTGTTAAAACTACAACATGCAAAATGTAGCAAGTATACTAGTCGCACAAGTAATAGAGTGATGAGTGAGTATCGTTCCCACGAGGATTGGTTGCTAAGCACTAAGTTTTTCTACTGCTTTCAAATTAGAGCAATCGAATGGTTTGGATTTATGGGAGAATTTTAAACTAAGTTAAATCAAAATTTCTAAATATTTAAAACTAAATTATGAAAGCAAGATTTAAAACACGGATAAAATCAATTCAAATAAATGGGTAGGGTTTTGACTTCATTCGGACTCTCTGGGTTAAACCTAAGGATTATACTAATTCCAAATTCACATGCATTGATTATAAATCGAACTCTCTAAAGTATAAAATATATCTTCTCAGGCTATATTTCCTTACTCTTTCCTATTAAACTTCCGCACCCAACAAATTGAAGACTAATAGTTCAAAGTTCATTAAGCACAAGAATCCTAGATTGATTTCATTGATTCTTAAATCTATCTCTAGCATTTAATACTACAATGGTGATTACCCAAGAAGCTTAACAAGAATTATTTCTCAATCTCATCATGCTCATCACATAAAAACAATAAATGCAGAATAATCACCCAACAAAGCAAAATCATATGAAATTAATAATCATCAACTCTTTAACCCATTAGAATCTGAACTACATCAAAACCCTAACCCAAAATAGGTTAGTTCATGGCTAAATCAACAATACAAATAATAGAAATGAAGAATCCAAAGTTTAACATAATGAAAATAAAAGAAAAGATAAGAAAATCTCCCTAAATGACGAATCCACTGGTTTAATTTCGAATCTTCCTCTTTTTCAATCCAAGTTTGCCCAAAACAAAATCTAAGACAATATAAAAAGTTACTCTCTATCAAGAAAAATGAACCCTTAGCAAAATGACTAAGTTTTTCTTTTATAATCAGTCAAAAACCTAGAAAAAATTCCTAAATGAAACTGTGCGTTTTTTGGAATTCGTAGACTTCGCCGCGGCAAAGAAATGAACTCATCCCTCGTGCGCAACTCTCTTCGCCACGGCGAACCTTCATGTGGAATTCTGAATTTACAGAATTGCCCTCCGCTTGTTTCTTTATTTGAATCTTCGATCTTCGACGCTCTTCTCATGGAAACAAGCTTCATAGTGCATCCACTCTGTTTTAGAAATTTCCCAACTTCTGAGATCCGCTCACTTCTGAATCCAAGAACGCCAATTCGCTCTTTATTTGCATAAAATGTCCATTTTAGCCTAAAACACAAAATATAAAGAATTAAGTAGCAATTCAGGTCAGAATGAACTAAAAAGTATCTGAAATCCGACTAAAAAGTCTAATCAAAACGGTATAATCCACGGATTATCAGCTGGCCATTCTCGAGATTTGATGTCCCTACCCCCAATTGATTTACGACTTGCTGTGTCGGCGATATTGGTGGTTAGTGCCTAGTGGCATCGCATGATTATGGGTTATCAACAATGCAATGAATGTAAATGCAGAAAAAGTAAAGAGCACAATTCGGTTTTTAAAGTGGTTTGGCAAGTTATAATCTTGAGCCTACGTCCACTGTATTTCTTATTAGTTTGAGAGATTATAAGAAGGTAATGTTATGCCTAGAACAATTTGCTAACCTATTTTCCATTGTTGGAAAGGGTTTATATACAAGGACTTTTTTTTTTTTTTTTTTTAACAAAGGAAAGAGCGAAAATAAAGGAATTACAATTAAGATTGAATGCAACTCCGATATTCTCGCGATTGAGCATTAAGCTCGTGCCATTATTGCTATTGATCTGATCCCTTCTGAAATATTTGGGATTTGACCTTAGCTATGATCTACTTGAACAACTATCAGGATTGGTCACGACTAGCTTATGCTGGGTCGAGCTATATCTCGATGAGCTTGTGTTATTCCAATTCTCTATTTATTTTTTCACATAATTTTCAAAATATAGCATTCTTTTATGAGTCATATTATTGTTGACACATATTTAATAAAAGATAGTACTTACATACACATGTAAGGACATAGAGGAAAAGACAAATTTATATGTCTCAAATCGTAACTTTGTAAATTATAACTATTGTTGGAGACACTTAATATGTTTTGCTAGCTAAAAGAGGAACATGCATATTGTCTCGTTGATTCCACCATTGTAGCCAATCTTTGCTCCTCTCAAGTTTCTTTTTTTTTTTTTTTTTCTCAACTAGTCTTACCTAAAAACTTAAATATATGTGAATGTTTTTGACTTATGGCCGCACATAGTGTAAGTGTTTTGTCATCTTATGATCCTGTTTTGTGTCTTGCACAATCTTTTGGTTTAACTTCTAGTGTGGCCACTCTCTATATATGTGACCACCTTCATCAGTGTGGGCACTTCAAAGTCTGTGTGGTCACAATGCATCTGGCAGATATTTTTCTCTCATATGCACAACATGCACTCGTTTTGTTTTGGGACACTTATATTCCTTGATGATATTTTGTTATGATACTTTTCCACTTGTCTTCTTTTTATTCGTTTTGTATGAAAAGGTGTTTTGCTTTTGTTTGTGGTCCCAAGTTTCTTTTGCAAAAAGAAAAACACAAAAGTTAATATTTAACTTTTTTGTCCCCTAACCCTTAACGCCTTGAACTCTATATATTCATACTTTTATGGTGTCTTCTTAAAGAAATCTATATACCTCTGTTTTGCTCTCTGAATATTCTCTGAGGTTTTTGTTTTGGTTAAGGCTTCTTATTATGCTTTGGTAGGCTTGAAATTACCTTCTATTCTTGTATTTGTGTGACGACCATGGAACTTGATTCCATATTGATGATGCCTATGTGTAAGCTGCTGTCCCGAAGATTGGTCTTCATTGTTGAAACTTGAGAGGACCTCAATTTCAACATGGGGATGTTGTGCTCAGGAAGCTTGCTATGACGACTTGAAGTTCAACCAAAGGAGATGGAGTTGTTGTGTAGAAAACAGGGAGTGTTTTGTAACTTTGGTTATCTTGCTTTGTATTTGAACTCATAAGTATTTCATAGTGAATTTGCTTCATCTGGACTTGGTCCCATGGATGTAGGCATATTGCCGAACCATGTAAAAATGAGTGTGTTATTTACTTGCTTTGATGTATGTTTTTGTTTATGTCTCTCTCAACTCATTTGCACTAAAATGAACAAGCAACTCATTCTGCATAAGTTTTAATCATTTGGTAACCTCCTTAAAACTTGTAATTGGTATTAGAGAAGGTTTCGAAGAGTTATTTCAATAGATCCTTGCTTTAAATTTGTTTTGTGTTTGTTTGCTTTATCGGTAGTTTCTTGTCTTTTAGAGCAAATATGCTCATTTTGAACTGTGTGACCACCTCAGTTCTGTGTGATGACATTGTAAGTAAATGATTAGATTTACGTAGCGAAAAAACACAACAAAATAATTTAAAAAACGAATATGTCATTACTCTAAACCCAAAATTTGGGCAAAGATTATAAGATCTTTACATGTTAAAAGGAAACTAGCGTAAACGAACAAATCTGTATAAAAAAAAAAATCCATTCAAGGATTAGAATACTTATGTATGTTTGGAGGCTCCTTCAAATGTCTTTGATTTGATCTTGCTTCCGATTCAAAGTAGAATCATACTCAAGAGTTCTACACGAAGATAATCGGAAGAACCAAAAGGGATTTCCTAGATCCACTTGATGGCTTCAACAATCAAGAAGAAAGAATTTTTCTTCTCCACTCAATGAAGAAGAACGTGAGAGAGAGAGAGAGAGAGAGGTAGGTGGCTAGGGTTTTGTTTTAATGAATAATCTTATTTGTTTTTAATTTTAAGTTGCACTTATATAGTGCAACAATTAAAAACCCTATTCCACTTAGGAATAGCCATGGGCTTCAACCCTAATCCAGCCTTCCAACCAAACACCCTATTAATGGTATTTTAAATTTAATTAATTATTATTATAATTAAAATCAATTAATATATAAAAATATATTAACATTTAATTAACAATAATAATCCATTTAAATATATGCGCACATATATTTAAATATAATCTCACTAATTTTAATTTTAATATTAAAATTAAATACAGGCAACAACCTCAGCAAATTTAATTGCACTGTGAGATTACCAAAATACCTTTTCGTCCTAAAAGATGAAAATACTTCTTTCACAAATTGATTCTTAAATTATCTTCTTAGTGTGTGACTTGTAGGCTCCTTATCATATTAGTAGTGAGTAGTATCGTGATTAACAACAATCAATCGTTTGACTATTCACAGATAAAGATTGGCTCCTAACAAGGCATCATGGTTACCCTATAGATTCAGATTCAGCGAAATAGCTACCTATCAAGGATATGGTTACCATGCAATCAAATTCTTTCATCATATGTTATCTCATTGATGCTGAGGTACAGAAATAGTGTCAACCTCAGTTATCCTCGATATCTTTGTATTCAGTTATTGGACCAATGACTGGGATAATAAATTGGTTTGAGCAACAACTCAATCTCACTGTGGCTACAAATTTAGTGTCATTGCCATTTACTAAGTTGCGTAGTGAGATAACTTCTCCCGTACTTGGGAGTAATGAATCCTTTGTCAATCCACCATAGTCTTGATATACTTTTTGATGCAGCCAATCACTACCATATTGATAGCTCTAAATAGAACTACATTGGGCTAGTGTCAAACTACACCAATTGGTGCACAAGGCGCTTTGGTGATCTCAAGTTTAAGGATTACATGCACCACTTTTCGTTAGAGGATTTATTCTATAGACATTGGGGTTACCATCTATATGGATTCCTCTAGTGGGTCTATCCAGTGAACTTGCCTACAACAATCACCTATGTGTTGCACCAGGTTGTCAGCAAACAACATTGACAAGTGAGATCAGTCACTGTTTTTCAAAAGGGTTGTTCAACACTATGATAGCCTTACCGTATTATCTGCGCCCTTGGTTAGAATAATACTGGGGCTACGGACATTTCTAGAATGACCACCATATGTGATCATAGGGTTCTTACTATCAAGATTTGAAACACTTGATACTCTTGTCACAGTTCTACCATCCTAAGGACATATATCAATTGTTAGAGTAGGTGCCCTATGTTAGGAAACGATCAAGTCATGGAAGCGGAAACAAAAATTATTTACGACATGGATCGTTCCTTAGAACCAAGGTCAGGGAACAAATATACAGTTTATATATTAAATAAGAATCTGCAGAAAATTCAGTCTAGAGTTAAGAAATCATACGCACGTTTGAAGGCTCCTCCAACTTGTCTCTGAACGGATTTCACTACCGACCCAAGAGTAGGATTGAACCAATATAGTCCACACGAAGACAACCCCAAGGAACTAAAGAGAGATTTGCTAGATCCGTTTTAGCCTTAAGAGCCAAGATGAAATCAAAAGAGATTTGATTCAAGCAAAAAGGCAATCTGGCGTGGGAAAGGAAAAGGGCTAGAGTTTTTGCGAAAAAAAAATGAATTCAATTCATTATTTCACAAAGTGTTGCACTTATATAGTGCACACTATGCCTTATTCCATCATGGAATGGGCTTAGGCACCAACCCAAACAACCCCTATGTACAAACAGCCCAATTTAGATATTTTAATAATTATTATTGTTATTTCAATTAAATTCAATTAATTAATATATTTTATATATTAACATTTAACAATAACAATAATTCACTTAAATATATGCGAACACATATTTAAATATAATTTCACTTATTTAATTTTATTAACAAATTAAATAAAGGCTACGACCTCAGCAAATTTAATTGTACTGTGAAATTATCAAAATACCCTTTCGCCTAAAAAGAGGAAAACGCCCTTCTTATAAACTGACTCTTAAATTATCTTCTATGTGTGTGACCCATAGGCTCCTCATCATACCGATAGTGTGTAGTGTTGCAATTAACACCAATTAATCGTCTCACTACACAGACCAAGATTGACCCCTAGCAAGGCATCAGAGCCACCCGATAGATTCGGATTCAGCGAAGCAGCTACTTGTCAACGATATGGTTACCGTACAATCCAATCCTTTCATCATCCGTTATCTCAATGAGACCGAGGCATAGAAATAGTGTCAACCTAAGTTACTCTCGATATGTATGTATTCAGTTACTAGACCAATGACCGGAATTATAATCTGGATAGAGCAACAACTCAATCCCACTGTGGCCACACTTTTAGTGTCATTGCCATTTACTGAATTGCGTCATGAGATAACTTCCCCCCTGCCCGGGAGTGATGAATCCTCTATCGATCCATCATAGTCTTGATATACTCCTTGATGCAGCCAATCACTACCGTATTGATAGCTTTGAATAGAATTGCATTGGGCTAGTGTCAAACTACACCAATCTCAACACTTCTCATAACTCAATTATATTCAATAACAACATAGATAAATACTCATAACATCTCAATCTCTCAACAAGTATAATACATACATGCATAAAGAAATCTCTACTCAAATGATTTCTTAAACCTTAACTTGGGTTGGATTTACTTACCTTGCGATGGAGAGATTTTACTAACACTTCTCTTTTCCTTTGGTAGCTTGTCTTTTCTCTACAACTTTAAACAATACTACCATAAGACTTCAATATATATATATATATATAAGCAACACTTCACATCCAAAACAAGAATCCTTACCTTAGGATGCCTTAGAGTAACTTTCTACCCCAAACTACTCAAAAAGCCCTCTAAAATCCTTAAAAGATTGAAAGAAGAGTTGAGAGGAAGTGGTGAATGGGAATGGCGGTGGAGAAAAAGAATGAAGGGTTTACTAAGCTTAACCCTTTTTTATCTCATAATTTACACATGCATTCCTATTTTACCCTTGCTTTTTCTTGGAAATTCCAACTTTGTCTTTTAATTCCTTGCACTCACACCCCCAACTCTAACACATTCTTCATGAAATTTTCTTACATTTCACTCCCCACTTTTCCTGCTAATTAGGGGTAGAATGGTCACTTTGCCCTTATGGAAAATTCTCTAGAAACTTCACCCAACTTTTCTGTTGGAGGTTCATCGCGGCGACGTTTCTTTCTTCACCCCGACGAAGAAATACAGGGGCTACATTGCCGCGGCGACACTCCTTCTTCACCGCGGTGAAGTCTGCACTTCCAAAATTCTACAAGACTTCACCAAATTCAGGGAAAACACTCAACTAAACCCACACATAATTTCAGCCAAGGACCAACCAACCAAAAATAACAACATACAAACTCAATTGAGAGCAAAACAATAAAATTCAAACAATGCAACATAAATTAGCTACGTACCTCAAGTAGGGTGTTACAATTCTCCCCCTTTAAAAGAATTTCATCCCCGAAATTCACACGAACAACTTCGGATAACGATTTTGCATATCTTACTCTACCTCCCATGTGGCCTCTTCTACCTTGTGATTCCTCCAAAGGACCTTCACTAACGGAATACTCTTATTTCGAAGCTCTTTAATCCTTCGGTCTAAGATCTGTACTGGACGCTCCTCATACACAAGGTTCTCTTCTAAAACAATATCCTCTATACTCAAGATATGGGAGGGATCACTTACATACTTCTGAAGCATTGAGACATGGAAAACATCATGTACCATGTCCATGCTAGGTGGTAGTGCCAATCTGTATGCCACCTTTCCTACTCGTTGCAATACCTCAAATGGACCTATGTATCTCGGTGCTAACTTCCCTTTATTACCAAAGCGTATCACTCGCTTGTAAGGGGAAACTCTCAAAAACACTTTATCACCCACTTGGAATTCCACTTCTTTTCTCTTCAAGTCGGCATAACTTTTCTGTCGATCTTGGGCTTGCTTCATTCTGTTTCTAATCATTCTTACATCCTCTATCATCTTCTGGGTCACGTCTGGCCCAAGAGCTGTGCTTAATTCATCATTTTCACCGATTTCATCCCAATGTAGTGGAGACCTGCATCATCTACCATACAAAGCCTCGTAAGGCGCCATCTTAATCGTAGACTGGTAACTATTGTCTTGGGCTTCCCATGCAACTTGACTATCTCCTTAATGTAAATCTGAGCCAACTGATCCATAGTGGTGCTCTATTTTACTAGAAGGAAATGGGCTGACTTAGATAATCTATCCACAATCACCCATATAGCATTATACCCTTTTTGTACTCTGGGAAGACCTGTGATAAAATCCATCGAGATGCTCTCCCATTTCCACTCCGGAATACTAAGTGATTGAAGCAACCCTAACGGCCTTTGATGTTCTACTTTCACCTACTGACAAACCAGGCTTTTAGCTACAAATTCTGCTATATTTCTGTTAATACCTGGCCACCAGTAGCCTTTCTTTACATCTTGATACATCTTGGTTACTCTAGGATGAGCAGTGTATGGTGCATCATGAGCCTCCATAAGAATTCTCTTCCTCAACTCATCATTTGGAGGAATACACAACCGATTCCTGAAATAGAGGACACCATCTATTACTTGAAACTTTGTTGTCTTACCCTCATGCACTTGCTGAACTATTCTTTAACACCACTCATCGGGCACTTGCTTTTCTCTGACTTCCTCCAGTAAAGTAGACTGAATCTCTAACCTAGCAGTCCTTCCTGGAATCACTTCAATCTGTTCTCTACACAATTCGTCTAAGAGTTCTTTCTGCTTAGTGAGCTGGGACAAATAGGCTTTTCTACTCAAAGCACCGGCTACTACATTGGCTTTCCCCGGCTGATACTTGATCTCACACTCATAATCCTTAACCAGCTCAACCACCTTCTCTGTCTCATATTCAGCTTCTTCTGAGTGAAGAAGTACTTTAAACTCTTATGATCGGTGTAGCTATTACTCTTGGCACCATAAAGGTAATGCCTCCAAATCTTTAATGTGAAGACCACGGCTGCCAACTCTAGATCATGCTTAGGGTATCTCGTCTCATACTTTTTCAATTGTCGGGAGGCATATGCTATCACCCTACCTAACTACATCAACACAGCACCAAGTCCTTGCAAAGAGGCATCTGTATAAATGTCATAATCTACACCCTCTTGCGGTAACACTAACACGGGAGTTGTCGTTAACCTCTTCTTCAACTCTCAAAAACTCTCCTCACATGCTTCTGACCAAGCAAAAGGAGTTATCTGTTTGGTAAGAGCTGTCAACGGTTTAGCCAACTGGGCGAACCCTGCTACAAATCGTCGATAGTAACCTGCTAGGCCTAAGAAACTCCTAACCTCTTTTACTGTTTTCGGCATCTACCATTCTAGGATTGCCTTCACTTTACTCGGATCCACTGAAATCCCTTCCTTAGAGACCGTATGGCCCAGAAATATCACTTGATCAAGCCAGAACTCACACTTGGAAAACTTAGCATACAACTTCTTTTCCCTCAATCGTTGCAGCATTATTGTCAAGTGTTCCTCATGCTCTTCTCTCGACTTAGAATAAACCAGCATATCATCTATAAAAACCACTATAAACTGATCCAAACAATCATGGAATACCTAGTTCATCAAATCCATAAAAACTACTGGGGCATTAGTCAAGCCAAAAGGCGTCACTATAAACTCATAATACCCATATCTCGTACGAAAAGCAGTCTTAGCTATGTCTTGCTCGGCCACTCTTACTTGGTGGTACCCTGACCTCAAATCAATTTTAGAGAACACTGTGGCTCCTTTCAACTGATCGAACAAATCATTAATACGAGGTAGCGGGCACTTATTCTTCACTGTCACTTTATTCAACTCTCTATAATCAATACACATCCATAGTGACCCATCTTTCTTCTTCACAAACAAAATTGGAGCTCCCTAGGGAGAATGACTCGGTCGGATAAAGCCTTTATCCAAAAGCTCTTGGAGTTGCTTCTTTAATGCTTGAAGCTCGGCTGAGGCCATTCAATTGGGGGCTTTAGATGTTGGTGCTGTCCCGGGTGCTAGTTCAATACTAAACTCAACCTCTCTTTCTGGAGGTAAACCTAGTAAATCTTCTGGGAACACATCTAGAAAATCTCAAACTGCTAGCACCCTCTAAATCTCTGGCTGTGGAACATCACCACTTTGCACTATATGAGCAATATATCTTGAACACCTCTTTCTCAATATCTTTTTAGCCTTCACACTACTAATCAACATGCTCAGCTGATGGCCCTCTCCAAAACTAAATTTATCTCCATTGTTGAGATTGAATCTCGCTTTCTTTTTTCGATAATCAATTTGTACTCCACACCTCCCTAGGAAATCCATGCCCAATATCACATCAAAGTTGGGCATATAAAAAACTATTAGATCAACCATTAACTCTCTACCCTGGATCACCACAGACTCTCCTGACAACATCTCCTGAGTCAAAACACTAACCCCATTGGGTAACTCTATCTTAATGGGTTGACCCACTCTAGTAGGTTTCAAACCTAACCTCTCTATCATCCCATAAGATATAAAAGAATGAGTGGCTCCAGAATCAATTAAGGTATACAAAGGAACAACATGAAATAATAACTGACTAGTAACTACTGATGGACTGGCCTCTGCTTCACCCTGTGCCATAGTAGATGCTCTGGCATTAGTAGTACCTCTAGAACTCTGTCCTGGTGGTGGAAGGGGAGCTTTACAATCCCTCATCAAGTGCCCTGGCTGTCGGCACCTATAACACCCCCTCTGGTCCCTTAAACACTCTCCTGGGTGATTCCTCCCACATTTAGAACAAGGGCGAAACCCCCCTGTCTAGGGCCGCTTACTTCGCCAATCTTTTTTATTCTGTTTAGGCTGAAACTTCTACTTATTACTCTTCATTTCTTTGCTTTTCACACCCTCAAATTTCTCTCTCTGCGGGGCGGAGGATGGCTCACTTGGTCCTCCTGTTGAGGAACCTACTGGGGGAATTTTATTCTCCAATATCTCCACCTTCATTGCTCGCCTCAAGGCCTCACTATAGGTTGGTGGGGGATTGGCACCCGTCATTATATCCCAAGCTATCTCCGGCTTCAACCTATGAACAAACTTGTCTCTTCTCAATTTCGGAGTGCTAACTATTCCGGGTGCAAACCTAGCAAGGGAGTTAAATATCACTAAGTACTCCTTCACTATACTAGACCCCTGCTACAAACCAATAAATTCTTGGACCTTGTCATGCACTCAGTCCTCTGTTCTATATTCAGCCTCAAACTCTCGTCTGAATTCTTCCCAAGTCATTATTGCAACATCATGAGTATCTTCTATCAATTCCCACCAAATTCGGGCATCATCCCAAAATAAGAAACTAGCACATCGGATCTTCTCTCGGTCCATCATAGGAAACAATGTTGTTGTACGTTCTACGAACCTAAACCATTCTTTGGCTACGATCGGATCCATAGTACCCTTAAACTCTGACGGTTGATGTTGACTGGGAAGACCATAGATTGGCTCAACTCTATTCTGTACTATCTAAGGTACCGACCCTTCTCTTTCTTGTCTTGCGGTCAGTACTCGAATAGGGGTTTCAACTCTCCTTTGGCTTTCTGCCATAACTTGCAGTACAATTCCCTAAATTCTAGCTTCATCCAAGGGAAGGGGTGTAGATTCTGATGGGTTAGAAGGTTCTCACTCATTCATCACACTCTTACCCCTTTTCCGGTTACTATGCCTCATTTACAAAACAACTACAGTTGATCAATTTGAGAAACACTTAATGTAAGGAAAGAAGTAACTCACACAGTCGACTATCGGACGTCGTGGTGACGAGAATAGTACACTGTCAAATCCCAAAATCTCGGCTCTGATATCAAAAATGTAATAACTCCTTTATACTAGAATACTCATAGGAATATATATAATAAAATTCATATATTGTAGTAAAAGTAGATGTCCTCGTAACTCTTTCTTTTAATTCTTTCCTTACACTCTTCTCATGTCATTTATTTTTTCTGTTTCTCATAACTCTTTTCTATTAACTTTCTGTTGTAGGTCACGGCCTCATCTTATCGGAGGCACAGCTGGGTACTGATCCCACTCTTCGTGACCCTACTCATTCTCTCTCTTTATTCTCTCTCATGTTTGCTCTTTCTTTCTCACTTGAATGTCACGGTCTCATCTTATCGAAGGCATGGCCGGGTGGAGTTCACAAAACGTCAACCCACTCTTCATGACTTCTACTCATTCTCTACCGATTGGACTCAGTTATGCATGGATTTGGAACCACTTGGCCACGTGAGTGTATTCTTTCTCTTTCTGAATATCACGACCCCATCTAATCGGAGGCATGGTTGGAATCCGAAGTTCCACTCTGCGTGACTTAATTCATCACTCACGGGTTCCCCATCGCACAACCTACTATATTCTCTTATTTAGCACTACTCTCTCTTTTATTCTCTAGTGCTAAATCTCTCTTTCTCTTTACTCTTAGAGTGCTCTTTACTCTTAAAGTATTTTATTCTCAAAATTCTCTACTCTTTCTCAAGCTACTTCTCAATGCACAATTTAATGCATATGGATGGTTCATGCTCATTAATGCACTCATGAAATGCCAATATGCAATGTTGCAAGAATTAAGGTTCTCTACTCTTACTTATACTTCTCTTAGGCATTTCATCAAACAACTCATGTGCATAGAAAAACTCTAATTTAACTATAATTTTTCTTCTCTCTTTAACCATCCAATTTGGGAGAAAAGTCCCTCATATACTATAAATTCCTGTCAAGGAAAACACTCCCACAAAGATTCATACAAAACTCTTCCAACTTCAATCAAACTCAACTCATCATCATGCAATCTCAACACTTCTCATAACTCAATTATATTCAATAACAACATAGATAAATACTCATAACATCTCAATCTCTCAACAAGCATAATACATACATGCATAAAGGAATCTCTACTCAAAAGATTTCTTAAACCTTAACTTGGGTTGGATTTACTTACCTTGTGATGGAGAGATTTTACTAACACTTCTCCTTTCTTTTGGTAGCTTGTCTTTTCTCTACAACTTTAAACAATACTACCATAAGACTTCAATATATATATATAAGCAAAACTTCACATCTAAAGCAAGAATCCTTACCTTAGGATGCCTTAGAGTAACTTTCTACCCAAAACTACTCAAAAAGCCCTCTAAAATCCTTAAAAGATTGAAAGAAGAGTTGAGAGGAAGTGGTGAATGGGAATGGCGGTGGAGAAGAAGAATGAAGGGTTTACTAAGCTTAACCCCTTTTTAGCTTATAATTTACACATGCATTCCCATTTTACCCTTGCTCTTTCTTTGAAATTCTAACTTTGTCCTTTAATTCCTTGCACTCACACCCTCAACTCTAACACATTCTCCATGAAATTTTCTTACATTTCACTCCCCACTTTTCCTGCTAATTAGGGGTAGAATGGTCACTTTGCCCCTATGAAAAATTCTCTAGAAACTTCACCCAACTTTTCTACCGGAGCTTCGCCATGGCGAAGTTACTTTCTTCGCTTCGACGAAGAAATACAGGGGCTACGTCGCCGCAGTGACACTCCTTCTTTGCCGCTGCGAAGTCTGCACTTCCAAAATTCTGCAAGACTTCACCAACTTCAGGGCAAACACTCAACCAAACCAACACATAATTTCAACCAAGGGCCAACCAACCAAAAATAACAACATACAAACTCAATTGAGAGAAAAAAAATAAACATTCAAACAATGTAACATAAATTAGCTACGTACCTCAAGTAGGGCGTTACAGATAATACTGGGGCTACGGACGTTTCTAGAATGGCCACCATATGTGCTCATAGCATTCTCACTACAAGATTTGAAACACTTGATACCCTCGTCACGGTTCTACCATTCTAAGGACATATACCAATACATACAATGATGATTTACGCGATATAGAATAAAATGCCTTTTTATTTATCAATGAACATTATTACAAAGAGTAAATTCTACAATAATAAAATGCGATATAGAATTGACTCTTTATAATAATGTTCATTAATCAATAATAAAAGGCATTTTATTCTATATCACGTAAATCATTATTATTATAATATGTATTGATATATGTCCTTAGAATGGTAGAACCATGACGAGGGTATCAAGTGTTTCAAATCTTGATAGTGAGAACTATATGAGCACATATGGCAGCCATTCTAGAAACGTCCGTAGCCCCAGTATTATTATGAAGTAAGGGCTCAAATAATACGATAAGGCTATCATAGTGTTGAACGACCTTGTCGAAAGGCAGTGACTAATCTCACTTGTCGAGGTTGTTTGGTGACAACCTGGTGCAACACATGGGTGCTTGCTATAGGCGAATACACCGCAGCAAGTTCACTGGACTAACCCACCAGAGGATTCCATATGGATGGTAACCCCAGTGTCTATGAAAAAAATCCTCTAACGAATGGTGGTGCATGTGATCCTTAGACTTGAGATCACCGGAGCACCTTGTGCACCGATTGGTGTAGTTTGACACTAGCCTAACGCAGTTCTATTTAGAGCTGTCAATACGGTGGTGATTGGTTGCATCGAGGAGTGTATGAAGACTATGGTGGATAGACAGATGATTCATCACTCCCGGGTATGGGAGAAGTTATCTCACGGCGTAATTCAGTATATGGCAATGACACTAAAACTGTGGCCACAGTGGGATTGAGTTGTTGCTCTATCCAGTTTATAATACAGGTCATTGGTCTAGAAACTGAATACATAATATCGAGAGTAACCGAAGGTTGACACTATTTCTATGCCTTCATCTTATTGAGATAATGCATGATGAAAGGATCGAATTGTACGGTAACCATATCGTTGACAGGTAGTTACTTTGCTGAATCCGAATCTATTAGGTGGCCATGATGCCTTGCTAGAGGCCAATCTTGGTTTGTGTATTAGTGAGATGATTAATTGGTGTTAATCGCGACACTATACACTACCGGTATGATGAGAGGCATATGGGTCACACACATAGAAGATAATTTAAGACTCAGGAAGTAAGAAGGGCGTTTTCGTCTTTTCAAGTGAAAGGGTATTTTGGTAATTTCACAGTGCAATTAAATTTGCTGAGATCGTAGCCTTTTATTTAATTTGTTAGAAAAATTAAATAAGTGAAATTACGTTTAAATATGTGTTCGCACATATTTAAATATATTATCATTATTGTTAAATGTTAATATATATTTATATATATATTAATTGATTTTAATTGAGATAATGATGGAAATTAAAATAAATCAAATTGGGAGTGTTTAGCAACATGGGGCGTTTGGGTTGGAGCCCAAGCCCCATTCATATGGGACTAGGGCAATTAAAATAAGACTATAAAGAAAATGTGTTAATTGAAAAAAGTGTGTGAATTCATTTTATCATTCATTACTTTTTCATTTGAGAGAAAAACTCTCTAGCCCCTAAACACTCTCCCATGCCAGATTTTAGCTTTGCTAAGAATCAAAGTTTCTTTGATTTTTGCTTTTGTTTCTTAAGGCTAAGGAAGATCTAGCAAATCCCTCCTTAGTTCCTTGCGATTGTCTTCGTGTGACACATCGGTTCGATCCTACACTTGGGTTGGTAGCAAAAACATCAGAGACAAAGTTGAGGGAGCTCCAAACGTGTGTATGATTCCTTAAACCTTGAAAAGATTTTCTATAGATTTAATATATAATTGTATAAACTGTATTTTGTACCCAGATCTTGGTTCTAAGGAACGACCATAGTTTATGTTTTTGTTTTCACTGGTAACTGGGTCGTTCACTACATAGCATAAGATATAGGTCTTGTACATAGCATTGCATACATTAAGCTGCCTACGACAGACGAATAAGGCACATTATGCATCTGTTGCCACTCTTCATCGTTCTTTTGACCCATCTCCTTGGAAAGATGAAGAATGTGATTGAAGGGCAAGAGACCTCTTAGAGTTCTCCATGCTAAATCCTTTTAGCATTTTCTCTATGTACAATTTCTGAGATAATCCAATTACCCTTTTCGTTTATCTCTATAGACATGAATGCCAGGACATAGGTCGCTTCTCCTAAGTCTTTCATCGAAAAGGTTTTGGACAACCAAACCTTAACCTCTGTCATCATGCCTATATCATTTCCATCAAAAGTATGTCATCTACATATAATATGAGAAACGTGATGGCATGATCTTTAACCCATTTGTATCATAGGGCTCATCCGAATTCTGACAAAAACAAATGATTTGATTAGTCGTCAAATGAATGTTCCAGCTTCTTAAAGCTTGCTTCAATCCATAAATGGACGATGCAATTTGCACACCTTAGTCTTTCAGCAGAGGATAAAAAACCTATCGGTTGTTCCATATAGATGTTTTTCCTCAATAAACCCATTGAGGAAAGCTGTTTTGACATCCATCTGCCAAATTTCATAATCATGGTATGCTGCGATGGCTAGCATTATACGGATGGATTAATCATAGCTACAGGCGAGAAGGTTTTCATACTCCAATCCTTGTTTTTGAGTATAACCTTTCGCCACCAGTCGAGCTTTGAAGGTCTCTACCTCCCCATCTTTGCTAACTTCTCTTGTAGACCCATTTGAACCTATAAAAACTATTCCCTCTAGTGGATCCATAGTGACCATATTTGATTGGCATGCATTGATTCTATCTCAGAATCCATCGCTCCACCTTTTCCTAAATCTTATCTAGTATTGCTTCTTCGTAGCTCCTAGGATCATCACCATGATCATCTACTGCCACTAAGTAAGACAAAATCTTGCTCATGTAAGAAGCCATATCTCTCTAGAGGTTTTGTGATTCTAGAAGAATTTCATACTGGAACCACAGTATCTGATACTGAGGTTCGCTGAGTGGACGTTCCATCTTCAGCATCTCAGTTCTTGGCTCTTTGAACTCTTCCTTGAGTTTAATATTTCTTCCCACACCGCCTTCTTCCAAGAACTCGTTCGCAAGAAAGCGCGCATTTCTACTGATCCAAACTCTTTGATCACTTGAGAAGTAAAAGTAATATCCTAAACTATTTTTAGGATATCCAATGAACGACCCTTCTCGGATTTAACATCCAACTTATCAGATTTAACAATTTAAAAAAGCTGGATAACCCCAAATCTTCATATAATTCAGACTTGGACGTTTTCCATACCATATCTCATACGGTGTTTTCTGGACAGTTTTAGACGGGACCCTATTAAGGATGTGCACAGCGGTCTGGAGAGCGTACCCCCACAGAGACATTGGTAAGTCTGTAAAACTCACCATCGATCGTACCATATCCAATAAGGTACGATTTCTCCTTTCTGACACTCCATTAAGCTGGGGTGTATAAGGAGGAGTCAATTGTGAGATGATCCCATTTTCTTTTAAGAACTCTTGAAACTCTGTACTCAAGTATTCACCCCCACGATCTGATCGTAGTATTTTAATACTCTTTCCAGTTTGATTTTCTACTTCATTCTTGAATTCTCTGAATTTTTCAAAGGATTCAGATTTGTATTTCATTAAATACAAATACCCATATCGTGACATATCATCTGTAAAGGTAATGAAGTATTCAAATCCTCCCCTAGCTAAAGTACTAAATGGTCCACACACATCTGTATGTATGAGTTCTAAAAGTTCTTTAGCTCGCTCTCCTTTACTCTTAAAGGGAGACTTGGTCATCTTTCCTTGGAGACATGATTCACAGGTTGGATAGGGTTCAGAACCCAATGAGTTTAGGATCCCACTTTCTCCAAGCTGTATTAATCTTCTCTCTCCTATATGACCCAATCTATGATGCCATAGAATTTTAGGATTTGATTCAGATCGAGTTCTTTTATTAGAAATGGTATTGATTGAAGCATAGTCATTCAATTCTAAGACATACAAACCATTTGTATTCACAGCTTTACCAACTAAAACATTTCCAAAATGTATTGAACATTCATTTCCATTAAACAGTACATAATAACCTGCCTTACACAAAGCAGAAATAGAAATGATGTTTCTTGTGGCCTTTTCAAAGTACAATACTTTAAACAAATTCAAAACATGTCCTGAAGGTAGTCTTAGTGAGCAAGTCCCCATGGCCTCGGCTGCAACTCGTGCCCCATTTGCCATCCTCAAAATGATCTCGCCCTTTGTCACCTCAGAACTATTCTGAAGTACCTGCAAAGACATACAAACATGAGATGTTGCTGCTGAATCTAATATCCAGGAATGACTATTTGAATTAACACTTAATTCATATTCAATCATAAGACAGTGGTTCATACCTGGTTTTCCTTTGCCTTTCCTCAGACTGCTCAGATATTGAGGACAATTCCTCTTCTAGTGTCCGTCTTCTCCATAGTGGAAACATTTTCCCTTTGCATTGGCCTTCTCTGCCTTCGCCGCTGGCTTCTTGAAGCTCTTACTCTTGGGTCCAACTTTTGGACCTTTCTTTGGTTGCTTTTTGGCCTTTTATTGGCCCTGCTGGTGGAGGTGGAAAAGACATCCTCATGTCCTTTCCCTTTCACATTTTGCCTGTGAAATTCTTTAAGCTCATTTAGCAATTCAGAGAGGTTTCGCTCAATCCTATTGAGATTGTAGTTAGTTATAAACAGTTTATAACTTCGAGGAAGGGATTGTAGAATCAAATTCACTTTGAGGCGGTCTGACATGACCACCCCATATCCATCTAGTCGACCTAATCCATTGATCATCTTAAGAGTATGATCATCTGGAGGTACCCCTTCCCTAAACTTCATGCTAAAGAGGGATGCACATAACTCATACTCAACCACTCTTGGATTTTCGCTGTACAACTCTTGTAGAGTTGTGAGGATATCATAAGCATTTGCAACCTTTTCATGCTTAGTTTGAAGTTCTCTATTTATTGAGGCTAGCATGTAATTTCTAGTCCTCCTACTATCCTCTCTCCACTTTTCAAAAGTGTCAAGCTTAGCTTGTGGAGCATCCGATTCAATATCAAGCGGAAGAGGTGCTTCTAGGATATAAGCAATCCTTTTAAAATCTAGAACAATTCTAAGATTTCTTAGCCAATCCTTAAGGTTGGGTCCGGTTAACATGTTATTATCCATTATCCTTAGGAGAAAATTGTTGGCAATTTTTTCGATTATATATCACAAAGATGAAACTACAAAGAAAATTTTTTTTATTAATGTCTTGTAATCTTTTAAACCTTTTAATGCATAATCAAATTAGCTCCCACTATTTTATTCGAGTCCTACACTCCCTTAAATAGGATCCGGAAATTTCGTTGGATTAAATTTCTTAGTGGGGAATCAATTTCTTATCAAATTCAATTAACCTCACATAATAGAATTCTTGGTTAATTAAATCTAATAAGTAGGAAACTATTTTCCTTTTATATCATTATATAAGATTAGATTCATAGTCCTTGTCCTAGCTTCGGATACCTCACATAATAGAATTCTTGGTACCCTAGGCTAGTTAAATCCGAACCATTGTGCTTTCTTAGGATGGCATTTTCATCATGTCCTCACATAATAGAAATCTTGGTCAAGGTGAAAATATCCATCCAAGAACAAGATCAACTTAATTCTATGATATAAAGATTATATCCCTCACATAATAGAAATCCTGGGATACTAAAATTTATATTAAAGAATTTAGTTGTCCCACAATGGGAGACTTGGATTTAATAATTTATATCATCTTGCATCATCAATTTTTGAAATCATTCAAAAAACCAAATTATTACATTTCAAAAATATAATAATTTATGCCATGCAATGATGCATTATAAGATAATTTAATCAAATTAAACATCATACATTAAAATTACCACCATCATATATACATAATATCACAATTCATCATATGAATTAATAATCCATAACTTTATGCTAACATCAAATTCCACCACTAAACACTTGCAACATTTGCATACAGTTCATGCAAAAAATATACTTTAATCAAATTAAAGGATAACACATTTAGCATGTCAAAGCATAAATCATTTAATCAAAGTCATGGAAATGAACATGCATGAACATTTTTCTAAATAAATCATCATGCGACATTTCCTAAAACATTATTCATCAATGCATGAATGAGATGACAAATCCTTATGGCAAAACTAGTCATGGCTGAGAATGACAAAGAGGAAAATCACAATATATATGCATGCATGTAGTTCTCAATACATCTCATGCAATAACCATCGTCCAAGCATGCTTTAAATCACACATCCAAACATATTAGAGCAAGAAGAAAAACATGTTTTCCCAAAATATGGAGATGGCTGAGACACACACATGCATCAAACATGCTTATTCCAACAAACAACTCATTCATTACAAAGGCATGCTCATTATCAACATTACCATCATTCAAAACATATGAGAATGACAAGAAAAATGAACATCTACCTCTGATCTAAGTGTGGCCGAGACATGCATGTAGAGAGTTGGGATGTAAAAAAATCATTTTTGAACCAAATCACTAACATGCAAACTCAACCAAGTATGATGAACATATGGAATAACATGATTTTTGCTCTAAACCGACATGCATGGAGCTTTTAAGCTTTGATACCATTTGTAAGAACAACATGCATGAAGACTGGCGAAAATGAAGATTGAAAGCATGAAAGGTTGGATGCATAGGATACAAAAATTTCAAACCAAATGTAAGAAACTTATACCTTCTCCTTTGCTTAAGGTTTATCAAGCCGAGACTCAAAATGATGAGACCTCCACACTTTAACACCACCTTGAGAGAGTTAGAGAGTGGCCGTGGCTTAGAGAGAGATATTTTAGTTTTCTTTTGAGTGAACAAAGTGAATAATGAACTAAAATGCAACCATTTGCATTTATATATACTTGGGCAATTTTTCCAATTAGTTGTTTTTTCATTTCCATGCCCCAAAAAAGGAGCCCACGAATTTATTATTTTACCCTTTGAATAATCAATATTATTCAAGGACCCATGTAAACTAAACTAGTTTACATTAACAACCCATAAATTTACCCTTTTACCCTTTAACTATTAAAAGGTTATTTTCGTTCATCTCAGTAATCTTAACGCTTTAAGATATAATAATTAAATATAATTAATTATTGCTTGACCATTTTAACCCTCAAAATGTCACAAACAATTTTCTATGTAACTATTACCATAGAAATCCCATCAGTACCCTCGGAAGGTGCTAGCTCTCTTCGGATAATCATTTCTCTCTCTCATCCTTCTCTAAGTTCTCAAGGCTATTGGTGTGACCATGTAGGTCCACTGTGGATTAGCCATGAGCCGGTTCTGGATGAATCCGAAAACCTGTCTGAAGGCCCAACGACTATGGTAAACATCTAGCAATGTGCCATAGTCCCTAAACCACGATAAAGAAATACTTCATCGAACCCATTTCAGATCATATGTACCATGTAGGTAAAGTCCCTCCATTGATATATCCTGATCGAGCAAGGATTCATGGAACGTTAAAATCCTAAACTCGATCTTTTACCGAATCGTCGATCAATATGTCCGAAACTCGTCATCACAAACTTGCTTTTGTATTACCAATAATAGACTCTGGCCAGAGATTCTGATTTCTGACATTTAAGGACGTTCGACCAAGAACTCGAATTCGGATGGAGTCACCGGTACTTATAATCCTATATTTCCAAGTCAATGGATCCCTTCTTGACCATTGTTCGTTTCCGCATATGAACAACACATGACCAAATAGGCTTTATCATACTAAACATGACTAGTCTCGTACTTATACACCGTATGAACCATACGCATCCATATCAGATCCGACCACAATGTCGCAGGTCAAAGGACTACACCGTGCATTGATATAACCAAATGATAAATCATTAACTACATGCTTTTCCAAGTGATTTGTCGTTATTTGGTCACGTTCGAAAAACAGTTCACCAACTGCTAATCCATACCAATGCCTTAGTGACATGACTATCATCATCATCCGTACTTATATCAACTCATGATATCTTTCAGAAGCATCCAATATGCTTACTTTGCAGTATAGTTTCCCAAATTATATTGCTTCCGTAGGGAACCCTTTTGATAATTCATTTACCGATTAAATGAATCATCTGGACAATTCATATACATCCTTATTTTAAAGCATGACTGAATAAAGGAAGCAATTTACATATATGAATTGAAGAACTCTTTTTCTATTAGATATAATAGAACAAGACAAAATGCTCTGAAACCGAAAACACGAATGGTTTCTAGGGCATACACTAATATAACCAACAAACTCCACTTGCACTAAAGCCATTTGATGTTTATCCCATACCATCTTCTCAAGATGATGGTCCAATTGCTTCAGTGTCATCGCCTTAGTCGGGGGATCAGATACATTTTCTACTGAAGGAGTCTCAGAATCAAAATCTCTCCAACTCCAAACGAATTCTCTCAAATGTGATATTACGCTGAATGTGTTTCGATTTTTGGTGTGCCCTGGTTCCTTTGCCTGTGCAATAGCTCCCGTATTGTCACAGAACATGCTATTGGGTAAGCATGTTCGGAACCACACCAAGTTCAATTACGAACTTTCGCATCCAAACAGCCTCTTCGCTGCTTCTGAAGCAGCAATGTATTTAGTCTATAGTGGAGTCAGCTGTGGTTGTCTGTTTGGAACTTTCCTAACTAACAGCACCTCTATTACATATAAAAATGTACCCTGACGTAGATTTCTATAATCAATATCTGATTGGAAATTAGAATCTAAGTATCCTTGAATGTTTAACTCGGAACATCCATAACTCAAAACTAGATCCTTATTCTTTCTCAAGTACTTAGGATCGGTTTTACAACCGACCAATGTTTCTCCCTGGGTTTGACTGAATCTGCTCGAACACTTACAACATAAGCTATACGGTCTTGTACATAGCATTGCGTACATTAAGCTACCATGCAGACGCATAAGGCACATTAAGCATCTGCTGCTCTTCATCGTCTTGACCCATCTCCTTAGAAGATGAGATCGTGATGAAGGGCAAGAGACCTCTCTTAGAGTTCTCCATGCTAAATCTTTTAGCATTTTTCTATGCAATTTTGTGATAATCCAATTACCCTTTCGTTCTACTCTATAGACATGATGCCAAGGCATAGTGCTTCTCCTAAGTCTTTCATCGAAAGGTTTTGGACAACCAAACCTTAACCTCTGTCATCATGCCTATATCATTTCCCATCAAAAGTATGTCATCATATAATATGAGAAACGTGATGGCATGATCTTTAACCCATTTGTATACACAAGGGCTCATCCGAATTCTTGACAAAACCAAGATTTGATATGGCGTCAAATAGATGTTCCAGTCTTAAGCTTGCTCAATCCATAAATGGATCGATGCAATTTGCAACCTTATGTCTTAGCAGAGGATAAAACCTATTGTTGTTCCATATAGTGTTTCCCAATAAACCCATTGAGGGAACGTTTTGACATCCATCTGCCAAATTTCATAACAGGTATGCTGCGATGGCTAGCATTATACGGATGGATTTAATCATAGTACAGGCGAGAAGGTTTCTCATAATCCAATCCTTGTTTTTGAGTAACCTCGCCCCCAGTCGAGCTTTGAAGGTCTCTACTCCCATCTTTGCCAACTTTCTCTTGTAGACCCATTTCAACCTATAAACTATTCCTCTTGTGGATCCACAAAGTGACCATATTTGATTGGCATGCATTGATTCTATCTCAGAATCCCGCTTCCAGCCATTTTCCTAATCTTACAGTATTGCTCTTCTAGCTTCTAGGATCACACCAGACATCTACTCCCACTAAGTAAGATTCAAAATCTTGCTCATGTAGAACCCATATCTCTCTGAGGTTTTGATATTCTAGAAGATTCCTACTGGAACCACAGTATCTGATACTGAGGTTCGCTGAGTGGAGTTCCATCTTTAGCAATCTCGATTCTTGGCTCTTTGAACTCTTCCTTGAGTTCAATATTTCTTCCAACACCGCCTTCTCCAAAACCTCGTCCAGAAGGGCATTCTACTGATCCAAACTCTTTGATATTGGGAAGTAAAAGTAATATCCTAAACTATTTTAGGATATCCAATGAAACGACCCTTCTTAGATTTCATCCCTATCAGATTAACCAATTAACATAAGCTGGGACCCCAAATCTTCCTATAATTCAGACTTGGACGTTTTCCATACCATATCTCATAGTTGTTTCTGGACAGTTTTAGACGGGACCTATTAAGGATGTCGCACGGTGTGGAGAGGTACCCCACAGAGACTGGAAGTTGTAAAACTCACCATCGATGTACCATATTAATAAGGTACGATTTCTCTTTCAGCACTCTATTAAGTGGGTGTATAAGGAGGAGTCATGTGAGATGATTCCATTTCTTTTAAGAACTCTTGAAACTCTGTACTCAAGTATTACCCCCACGATCTGATCGTAGTATTAATACTCTTTCCAGTTGATTTTCTACTCATTCTTGAATTCTTGAATTTCAAAGGATTAGATTTGTATTTCATTAAATACATACCCATATCGTGACATATTATTGTAAAGGTAAGAAGTATTCAAATCCTCCCCTGCTAAAGTACTAATGGTCCACATACATCTGTAGTATGAGTTCTAATAGTTCTTTAGCTCGCTCTCCTTTACTCTTAAAGGGAGACTTGGTCATCTTTCCTTGGAGACATGATTCACAGGTTGGATAGGGTTAGAAACCAATGAGTTTAGGATCCACACTTTCTCCAAGTGTACTAATCTTTCTTCCATTGACCCAATCTATGATGCCATAAATTTTAGGATTTGATTCAGATGGTTCTTTTAATAGAAATGTATGATTGAAGCATAGTCATTAGTTCTAAGACATAAAACCATTGTATTCACAGCTTTACCAACTAAAACATTTCCAAATGTATTGAACATTCATTTCCATTAAACAGTACAAAGAATACTTACACAAAGCAGAAATAGAAATATGTTTCTTGTGCTTTTCAAAGTACAATATTTAAAAAATTCAAAACATGCCTGAAGGTAGTTAGTGGGCAAGCCCCATGGCCTCAGTTGCAACTCGTGCCCCATTGCCATCCTCAAAAGATCTCGCCCTTTGTCACCCCAGAACTATTCTGAAGTACTGCAAAGACATACAAACATGAGATGTTGCTCTGAATCTAATATCCAGGAATGACTATCTGAATAACACTTAATTATATCAATCATAAGCATGGTTCGTACCTCTTTTCCTTTGCCTTTCTCAGACTGTCAGGTATTGAGGAATTCCTCTTCCAGTGTCCATCTTTCCATAGTGGAAACATTTTCCTTTGCATCGGTTCTTGCCTTCCCGTGGCTTCTTGAAGCTTCTTCTTGGGTCCAACTTTTGGACCTTTTTTGTGCCTTTGGGCCTTTTATGGCCCTCGTGGAGGCGGCAAAGACACCTCATGTCCTTTCCCTTTCACATCTTGCCTGTGAAATTCTTTAGCTCATTTAGCAATTCAGAGAGGTTTCTCTCAATCCTATTGAGATTGTAGTTAGTTATATGTTTATAACTTGGAGGAGGGATTGTAGAATAAATCACTTTGAGGCGGTCTGGCATGACCACCTATATCCATCAGTCGATCTAATCCATTGATCATTTAAGAGTATGATCACTGGAGGTTACCCTTCCTCAACTTCATGCTAAAGAGGGATGCACAAATCATACTAACCACTCTTGGATTTTCGCTTACAACTTGTAGAGCTATGAGGATATCATAAGCATTTGAACCTTTCATGCTTAGTTTGAAGTTCTCTATTCTATGAGGCTAACATGAATTTCTAGCCCTCCTACATCCTCTCTCCACTCAGAGCATCAAGCAGCTTGTGGAGATCCGCCAATATCAAGTGGAAGAGGTGCTTATGGACTAAGCAATTCTTTCAAAATCTAGAACAATTCTAAGATTTCTTAGCCCATCTTTTAGGTGTGTAACGCCCCGCTTGAGGACGTTGTTATTGTTCCTCTTTCGCCTTAATCAAGTGGTTTTTGTTATTATTGTTGATTTGAATGTCATGTGAATGTTGCCCTGAATTTTGGTGAAAATAGAAGATTTGAGTGTACCAAGCTTCGCGGGGCGAAGAAGAATCTTCGCCACGGCGAAGATGGGTGAGCCAAGGGTGAACGAAATCTTGGACAGTTCGCCGCGGCGACAAAGGTTTCTTCGCCGCGGCGACGGGCCGAATTTCATGTGGTTGAGTTTTAGACATTTTCTTCCCTAAGGACAATTTGACCTTTTACCCTAATTGCAGGAAAAGGGGGGAGTTAATTGTAAGGATTTCATGGAGAATGTGTTGATGGGGGTGAGTTGTAATGGATCAAAGGTATAGATGGAATTCCCAAAGAAGAGTAAGGGCAAAATGGGAATGATTGTGTTTATATTTCATTAAAGGAATTAGAATCAAAGAAACCCTCATTCTTCTTCTCCAAAACGCAACCTTCATTCTTCTCCTCTCAACTCTCTTTTCTTTTGATCAAGGATTTCCAAGGGATTTGAAGTGATTTGGGGTATAGAAAGCAACCTAAGGCTTCCTAAGGTAGTGATTTCTCCTAAGTGTGTGATTTGTAGATTTTAGTCATTTTGGTTTTGAGGGTATTCTTTGGTTAAGAGTGAGAGAATAGCCGAAGAAAGCCAAGTGGAAAGAAGATTTGGGTGAAGTCTCTTCATAGCAAGTAAGTAAAACCAACCCAAGTTGAGATTTATGAAATTTCTTGATTAGGGTTTTAATAGTAATGATGATGTATGTGAAATACATGTGATATGCCATGTATGGATGTATGAATAGAGATTCTATGCTTTGTGAATGTTAATACCTTGTAAATATGAGAAATGGGTTGTTGGATGGCAAGGTAGTTGAGATGGATTTGAAGGGGTGTTATGAAACCCTTTTTGGAAGTGTTTTATTTGACAGGTATTATGGCTTTGGGAAGGGGTTTTTCCCCCTTTTTGGATGGTTAGAAAAAGTTTTAGATTCATGGCTATGATAGAGTCTTATAGTGCACATGAGTTGTTTGATGAAATGCTAATAGAGGTTTGAGTGTGAGTAACGAACCTTAATTCTTGCAACATTGCATGTGGCATTTCACAAGGTGCATTAGTAGAGATAAATCATCCATGTGCATTGTTATATGCATTAACAAGTGACCTAAGAAAGAGTAGGGAACCTTGTGTATGAAATACCCTATGAGTAGAGAGCTTATGGGGAATTACCCTAAGGGTAGAGAGCATTGAAAGATGTACAATAGAATGTGTTAGAAGAGTAGTATAGTTGGGATGATGCTTTGGATCATCACCCGACCGTTATGGGAATCGGATGATGCTTTGTGATCATCATCCGAATAGCCTTGGAGAGAGGGTCGATGCTTAGTGATCGTCACCCAATGAGTAATAGGAATGGGTAGAGCTTTGTGACCACTACCCGATTAGCTAAGAGATGTAGGTTGATGCTTGTGATCATCACCAACGGCTAGTAGAGGCGGGTTGATGCTTTGTGATCACACCCGATAGGACTAGAGATGGGTAAATGCTTGGTGATCATTACCCAAAATTCAGAGGAACGGGTAGGTGCAGGTGATCTACACCGATAGTTAGGAGGAACGAGTTGGTGTTGTGACCTCACTCGGTAGTCACTAAGGAAGGGTTGGTACTGTGTGAATTCCCTGATAGCCATAGAGAGTGAGATGGTGCTGTGTGAACGCCATCCGGCCGACCTCGGTAAGATGAGGCCATGATGTTATTAGAAACAAAAAATAGAAACAGAATTAGAAAAGGAAAGAATTAAGAGTCATACAGGGGACAGACGTTAGAGAGTTTTACTTACTGAGCATTATTGTGCTCACCCCGTTATTTTCTTTGTGGATGCAGGTTTAGGTGATGAAGCGGTTGGAGGGGCGTCGGCGCGCGAGGAGCAATAGCTACACTGTTCCCCTATTTTGTCTTTTAAAATGCACTTTTGTAAACAGTAACCTTTGTGTATAAAAGACATGTGAATTGTAATGAAAAGAAACGTTTTGGGCCCAATTTCATTGTTAATTGCATGCATTGTACTAGTTTTAGTAGGTGTTACAGGTTGGGTCGGGTAACATGTTATGTCCATTATCCTTAGGAGAACATTGTTGGCCATTTTTTGATTATTTATCACAAAGATGAAACTGCAAAGAAAAGTAATTTTATTAGTGTCTTGTAATCTTTAAACCTTTTAATGCATAATCAAATTAGCTCACTATTTTATTCGAGTCCTACACTCCCTTAATAGGATCCGGAAATTTTTGTTGGATTAAATTCTTAGTGGGGAATCATTTCTTATCAAATCAATTAACCTCACAAATAGAATTCTGGTTAATTAAGTCTAATAAGTAGGAAACTCTTTTCCTTTATATCACTATACACTATATAAGGTTTGATTCATATTCCTTGTCCTAGCTTCGGATACCTACTAATAGAATTCTTGGTACCCTAGGCTAGGTAAATCCGAACCATTGTGCTTTCTTAGGATGGCATTTCATCATGTCCTCACATAATAGAATCTTGGTCAAGGTGAAAAAATCCATTCAAGAAACAGATCAACTTAATTCTATGATATAAAGATATCCCTACATAATAGAAATCTTGGGATATTAAAATTTATATCAAAGAATTTAGTTATACAATGGGAGACTTGGATTTAATAATTTTAAATTGGGGAGATTTAGGTTTAACCTTTTAGCATGCCATGTTTAATTAACAATTCATACATATCACATATATGCATAAATTAAAGCATGTGGGTTGACCATGGGGTTTTCGAAAATACATCCTAAAGGCAAACTGTTTACCCTAATACTAATCTTCGATTGGATGATCGCATCCGGATGCTCTTCGGTTCCCGTCTAGTTGATCCATTACATATTGGATCTTAGGCACGCAGGCCCAATTAAATAAATAAATAAAATTTAATTATTACAAGCCATTTAATAAAAGAATATTACAAATACTTTTGAATATTTTGAAAACTAAATGGCGCCCATGATCAACCCTCTAATCTATATTCATTCATCACATAAATAAATATTAAACCTTCATACCAAATATAATAAACAATTATTTAAAGGCATGAATATAAAAAATTATTTAAAATATATATATATATTCACTATATATAAATATAATATATCTCATATATAATAGATATTATATATATATTCAGTGGTAATATAATCCTAACTTTGGGGCATGCAACAATTACACATTTCATAGGAATCATTACACAAACACTTTTGTCAATTCCACCCAAAGATATATATTTAAATAGCATCATTTCAATACTTTTCACAAAAGTCATGCATGGCATAGATAAATGGGTTTTACACTCCAAGAGTAATCATTCTATGACACAAGTTACTTTTAGCTAAAGTAATACCTTTTATGACACATTTATCTTCTCAAAGACAATCATGGATCTTGCATCATCATTTTTGAAACCATTCAAACAACCAATTATTACATTTCAAAAATAATAATTTATGCCATGCCATGAGCATTATAAGTAATTTAATCAAATTAAACATCCTACATTAAATTTACCACCACATACATACATAAATCACAATTCATCATAGAATTAAAATCCAAACTTTATGCTAACATCAAATTCCACCACTAAACACTTGCAACATTTGCATACACTTCATGCAAAAACATACTTTAATCAAATTAAAGATAACACATTAGCATGTCAAAGCATAAACCCTTTAATCAAAGTAATGGAAATGAACATGCATGAACATTTTTCTAAATGAATCATGCAACATTCCTAAAACCTCATTCATCAAACATGAAGAATCATTTCTTATGGCAAAACTAGTCATGGCCGAAAATGACATATGCATGCATGTAGTTTTCAACACATCTCATGAATAATCACATTCAAACATGCTTTAAATCATATTCTAACATACAAAAAATTAGAGCAAGAAGAAAACATGTTTTCCCAAAACAAAGAGATGGCCGAGACATACACATGCATCAAACATGTTATACATCAAACAACTTATCCCATACAAAGGCGCTGCTCATATAAACCATTATTATCATTCAAAACATATAAGAATGAGAAGAAAAATGAAATATACCTCTGATCTATGTATGGCCGAGACATGATGTAAAGATCTACTATGAAAAAAACATTTTGAACCATATCATTAACATGCAAAACTAACCAAGTTTGATAAACATATGAACACATGGAAAATGTCATTTTAGCTTATAAATTCGACATGGAAGGGCTTTTAGCTCTGATACCATTTGAAAGAACAGCACGCATGATGAGATGGTGGAAATGGAGAAGAAAGCAAAAAATGGATTCAGAAAAACGGTTTTAAAACAAAAGCTGGAAGAAATTAACCTACTCCTTTGCTTGGATTGATGAAGATTAGCTTCAAAAGGATGAAACCTCCACACTTTAACACCACCTTGAGAGATTAGAGAGTGGCTGTGGGTGAGCGAGAGTTTTGGTTTGTGTTTTTGTGAACTAGTCAGAATGAACAAAAATGCAACCTTTTGCATTATATACTTGGGCAATATTGCAATTATTTATTTCACTTCCAAGCCCAATAAAATCTTATTATAAAGGGACCCCACGAATTTAATATGCTACCCTTTGAATAATCAATTTATTCAAGGGTCCATGTAAACAAACTAGTTTACATTAACAACCCAAAAATTTACTCTTTTTACCCTTTAACTATTAAAGGTTATTTGTGTCATCTCATTAATCTAACACTTAAGATATAATAATGAAATATAATTAATTATTGCTTGACCATTTAACCCTTAAAATGTCACAAATGATTTCTATGTAACTATTACTATAGAAATCCCGTTATTACCTCGGAAGGTGCTAGCCCTCTTCGGAATCATTTCTCTCTCTCATCTTCTCTAACTTCTCAAGGCTATTGGTGTGATGTAAAACCCCCCTCCAGTCAGGCATCCTCGAATATCCCTCAATGAGAATCCGAGGATACATGTCTGGAGAATGAGTTGTATTTAGAAAAAAATCTGTATAAGGATAATAATAATAATATCCAAAACATGCATATAAAATATCACGCAGGATCTAAACTTATAATTTACAACTTTAAGAAATTACACAATAAAACATATTATAGGGTGGAAGCTTCCAAAGGTATTTCACAAATATTTATCCTTTACATATTTACATCAGATAAAAACATCGAGTGATAATAAATCATCTCCCCTCACGTGTAGTCCCGCTGTCTCTAGCATCCCTCGCTTCTAGTCTACCTGCCAACAATCAACATGAAGGGTGAGCGCTAATCGCTCAGTAAGGAATGATCGCTTCATTCTAAATGTACTATTTGATCTTTATTTAAACAATCTATTAGCACATCACTTATCTTTTACATCTAGGGATACTTCCCTTTTATTACTAATTCATAGCTTTCATCATTTTATCCCATGGCTATTAAACATCAATGTGTACACCACAACATATATCATGACATAACATCTAAATCATCTAACATGAGTATAAATCATCTCATGATGTAAATAACATCATAACTCATGTATAGCAAACTAAATGCATATGAAACATTTACGTCTAGCCGATCGGACCTTTCTTAGCATCTTAAGCACTTATATCATCTAGCCTCAAATTATCTAGAGCTCATATCATCGGGAGGCGTGCTTAGCGTTATTGCATCTAAAGCATATCATCTTTCCCCAACCGGTATACGAGGATATGCTTACGCATTTTCCATCATGTCTATATGCATATCTATCATGTCTATTTGCATCTCTAACATCTTATGGCATGTAAATACATATTTTGGTGAGCTTAATACTTTTAATATCTATGGATTCATCAATTTACATTACCTTTGCTCACATACATCATCTTAAAACATGTATTATATGCACCTCATGCCATTTCATAACATTAATCATGTATTGACATCATGACCATGTATATCTTCAAAGATCATCTAACTAATGGGTAAACATTAGTACATGGCATACTTACAATAATACATGAATAATCAATTCAATCATAAGAATTGATCATGTTAAATCAAACTTTAATAACCAGTTTATACTTCAGGCCATTTTCCATCCTTTTCTCAAACGAATGGCTCTGCGTAAACAAAAAAGTTATAGCTTGTGTCTTAGCTTTCTAATGCTTCAAGAATCATCATTTCGATTTTTATAACTAAGTTATGGTCGAAATACAGAAGCGGGTTAACAAAACCAAGCTCACTAAATCCGAATTTTCATATTAACTATGCCACATCAATTCCTATTAACATTGACATAGGTTAACTTAGGATCAAATAAATCTCCCCTAATAGTCTTTAACATCTTAAAGGAAGTGTAAAATCCCATTCCATAATCATCCATTATTGCTATAACATTGTAAGCTAATGCAAACAACACATCAACACTTCTAATAGCAACCATTCAACACCATGTGGCCTCAATACTACAATTTTTGCCACAATCAGTATCCACACTTCATTTTCTCAATCAAACATCACAACTCATAAAACAAATAGCAATAACTCATGTATAATGAATTCAAGGCATAAGTAGAATAAATGAGTTCAACACACTGCCATCAACTAATTCTATGCCCTAAAGCCTTAATTTAAGGTTTCATAAAAATCTACAAACCCTAGCATAAACCTAAAGTCATGGGAGGTTCTTCCTTACCTTTTTAAAGACTTCCTCCAACAAATCCTTTGCCTTTGACTTCTTTTACACCTTAATCCTACATATATAACATTATACCTCAACATCTACTTCAAATCTTTAAATCACATCAAAACTAAAGTTTTTAATCCTACTAACCCTTCTAATTGAAGATCCAAGGCTCCTATCTTGTTCTCCTTGAAAATTAGCAAAACTCCTGAAAACCTAGAGAAAGAAAGCTTGTTTCATGGAAGATTTGAGAGAAAAGGAAGAAATGTTGAAGAAGGTCTCTCCTTTGGCTTGAACGAATTTCATCTCATTTATAGGAAAATATTCATATTTTCCAAAATTATGCAATTGGCCCAATTATTTTAATTGTATAACTCATAAGTCTTAATTCTTCATATAAGGGCATTTTGGTCATTTCACACTAGACATAATTATTACTTAATTAATGCCATTAAATGCAATGAAGCCTATCATCCTTGACTTTTTCAATGCTTATCCATAGGCAAAATAACCATTTTGCCCCTAAGCCTCTTTATGGATATTTGATTCATACCGTTCCAAATGAATTGACTATTTTGCCCTTAGTTAGATTTTATGCTTTTAACATAAAATAAACATTAAAGGACTATTTTGAGTTAGGAACATACCTTGACATCTTGGGTATACATGTGACCATGTAGGTCCACCGTGGATTAGCCGTGAGCCGGTTCTGGATGAATCCGAAAACCTGTCCGGAGGCCCAACGACTATGGTAAACATCTAGCAATGTGCCATAGTCCCTAAACCACGATGAAGAAATACTTCATCGAACCCATTTCAGATCATACGTACCATGCAGGTAAAGTCCCTCCATTGAGATATCCTAATCGAGTATGGATTCATGGAACGTCAAAATCCTAAACTCGATCTTCTACCGAATTGTCGATCAATATGTCCGAAACTTGTCATCACAAACTTACTTTTGTATGACTAATAATAGACTCTGGCCAGAGATTCAGTTTTCCGACATTTATCGATGTTCGTCTAGGAACTCGAATCCGGATGGAGTCAGCGGTACTCCCGATCCTATATTTCCGAGTCAATGGATCCCCTCTTGACCATCGTTCGTTTCCGCATATGAACAACGCATGACCAAATAGGCTTTATTGTACGAAACATGATTAGTCTCGTACTTATACACCGTATGAACCATACGCATCCATATCGGATCCGACTACAATGTCTCAGGTCAAAGGACTACATCGTGCACTGATATAACCAAACGATAAATCATTGACTACATGCTTTTCCAAGTGATTTGTCGTTATTCGGTCACGTTCGAAAAACAGTTCACCAACCGTTAATCCATACCAATGCCCTAGTGACATGACTATCATCGTCATCCGTACTTATATCAACTCATGATATCTTTCGGAAGCATCCGGTATGCCTACTGTGCAATATAGTTGCCCAAATTTATATTGCTTCCGTAGGGAACCCTTTTCGATAATTCATTTACCTATTAAACGAATCATCTGGACAATTCATATACATACTTTATTTTAAATGCATGACTGAATAAAGGAAGCAATTTACATATATGAATTGAAGAACTCTTTCTTCTATTATTTATGATATATATAGATACAAGACAAAATGCTCTGAAACCGACAACATGAATGGTTTCTAGGGCATACACTAATATACACTAACAATAGCATCTGTCGCATTTGATAAAAACTGTCATGAAGGACAAACTAGCAAAACCACCGACTGTAGATGAGACTGCTCAACCTTAGTCTTCAACAAACCAATCAAACCCAAAGAAGAGGTAGAAATCCGATTCCTCACTGCGCATTGTTTCGAGAAGCCGTTAAGGCCCCTAATATTCCAACTCCCTGTCATTGGAATTGGGATAGAAACAAGCTAAAAAATCACTTGAGGATAAGCCCCCGTTTTCCCCGACCTTTCCCCTTTGCCAGGGGTGGCAAGGAAACTGATCCATATAAGGTAGCATCTGGTGTCTGGAGATCATCACTATGTAGAACAAGCGAGGCAAACTTGTTGGAGGAAGTAGATTTCCTACTCCCAAAACTCATCAAGTAAACCTGAGTGTTTAGCATGTAATTTGTGAAACCTATAATGTGGTCCTGCTCATCCTCAATAGGAAAAGGTGAATCATGTTCCGACCCCAAGTCAGAGCCAGAAAAATCACCTCTGCTGACACGAACAGTCTGCTAATACGGGACCAGTGCCAAAGAAGCATGCCCAACTCTAACTGTACTCGGAATTGAAACTCTAGCTGGTGCGGGAACATCCCTAAAACCCTAAACCCTAATGGGATCAGTAGTGGCTGGCTGCCTCAAAGGCTTGTAGTCCTCAGATCGCACTGCAATAGCTTTCCTCGATGCCTTCTGGAAGCTAGTAACTATCTTACTCTTACCCTGAGCCATAGTTGCAGTAGGTACCTCTAGTTGGTGATAAACATGGCCAAAAACATAGTACTTGGGGAACTTCTTGGGGGTCCACTCATATTCCACTATAATCTGAATGGGTTCAGCAAATAACTAACATTAAAATTCAAAATGGCGCTTTAGAGGCTTTGTTGCATCTATCTCAACACATACCCGAGCATAATCTAAACAGGTCTGTTCAGAAGTTGTCTTATCACTCGACAACAGCCGACCCAACATAGAAGAAATCATGCAGAGTCCTTTGTGAGACCACAAAGGATAAGGCAACCCATGCAAACGAGCCCATATCGGAACCTTAGAGATGCAGCTTTTATCAAAAGAAAACTAAGCATGCCATTATTGCAGAACAATAGACTTGCCCCCAAACATCCACGACCCTCTCTCTAGGATTGAATGCACCGTATCCTCATCCTTAAATCTGAAGATGAAAAAACCAGTACCAGTGGACATAACATCTTCTAACCCCGTAGCTTCCCATGCACAGAAAGCAATTGAGCGAGCAACATGAAATGGCATAGAATACCACAGGAAATAACCCACAATACAGCGAAGCCATTCAACATCATTGTCATCAATAACATCATTCGGGATATGTAAGATTTCATCCTTAATATCAAGGTCCACACTTCAAGGCTGAAGTGGGACCCGACCTCTATCACTCTAACCTTATCCGCCCAAGAGGAGGACTCTTCTGATGTGCTCTTACTCATACTTTTCTTCTCTAAAACTAGCTTAGAGACTGGCTTTTTTTCACGGGGCTCAGAAGACGCCCAATTGAGCTTGAAAAGCTGCTTAGACTTTGGCATTTTTAAGCCATTAAAAGATTGCAATGACGAACCTGCAATATCATTAGATTCAAACTCAAGAAAACCAAAGGAAGAGTGTTTGTGATGAAAAACCTTGGCTCCTTGAATCGCCACATTTGAGAAAGCAGACAACAAATACTTGTCATCCATCCATGGCTCCAAATCTCCAATCCATAAGGATTTCCCCAAATTTCTAGAAGTTTGTGGTGCGTTTGCTTTTGACACGTTGCCATCTTCAAGAATTCTTGATGAGATTATATGTCCCACTAATTCCTCGGTTGTGCAAGAGTTTCCATTGAAAATCCAAGAAGCCCATGCCTTGCAAGATGTGCACCAATCGGCCTATTCTCTTAAGGAAGTCTACAAGCTTGTCTGTGGAGTGCTAAAGGTCCAAGATATTTCTCAAGGACTTTTTATTGGCCCAAACCGTGGGCATCATATTTGGAGAGATCCATTTGGCCCAAGTCCAATAAATTGGTGTTATTTGATTCAAATGGATGGGAGTTATTCAAGCTAATTAGGGGTTAGGTATATAGATCCTTAATTTAAGGGAGTAGTCATCTTTGGCATTAAATGGTTATGGCCTTGTGTTTTGAATGAATAGTTGAGAATTAAACCCTTAATTTTGGTCCTTGCGTTTGGGCTTTTGACCCATATCCCTCTAGGAATTCTTGTGCTACACGTATTACATCGGATCAAAACGAGCTTTTGGTTGATATCTCACGAGCCCCATAACTCCTTAGGATCAAAAGTTGTGGCCATTTTAAGTATGCATGCTCATTCAGGATTTTTGGGCCTTGCATTTGGGCTCTCACGTGCAACCCTCTTCAAGAATTCTTGTGTTGGATGTGCCACATTGTTGGGCTCAAAACGAGCTTTATATTGATATCTTAAAGACCCCGTAACCCCTCCCGGATCAAAAGTTTTGCCTTTTTAAGTTGACATGCCCATTTAGGACTTTTAGGAATCACGTTTGGTCTTCTAGAACACATCTCTCTCTAGGAACTCTTGTGCCAGACATTCCACATTGTTTGCTTTGAAACGAGGTTTCCACTGATATCTTATGGGTCCCATAACTCTTACATCAAAAGTTATGGCCATTTTAACTTGGCATGCCCATTTCGGAGCTTTGGGCCTTGTGTCTCAGCTTTTGACATGTAGACCTCTCAATAACTCCTCTCGGATCAAACATTATGGCCGTTTTAAGTTGACGTGCCCATTTAGGACTTTTGGGCCATACGTTTGAGCTTCAAATGTGCTACCCTCTTTAAAAATTCATGTGCTAGACATTCCATGTTTTTAGGCTCGAAACAAGCTTTTCGATGATATTTGACGGGCCCAGTAACTCCTCCTGGAACAAAAGTTATGGTCATTTTAAGTTGACATGCCTATTTAAGACTTTTGGGCCTTGCATTTGGGCTTCTGTCATGTCGCTTTGTCCTGGAACTCTTGTAATATATAGCTACGTTGTTGGGCTCAAGATAAGCTTTTCATTAATATCTTATAGACCCCCGCCTAGATCAAATGTTATTACCGTTTGAAGATGACTTGCCCATTTAGGACATTTGGGCTATGCGTTTGGGCTTCTTACGCTTAGCCACCTTCAGGAATTCTTGATGAGATTATATGTCCCATTAATTCCACGGTTGTGCAAGAGTTTCCATTGAAGAGCCAAGAAGCCCAAGCTTTGCAAGATGTGCCCCAATCGGCCCATTCTCTAAAGGAAGTCTACAAGCTTGTTTGTGGAGTGCTAAAGGTCCAAGATATTTCTCAAGGCCTTCTTATTGGCCCATACCATGGGCATCATGTGTATAGAGATCCATTTGGCCCAAGTCCAATAAATGGGTGCTATTTGATTCAAATGGATAGGAATTATTCAAGCTAATTAGGGGTTAGGGACATAGATCCTAAATTTAAGGGAGTAGTTGTCCTTTAGCATTAAACGGTTATGGCGTTGTGTTTTGAATGAATGGTGGAGAATTAAACCCTTAATTTTGGGCCTTGTGTTTGTGCTTCTAACGCGCATCCTTCTAGAAATTCTTGTGCTAGACGTATTACATCAGCTCAAAACAAGCTTTTGGTTGATATCTTACGGGCCCATAACCCTTCTAGATAATAGTTATGGTCGTTTTAAGTATGCATGCTCATTAAGGAGTATTGAGCCTTGCATTTAGGCTTCTAATGTGTAGCCATCTCCAAGATTTCCTGTGCTAGACATTCTACAATGGGCTCAAAATTAGCTTTCCATTGATGTCTTATAGGCCTCGTAACTCGTCCCAGATGAAAAGTTATGGCCGTTTTAAGTTGACGTGCCCATTTAGGACTTTTAGGCCTTGCGTTTCAGCTTCTAACGCGTAGACCTCTCAATAACTCCTTCGAGTCAAAAGTTATGGCCGTTTTAAGTTGATGTGGCCATTTATGACTTTTTAGCCTGGAGTTTGAGCTTCAAATGCATTTCACTCTTTAAAAATTCATGTGCTATACATGCCACATTTTTGGGCTCGAAATGAGCTTTCTATTGATATCTTACGGGCCTTATAACTCCTCCGGGAACAAACGTTATGGCCATTTTAAGTTGACATGCCCATTTAGGACTTTTGGGTCTTGCATTTTGGCTTCTGACGTGCATCCTTCTCCTAGAATTATTGTACTATATGCACCACGTTTTTGGGGTCGAGACGACTTTTCGTTGATACCTTACAAACCCTGTAACTTCCTCCTGGATCAAAAGTTATTTCCATTTGAAGTTCACATGCCCATTTAGGACTTTTGGGCCACGCGTTTGGGCTTTTGGCACATTGCCATCTTCAGGAATTCTTGATGAGATTATATGGCCCACTAATTCCATGGTTGTGCAATAGTTTCCATTGAAGAGCCAAGAAGGCCATGCTTTGCAATATGTGCACCAATCGGCCCATTCTCTCAAGGAAGTCAACAAGCTTGTTTGTGGAGTGTTAAAGGTCCAAGATATTTCTCAAGGACTTTTTATTGGCCTAAATCGTGGGCATCATGTGTGGAGAGATCCATTTGGCCCAAGTCCAATAAATTCGTGTTATTTGATTCAAATGGATGTGAGTTATTCAAGCTAATTAGGGGTTAGGGATATAGATCCTTAATTTAAGGGAGTAGTTGTCTTTAGCATTAAATGGTTATGGCCTTGTGTTTTGAATGAATAGTGGAGAATTAAACCCTTAATTTTGGTCATTGTGTTTGGGCTTTTGACGCGCATCCCTCTAGGAATTCTTGTGCTATACGTATTACATCAGTTCAAAATGAGCTTTTGGGTTATATCTTACGGGCCCCACACACAGCCCTCTTTAAGAATTCTCTTGCTGGATGTGCCACATTTTTGGGCTCAAAACAAGCTTTCCATTGATATCTTATGGACCCCGTAACTCCTCCAAGATTAGAAGTTTTACCTTTTTAAGCTGACGTGCACATTTAAGACTTTTGGGAATCATGTGTGGGCTTTTGACACTAATCTTTCTATAGGAATTCTTGTGCCAGACGTGCCACATTGATGACCTCAAAACAGGTCCCATAACTGCTTTCGGATGAAAAGTTATGGCCATTTTAACTTGACATACCCATTTGGGAACTTTGGGCCTTGCGTTTCGGCTTCTGACGCATAGACCTCTCAATAACTCATGTTCGATCAAAAGTTATGGCTGTTTTAAGTTGACATGCCCATTTAAGACTTTTGGGCCTTATGTTTGAGCTCCAAACACACTGCCCTTTTTAAAAATTCATGTCCTAGACATGCCATGTTTTTGGGCTTGAAATGAGCTTCCCGTTGATATCTGAAGAGCCCAGTAACTCCTCCTGGAACAAAAGTTATGGTCATTTTAAGTTGACATGCCCATTTAGGACTTTTGGACCTTGCATTTGGGCTTTTGACGCATAGCCATCTTCAAGAATTCTTGATGAGATTATATGTCCCATTAATTCCATGGTTGTACAAGAGTTTCCATTGAAGAGCCAAGAAGCCCAAGCTTTGCAAGGTGTACACCAATTAGCTTGTCTGTGGAGTGCTAAAGGTCCAAGATGTTTCTCAAGGCCTTTTTATTGACCCAAACCATGGGCATCATGTGTGGAGGGATCCATTTGGCCCAAGTCGAAAAAATGGGTGTTATTTGATTCAAATGGATGGGAGTTATTCAAGCTAATTAGGGGTTAGGGACATAGATCCTTAATTTAAGGGAGTAGTTGTCCTTTAGCATTAAATGGTTATGGCCTTGTGTTTTGAATGAATGATGGAGAATTAAACCCTTAATTTTGGGCCTTGCGTTTGGGCTTCTAATGCACATCCCTCTAGGAATTCTTGTGCTAGACGTATTACGTTGGTTCAAAACAAGCTTTTGGATGATATCTTATGGGGCCCATAACTCCTCTGGATCAAAAGTTATGGCAATTTTAAGTATGCATGCCCGTTAAGGACTATTGGGCCTTGCGTTTCGACTTCTGACGTGTGACCATCTCCAAGATTTCTTATGCTAGACGTTTTACAATGGGCTCAGAATGAAATTTCCATTGATATCTTACGAGCCTCGTAACTCCTCCTAGATTAAAAGTTATGGCCGTTTTAAGCATACATGCCCATTTAGGACTTTTGGGCCTTGCGTTGGAGTTCTCACACGCAGTGCTCTTCAAGAATTCTCGTGTTGGACATCCCACATTGTTAGGCTCAAAATGAGTTTTCCATTGATATGTTATGGACCTTGTAACTCCTCCCGGACAAAAGTTTTGCCTTTTTAAGTTGACATGCCCGTTTAGGAATTTTAGGAATCACGTGTGGGCTTCTAACACTCATCTCACGTGTGGGCTTCTAACACTCATCTCTCACTAGGAATTCTGGTGCCAGAGTACCACATTGTTGGCCTCGAAACGAGGTTTCCATTGATATCATATAGGTCCCATAACTCCTTCCAAATCAAAAGTTATAGCCATTTTAACTTGACATGTCCATTTAGGAACTTTGGGCCCTGCATTTTGACTTCTAACGCGTAGACCTCTCAATAACACCTCTTGGATCTAAAGTTATGGCCGTTTTAAGTTGACGTGCCCATTTAGGACTTTTAGGCCATACGTTTGAGCTTCAAACGCACTACCCTCTTTAAAAATTCATGTGCTAGACATGTCACGTTTTTTAGCTTGAAACGAGTTTCCGTTGATACTAACAAGCCCAATAACTCCTCCCGGAACAAAAGTTATGGTCATTTTAAATTGACATGCCCATTTAGGACTTTTGGGCCTTGCATTTGGGCTTCTATCATGTAGCTTTGTCCTGGAATTCTTGTATTATATATGCCATGTTGTTGGGCTCGAGATGAGCTTTTCATTGATATCTTATAGACCCTATAACTCCTCCTAGATAAAATGTTATTGCCATTTGAAGTTGACATTTAGATTTAGGACTTTTGGGCCATACATTTGGGCTTCTTATGCATAGCCACCTTCAGGAATTCTTGATGAGATGATATGTCCCATTAATTCCACGGTTGTGCAAGAGTTTCCATTGAAGAGCCAAGAAGCCCAAGCTTTGCAAGATGTGCACCAATCAGCCCATTCTCTCAATGAAGTCTACAAGCTTGTCTATGGAGTGCTAAAGGTCCATGATATTTCTCAAGGCCTTTTTATTGGCCCAAACCGTGGGCATCATGTGTGGAGGGATCCATTTGGCCCAAGGCCAAAAAATGGGTGTTATTTGATTCAAATGGATGGAAGTTATTCAAGCTAATTAGGGGTTAGGGACATAGATCCTTAATTTAAGGGAGTAGTTGTCCTTTAGCAATAAATGGTTATAGCCTTATGTTTTGAATGAATGGTAAAGAATTAACTGTTAGAATAGGTGCCTGTAATAGCCGCTTTCTACTCAAATACTCATAAAACATGTACATAATAAAAATACATATAAAATAGTATAAAAAGTTGGACCCAAATTTTTCTTTCATTAAACATATACATTCTTATACAAAATTTGTATCATGTACCAAAACTATCAAAAATAAGGTTGACAGTGTAGCTATCTCCCTTCGCTTGCTGACGCCCATCCGACCATGTCCTCACCTAGATCCTGCAAAACATAGGAAACAACGGGGTGAGCACTAAAACAATGCTCAGTAAGTAAATCCTCTACTCATCTAACCCCGTAACTCTCTCTCTAATTCTTTCCTTACAATGCTCATTTACTCTTTCTCTTACACTGTTCTCTATTTTCTCTTTCTCATAACTCTTTTCTACTAACTCTTTTTAGTAAGTCACGACCTCATCTTACCGGAGGCATGGCCGGGACTCGCTCCCACTCTATGTGACTTCTACTCATTCTAGCCGATCGGACTCGGTTATACATGGATTCGGAACCCTTGGCATGTGAGTGTATAAACTCTCTCTCGGGTACTCTCAGGTATAGCCCTCATCTGCATGCACTCTCACAAGCTACACCACTTCGCTCTCTCATACTCATGTCGCTCCCTCAATGTAGCGTACATGCAGGAATACTCTACCCATAACTCACGAGTTCCCCATCACATAACCTACTCTATTCTCTTAATAAAGCTTACACTCAAAGTGCTCTACTCTTTTTCTCTAATGCAATTAATGCATATGGATGACTCATACTCATTAATGCATTCATGAAATGCAATTATGCCATGTAGCAATAATTAAGGTTCTCTACTCTTACTCATGTCTTACTCAAGCATTTCATCATACAACTCATGTGCATGTAAAACTCTACTTGCTCTATAACTCTTCTCCCCTATTTAATCATCCCAAAATGGGAGAAACTCCCTCATACTCTCTAAGTTCCTGTCAAAGAAAGACACTCCAAAAGGATTTGGCTCAAAACCCTCTCCAACTTCCATCAAACTCAACTCAAGCTCAACTCAACATCATAACATCTCAACTCTTCTCATAACTCAAGTGTATACAACAATAAATAGAAATAACCATCCATCTCATCACAAATTCTCAATAAACATAATATATACACATACATACATAAATCTCTACTCAAAAGAGTTCTTAAATCTCAACTTGAGTTGGATTTACTTACTTTGTGGGTAAGTGACTTCTCTAACACTTCTCCTTTCCCTTGTTGTCTTATCTTCTCTCAACAACTTAGGATGCTTTAGATTCAAACTCTACTAAAATTACCCCAAAAGCTCCCAAAACTCCTTAGAAATCTTGGAAAATTGAATGGAGGATTGAAAGGAAGTAGAGAATGAGAATGGCGGTGGAAAATGGGTGAAATGAAGGGATAATCCTTTGTTAGCTCAATTTACAAACAAACATTCCCATTTTACCCTTGCTTTTCCTTGAAAATTCCATCTTTGTACTTTAATTCATTACAAACACACCCCCAATCCAACACATTCTCTACCAAATTTCCTTGCATTTTACTCCCTACTTTTCCTACTAATTAGGGGTAGAATAGTCATTTTCCCCTTATGAAGAAAGCTCTAGAAACCTCAAGAAAACTTTCCTACCGTCCTGTTGCCACAGCGAAGAAAGTTTCGTCCCCCCAACGAAAAATTACAGAATCGACATCGCAACACAGAGTTGACGTCGCCGCGGCAAAGACTGTACTACCAAGATTCCTCAAATCTCAACCAATTTCAACCAAAAACTACCAACATACAAACTCAATTGAAGATAGATCAATGAACATTTAAGTAATACAATAAATCTTAATTACGTACCTCAAGCGGGGCGTTACAGTGCCCTAGAGCTAATCAATCATTATAGAATTGACTCTTTGTAATAATGTTCATTGATCAATAAAAGACATTTTATTCTATATCATGTAAACCATGATGAGGGTATCAAGTGTTTCAAATCCTGATAGTGAGAACCCTATTAGCACATATGGTGGCCATTCTAGAAACGTCCGTAGCCCTAGTATTATTCTTAAGTAAGGGCACAGATAATACGGTAAGGCTATCATAGTGTTGAACGACCCTGTTGAAAGGTAGTGACTGATCTCACTTGTCAAGGTTATTTGGTGACAACCTGGTGCAACACATGGGTGTTTGCTATAGGCAAGTTTATTGGACTAACCCACCAGAGGATTCCATACGGATGGTAACCCTAGTGTCCATGGAACAAATCCTCTAACGAATGGTGGTGCATGTGATTCTTAGACTTGAGATCACCAGAGCGCCTTGTGCACCGATTGGTGCAGTTTGACACTACCCCAACACATTTTGCTATTCAGAGCTGTCAATACGATAGCGATTGGTTGCATCAAGGAGTGTATCAAGACTATGGTGGATCAACAGAGATCATCACTCCCGGGTACAGGAGAAGTTATCTCACGACGCAATTCAATAAATGGCAATGACACTAAAACTGTGGCCACAGTGGGATTGAGTTGTTGCTTTATCCAGTTTATAATTCAGGTTATTGATCTAGTAACTGAATACATACATATCGAGAGTAATAGAGGTTGACATTATTTCTATGCCTCAATCTCGTTGAGATAACGGATGATGAAAGGATTGAATTGTACAGTAACCATATCGTTGACAAGCAGTTGCTTCGTTGAATCCGAATCTATTAGGTGGCCATGATGCCTTGCTAAGGGCCAATCTTGGTCTGTGTGTAATAAGGCGATTAATTGGTGTTAATCGCGATACTACACACTACAGGTATGATAAGGAGCTTACGGGTCACACACACAGAAGATAATTTAAGAACTAGTTTATAAGAAAGGCGTTTTCGTCTTTTTAGGAAAAAGGGTATTTTGGTAATCTCAAAATGCAATTAAATTTGTTGAGATTGTAGCCTTTATTTAATTTGATATTAAAATTAAATAAGTGAGATTACGTTTAAATATGTGTTCGCATATATTTAAATAAATTATCATTATTGTTAAATGTTAATATATATATATATATTAATTTAATTTAATTGAGATAATGATAATTAAAATTAAAATTAAAATATCTAAATGGGGCTGTTTGGATACAAGGGGTGTTTGTGTTGGTGCCCAAGCCCATTCCATGATGGAATAGGGCAAAGTGTGCACTATATAAGTGCAAGACTTTGTGAATTAAAATAAGAATTTCATTCAATCATTTAGACTAAAAATTCCAACCCCCCATTTTCTCTCTTCCCACGCTAGTTTGCCTTTTTGGTTGAATCAAATATTATTTGATTTCTTCTTGGTTCTTAAGGCTAAAGAGGATCTAGCAAATCCCTCTTTAGTTCCTTGAGGTTATCTTCGTGTGGACTACATTAATTCGATCCTACCCTTGGGTCGGTAGTGAAATCTGTTCAAAGACAAGTTGGAGGAGCCTTAAAACGTGCGTATGATTTCTTAACTCTAGACTGAATATTTTGCAGATTTAGATTTATTATATAAACCGTAAATTTGTGCACTGATCTTGGTTATAAGGAACGATCTATGTTGTTTACAATTTTTGTTTTTCGCTGCCCCGACTTGATCGTTTCCTTACAGTGGTATCAGAGCCTAGGGTACCAGAATTTACAGTTTTTGTGAATGGTTGATTACATGTATTTGATTGATAACATGTTGCCTTGATGAATCTGCGCAAAATCTGCCATGAAAGCATGTTTTAAGAAATCAATCAATTGATTAATTTAATTTGTTGATGATCTGCAATTTTGGAATATATTGGGTTATGGATTTTTGTTGAAATCGGTAGCTAAGATTGATTGCAAAATCCGTTTGGCGTATTTTTGGTGGCTGGTTGAACTGATTAGATGCTACAGATCAGTGTACGCTCGCTGCGGCGATATAACCCATCATTGAGGTGATCGTCCTTAGCGCGATCGCTGATTAACATCAACGTTGCGATAATCGCAATCTAAGGTGATGTTGACGAAAATCAACGCTCGCCGTGGCAATATAACCCATCGCCATGGCGATCGCGCGTGGTGCATTTACCGGATGCAAATCAACGCATGCTGCGGCGATCTAATCCATCACCGTAGCTAGCGTACTTTCGAATGTGCAGGGCCAAAGTGAAAAGTTTCAAAAAACTTTTGGACCAGGTGTAGATCTACAAATTGTCAGGGGGTAATTAATAATTAACCCACCCAAATTGATTGTTTTGAAATGTATTCCATGTACTTGTTTGTATATTGCATGGTGCCTGGTACATGAGCCTTAGACCTATGGTGAATGTTTTAAATTTTTGGGTATGTATGGTTGTAATTTATTAAATAAGGCCTGCATGTCCTGCCTTTCTCCCATTCTCGATGTATATTCTTTTCTCATCTTATTCCCCTCGAATGTAAATCGAGGTTTCTAAATTTATTGATGTAAAAAATTCTATATAATTATTCTCACTGTAAATTTAGAATGATGTTTTTGTAATGTACTTGAAGACAGATATAGGAAGAGACAATCATATTTGAAGACTCAAGATTTTATTACAGGACCCCTAGGTGACCTACCGATTCCTCTAGGCTCGAGGAAATCGGTTTTAGTTGGGCCATGTACCAGCACGTTTTAATATTTTATTTAGAATGCATGCTAAGGTTAAATGTTCAATAATATGCCATATAATGTCATTCTAACAAAGATAATAATCTGGTGAGACATTAAATAATAAACCCTCAATTAAAGTATATTAAGTCACGTATGCCTTCCATTCCCATGATTTTAATCAAATCACTATTCGTTAGAACCTTGTTCGCCAAAGTGAAGGGTACACTTCCACCAGTGGGAGGTTAAAATTCATTGGAGTTTTCCTTAATGGTGATGGGTCGACTTAAAATGATGGTTTTGCTTGTTCGCCAAAGCAAAGGTTGATAAATGCGTCATAGGCATAGTAGAGAAGTACACATATTGTGTGTATGTAATACTCTCTTTCTAGCTAGTATACTCATAAAACAACAGTAAAACTCACTAAATATATATAAGAAAATATTCACGTAGATGAGTATAAAATAATGGGCCCATATCTAATTTTTCTTTACATACAAATCTTTACATAATATAATACAATCACAAAACAACAACTCGACAGTGTTGCCAAACCCTTCCGCTTCTTAACGTTCCAGGCAACTGCATCTCACCTACTACCTGCAAAAACATTGAAAACAACGGGATGAGCACTAATTGCTAAGCCCGCTATGCTACCTTTCTCTCTCCATTGCTTAAATTCTGAATTTCTTTCCTTACATCATACTTCTCTATTCTTCTCTGTTTTTTCTCTATTTCTAATTTCTCACTACTCATGATAGTAGGCATGGTATCATGCATAGATATGATGCAAATGCACAAATGCATAGAATGTGCATTTTCTTTTCTGTTTTTCTATTTTTTCTTACTCTTATTCTATTTCTTTTCTCTGTATTTCTTTCTTTTCTAGTCTTTCTTTCTTTCTATTCTTTCTTTATATCTTTCTTTCTTTCTATTCTTTCTTTCTTTCTTTCTATTCTTTTCTTTTCTTTTCTATTCTTTCTTTCTTCTCTATTCTTTCTTTCTTTCTTCCTATTCTTTTCTTTTCTTTTCTTTTCTTTCTTTTATTTTCTTTCTTTATTTTCTTTCTTTCTTTCTTGCTGATCGGACTCGGTTGAGGCATGGATTTGGAACCCTAGCTGTGTGAGTGTATTCTCTAATTCTGGGTACAGTCCTCATCCACAAGCACTTCTAACGGACTGTATAATTCTTCTTTCTGAATTCTGAGGCCACTCACTAAAGGCGGCGTGCATGCAGGGCTATGTCAGTCACAGGTTCGCCATCGCAACAACCTTCTCTTCTCTTATCTTATCTTTTTACACTTCTTTAAATAAAAATTCAGATTTGAACTTCTTTAATATTCTCATTTCTTTCTATTTGCTCTTTAATGTTCTTAAATGCTTTTTAATGCTCTTATGAGTATGTATGCATGTAGATGGACTCATGCTTACTATTATTTCTAAATTCACATGTTTGGATGCAATAATGCAATATGGAGTGTAAACATGTCATTCTCTACCATGTACAAACTCATCTCAAGATAACAAAAAATCATACTCATACATGCACTTCTCTTTGACATTTCATCAAACAATTTATGTGCACACACAAGCTCTAAATTGGCTATAATTTTACTTCTCTTCTAAGCCACCAAAATTTGGAACAAAATTCTCTAAGATTGACACCAAACCTGTCCAGGATTTACACTCCATAAATTCTACTCTAGTCCTTCCATAATTCATCCAAACTCTCATCAAACATCAAGTACACAAACACTACTTCTCATGGATAAATTCTAACCATCATTCAACATCTATTCCATCAACAATTCTTCATATATAAACACACACATGCATAAAAAAAATTCTCTACACAATATTACTCCAATCATAACTAGGGTTGGATTTACTTACCTTAGATGTGAGCAATCCAACACTTTAGTAGTCTTCTTTGATCTAACTCTCTTTCTTTTAAATCCTATGAACACAAATCATAAGATGTGAGACCCCGTTATCTTGGACCATGGGCTATCCCAGTCTTGGCCTACTGCAGCCTCATGGGCTTTCCACATGCGCCCCATCTTCTTGGGCCTCACTCATCCGGATATCCCCACCCTTGTAAGTGGGTTTCTTTTGCCTTCCCCATCTCTCGAACATAATACCTGCAGGCTAAGTGCTTGTGACAAGAGAGATGAGTACCATCAAATCAAAAGTATGGCCGTTTTAATTTAACATGCCTATTTATGACTTTTGGGTCTTGCGTTTGGGCTTCTGATGCATAGCATGTTAGAATAGGTGCCCTAGAGCCAATCCATTTTGTAAATGTAGAATCTTGTAATAATGTTTATAATTAATAAAAGGCATTTTCCATATTATGTAATTCGTATTTAATAAATGTTAATGGCAGAATCGTGATGAGGGTATCGACTGGTTCAAATCTCGATAAGGAGAACCCTATGATGACATATTGTGGCCATTCCAAAAATGTCTACAGCCCCAATATTATTCTAACTAAGGACAAAGATAATACGGTAAGGCTATCATAGTGTTAAACAACCCTGTCGAAAGACATTGATAGATATCATTTGTCAAGGTTGTTTGTCGACAACCAGGTGCAACTCATAGGTGCTTGTCATAGGCGAGTTCACTGAGCATACCTGTCAGAGGATTCCAAAAAGAAGGTAACCCTAGTGTCCGTGGAATAAATCCTCTAACAAATAGTGGTGCATGTGATCCTTAGACTTGAGATCACCGGAGTGCCTTGTGCACCAATTGGTGTAGTTTGACACTAGCCCAACATAGTTCTATCTAGAGCTATTAGAACGGTAGTGATTGGCTACATCAAAAAGTGTATCAAGACTATGGTGGGTTAACAGAGGATTCATCACTCTCGGTATAGGAGAAATTATCACACTGTGTAATTTGGTAAATGGCAGTGACATTAAATCTGTGGCCATGTGGGATTGAGTTGTAACTTAATCCAGTCTATTTCGATTGTTGGTCCATTAACCGAATACCGAGATATCAAAGATATTCGAGGTTGACACTACTTCTGTGCCTCTGCCTTTGATAAGATAATGGATGATGAAAGGACTGAATTGCACAATAACCATATCGTTGATAAGTAAGCTATTTCGCTGAATCTGAACCTATTGGATGGCCATGATGCTTGCTTGAGGCCAATCTTAGTCTATGCTTAGTGAGATGATTGATTGGTGTCAGTTGCGAGACTACTCAGTGCCGATATGATGAGGAGCCTTCAGGTCACATGCATAGAAGACAGATCAAGGATGGATAAGTGAGAGCTGTGTTTTCATCATTTATGATGAAAGGATATTTTCAAATTTTAAGATGAAAGGGCATTTAGGTAATCTCACGGTGCAAGTAAATTTGCTAAGGTTGTTGCCTATATTTAATTTCATATGGCAATTAAATTAGTGAGGTCCTATATTTAAATATTTAGTTTAAAAAATATATATATTAATATATTTAAATATAATACATATTATTTAATATTAATATGTATTAATATTAATTTTGATAATATGGAATTCAAATTTAATTTTTAAATTTGAATTGAAATGCTTTGTTTGGTATTGGAATATTCCTAATCTTAATATGGAATAAGTAGATTGTTATTCCATATTAGATTAGGTTTTTTAGTGTGCACTATTTAAGTTCAACTAAAAATTAAATGAGATAACCTTTTGCAAAATAATAGAAATTGTATCCACCTCTCTCTCTCTCTCTCTCTCTCTCCCTCTCTCTCTCTCTCTCTCACGTTCTTGCTAGCACTTGAGATAGCAAGATGATCACCCCTCATGTCTTCATGTGGATATCGGAATTGGACTCTTGGCTTAAAGTGGAAGCAAACCATATTGCAAGAAGAAGCCTCCAAATGTAGCTATAATTCTGGATTTTTACTTCTTATACAAATAACATAAATCTGGTATAAGTTCTTTGGCATTTATGTTGTTGTGTGGGGATTTATTTTTGGTTTTCACTGTGTAAACCCCACCAACGACTAATACAGCCCTCTCTAAGAATTCTTTTGCCAGACATGCCACGTTGTTTGGCTCAAAACGAGCTTTCAGTTGATATCTTATGGACCCCATAATTCCTCCTGGATCAAAAGATATGGCTATTTAAGTTGAGTTGCCCATTTACACTTTTAGGCCTTGTGTTTAGGCTTTAACACGCAACTCTCTCAAGGAATTCTTTTGCCAGACATGCCACATTGTTTGGCTCAAAACGAGCTTTCCGTTGATATCCACAAGCCCCGTAACTTCTCTTAGATCAAAAGATATGGCTATTCTAAGTTAAGTTGCCCATTTACACTTTTGGGCCTTGCGTTTAGGCTTTTAACATACAACTCTCTCTAGGAATTCTTGTCCAAGACATACAACATTGTAGGGCTCGAAACGAACTTTCCGTTGATATCTTACAGTCTCCATAACTCCTCCTAGATCAAATGTAATGGCAGTTTTAAGTTGACACAACCATTTAGGATTTTTGGGCCTTGTGTTTGGACTACTGACGCACAAATTTCTCAATGAATTCTTGTGCTAGATGCACCACGCTATTGGGCTCAAAATGAGCACATCTCACAGACCCCATAGCTCTACTCGAATCAAAAGTTATGTCCGTGTTAAGTTGACATGCCCATTTTGGACTTTAAGCATTGTGTTTGGGCTTTTGACTCGTAGCCCTCTCTAGGAATTCTTATGCTAGATGTACCACATTGTCGGGCTCAAAACAAGCTTCTGTTGATATCTTGTGCACCCCGTAACACCTCCGAATCAAAAGGTATGGCTGTATTAAGTTGACATGCTCATTTGAGACTTTTAGGCCTCGCGTTTGGGCTTTTGACACACAACCTTCTCCAAAAATTATTTTACTGGACATGGAACGTTGCTTGACTCAAAACGAGCTTTCTCTTGATATCTCGCAGGCCCTGTAACTCCTCCTAGATCAATGGTTATGGCTGTTTTAATTTGACTTGCCCATTTGCAATTTTAGGCCTTGCGTTTAGGCTTCTAATGTGCAAGCCTCTCTAGGAATTCTTTTGATAGATGTACCATGTTGTTGGGCTTGAAACGAGCTTTCCATTGATATCTTATGGGCCCTGTAACTTCTTTGGTTAAAAACAACTTTAATTCCTCTGTAAGTGCAAGGGTCATGTTGCAATACAGTGCACAAGTAAGGGTCGATCCCATAGAGAGTTGAGCTATGAATTAATCTAATACTGTGTAAAAACAACTAAAATAGTGAAATCAAATGAGATAATAAAAATATCCAAAAATTCAACAAAATCTAAATTAACTAAAATTCAAATAAAAATAAAAATAATAAAATGACTAAAATGACAACTAAGGTAAAAAAAAAAAAACAATAACCAAACAAGTGATCAACAATGAGAAATGGTCTAGTGTATCCAATTTCACCATAATTATCCTACTTTATGTTATTAATCTAACTGATGTTTATCGATCCAAATCTTAGGGTTGATACTTACCAGGGTAAGGTCGTACCGTGGCCAACCATATCAACCTAGTGTTTTCATAATCTAAACTAGCTAGTGGCATGTAGCCTTGTCTAAAACAAACTCAAACCAACTCACATCTGTTGAGGGCATCCCACAAACATAAATCAATCGTTCACTAGAGCAATATGAGATCAGCTAGTGGTGTGTAGCCTAATCCCAGCTCATATAGTCAATCAATCAACTATTAAACACGATCAAACATCAACTACAATAAAAGATCAAGAGATATTCAAGATTAGCTAGTGGCATGTAGCCTAACCTTTACTCATACAACCATTCAACCATAAATCAAAGGCAATCATGCAATAATAATGATTAATCATAAATGAACGAAACTAAGATACCATTGGATCAATTAAACATTCGATTAAACAATAAACATGAAGTAGTCTAATTAGATTACATTGGATACACTAGGAAAGAGTTTAGCTACTCATAAATACAAGAAAACAAACCTTGATCTTACACTTACACATTTGGATTCAAAATCCACTCAAGATGATCAAGGATATGCCTTACACAATCAATCACCCTCTCCCAAGCCTCCAAAGTTGAAAAAGTGTTCCCCAAAACCTAATACATACCAAAAATGAAGTAAAGTTGCCTTTATATAGTGTTTAGGCACAATGGCATAATTGTAAATAATGGTTGCCCAAATTAGGGTTGAAAATGCGGAGTTTTTACAAATATTGCAATATGCGCTGTGGCTCAATTTCGAGTTTGTGCCATCGTCAAGTTTGACAACGCAATTGCGTCATGGCCTGATTAATTGCACCACAGCCCAATTTGGATTTCGTCAACTTCACGCCACGGCTCATAAAAGTGTGTTATGGCTTAGATGTGGAATTTCACTCTTTTTCCACTTGCCTTGATTTATCCGCACTCGACGGTTCCAAGATGTCTGAACACCAACACAAGCACAAATAATTCATCTTTTTACACTTGAACACGTGAAAACACAACAAAACCCGTGATTTTGGGAGACAACAAAACAAGTAAGAAAACTCAACCTAAATAATGCATTAAAACTTGAATTTCTTACAATTTCACCCCCAAATCACAAAATAAATCCACATTTTCAACACTCAACACAACCCCCAACCAACTTACTGCTAGTCCCTAGCAATGAAAGCGATAAAATCTAATCCTAACTAAACCACTTCTGTAGGTTGACACGATTGCATTTAGTGTATGCAATAAGCCTTTAAACCCCTAGGTCCGCCTAGTGGATGAGTTATAGTCTCGTGAGGGTTTTTAGTGATGCTACCCAGAAACATCCTACTATTTCCTAGCAAACATATATACAAAACATGGATTTTTTGGATGCATCAATAAATATGTCTCATACATTGCATACACATATAGCAACCGAACAAGCAATGATCACACACATCTAAGAACACCCTAAAAATCAATTTCACATTCATTCTCAACACTCCATCATAGTCAATCCACAAACTATTAATCCTAGCCTTAGAGGTGGTTTCATAGCAATCTCCAAAAGAAAACACATTTTGATACCATATAATAGAAAACATTAAAAACACAACTCCATAGGCTGATTTTGCACATCACTCAGATCGTTAGGACTTTATTAAGCTTGTAACGTTAGGCTAAGGTAATGGGTTATGAAAGAACGCAAGGGATTCAAGCAATTAAGAGGAAAAATCTTAAATTTAAAGAACATAATCGCTCAAAACAACTTACTCCCTCAAACCCGAAACCCTTTGTTATTTTTTTTCTTTTTATTGCATCACTCTCCCCAAGCACAATCAAATATGTACCCTTTTCCTACTTCCTTACTGACTTGTTTTTTCTCTTTTTTTTTTTATTCCTTTTTTTTTTTTTTTTTTTTTGGGGATCGATAATAAAAACACATGACTTAGGAAGCAATGACATCACCCAATTCATTTTTTCCCACACAACAACCCCCAATCAGCTCTTTCACATATCTTCCCAAGATTTTATAACAAAGCTCACACACCTTACTTTCATCGATTTAGATTAAATCCTCTTAAAAGGAAATCATAGGCAAGAAAAGTGTTTAAGGGTTAAATGGGCCTGGTTATTGTGGGTTGAAAGAAAGAAAATCATGGCTAAATATATACAATAAGGCTCAACGGGGTGACTATTAGAGTAGGTGCCCTAGAGCCAATCAATTATGGTATTATTGACTGTGTAATAAATGTTTATTTATCAATAAAAGGCATATTCTTCTATATCATATAAATCATAGGTATATGTAATGATATATGTCCTTAGGATGGTAGAACCGTGATGAGGGTATCAAGTGTTTCAAATCTTGATAGTGAGAACCCTATGATCAAATATGGTGGCCATTCTAGAAATGTCCGTAGCCCCAGTATTATTCTAACTAAGGATACAGGTAATACAGTAAGGCTATCATAGCGTTGAACGACCCTGTCAAAAGGTAGTGACTGATTTCACTTGTCAAGGTTGTTTGCCGATAACATGGTACAACGCATGGGTGTTTGCTAGAGGCAAGTTCACTGGACAGATCCACCAGAGGATTCCATATGGATGGTAACCCCAATGTCTCTGGAATAAATCCTCTAACGAATGGTGGTCATTGATCCTTAGACTTGAGACCATTGGAGCGCCTTGTGCACCAATTGTTGTAGTTTGACACTAGCCTAATGTAGTTCTATTCAGAGCTATCAATACGATACTGATTGGCTACATTGAGAATTGTATCAAGACTATGGTGGATCGACAAAGGATTCTGTTAGAGTAAATGCCCTAGAGCCAATCAATTATTTTAGAATTAACTCTTTGTAATAATGTTCATTGATCAATAAAAGGCATTTAATACTATATCGCGTAAATCATCATTGTATGTATTGATATATGTCTTTAGAATGTCCGTGACGAGGGTATCAAGTGTTTCAAATCTTGTTAGTGAGAATCTTATGACCACATAAGGTGGCCATTCTAGAAACGTCCATAGCCCAGTATTAATCTGAAGTAAGAGCACAAAAAATACGGTAAGGCTATCATGGTGTTGAACGACCTTGTCGAAAGGCAGTGACTGATCTCACTTGTCAAGGTTGTTTGGTAACAACTTGGTGCAACACATTGGTGCTTGCTGTAGGCGAATACACTGCAGCAAGTTCACTGGACTGACGCACTAGAGGATTCCATATGGATGGTAACCCTAGTGTCTATGGAACAAATCCTCTAACGAATGGCGGTGCATGTGATCCTTAAACTTGAGATCATCAAAGCACCTTGTGCACCGATTGGTGCAGTTTGACACTAGCCTAATACAGTTCTATTAAGAGCTATCAGTACGGTAGTGATTGGCTGTATCAAGGAGTGTATCAAGACTATGGTGGATAGACAGAGGATTCATCACTCTCGGGTACGGGAGAAGTTATCTCATAGCGCAATTCAGTAAATGGCAATGACACTAAAACTGTGGCCATAGTGGGATTGAATTGTTGCTCTATCCAATTTATAATACAGGTCATTGGTCCAGTAACTGAATACACAATATCGAGAGTAACCGTAGGTTGACACTATTTCTATGCCTCGGTCTCGTCGAGATAACGGATGATGAAATGATCGAATTGTACGGTAACCATATTGTTGACAGGTGGCTACTTTGTTGAATCCGACTCTATCGGGTGGTCATGATGCCTTGCTAGGGGTCAATCTTGGTCTGTGTGTAGTGAGGCGATTAATTGGTGTTAATCGTGATACTACACACTACCAATATGATGAGGAGCCTATGGGTCACACACATAGATGATAACTTAAAAGCCAGGAAGTGAGAAGGGCGTTTTCATCTTTCTTAGGCGAAAGGGTATTTTGATAATTTCATAGTGCAATTAAATTTGCTGAGGTCGTAGCCTTTATTTAATTTGTTAGAAAAATTAAATAAGTGAAATTACATTTGCATATATTTAAATATATTATCATTATTGTTAAATGTTAATACAATATAATTTAAATATATATATTAATTATTTTAATTGAGATAATGATGGAAATTAAAATAAATCAAATTGGAGTGTTTGGCAACATGGGGCGTTTGGTTGGAGCCCAAGCCTATTCCGTATGGGATTAGGGCAAATTGTTTTAAGTATAAAAGGAAAAGTGTGTGATTTTTAATTAATGATTTTTCTTTGTAAAACACAAAAACACACAGCAGCCCTTTTGCTTCTCCCACGGCAGTAACTCTAAGCCTAAAATCAATTCAATTGATTTTTGTTTTCTTCTTAATCTTGAAGCCAAAAGGATCTAGCAAATCCCTCTTTGGTTCTTTTGAGATTGTCTTCGTGTGGACTACGCAGGTTCGATCCTACACTTGGATCGGTAGCAAACGTTCGACGACAAATTTGGAGGAGCCTTCAACGTGCGTTTGTTTCTCTTAACTCATGTTTATATTTATGCAGATTTTATTTAATAAAATTGTTAAAACATACCCTTGATCTTGGCTCTTGTAAACGATCCTGTTATTTTATTTTTCGTTTCCGCTGCGTATACGGGACCGTTTACTAACAATCCAGTGCTTCTCCATGAAGGACATAGAGAAGCAGCCTACATCCTTGGTATAAAGATCTATCCGATAGATCATGTAGGTTGCTTGGCCTAAGTTAGAGTGCATATATTGACAAAGTACTGAAGAGATTCAGTATGGAAGAATCCAAAAAGGGATTTCTTCCGATGTCAAACGGTGTTTATCTCTCTAAGGAATTGTGTCCTAATACACAAGATGAGAGAGATATGATGAAGAGGATCCCATATGCGTCAGCAATTGGATCCATCATGTATGCATGCTATTACTCGGATTGATGTCTCATGTGCTTTGAGCACTTGTAGTAGATATCAATCGGATCCAGGTGAGCACCACTGGATGCTGTCAAGAATATTCTTAAGTACCTGAAGAGACTAAGGATATGTTCTTGGTTTATGGAGGGGAAGATGAGCTCACTGTAAAAGGATACAGTGATGCTAGTTTCCAAACGAACAAAATGATTATCGATCGCAATCAGGGTTTGTATTTTGTCTCAATGGCATGCAGTGAGCTGGAAGAACTCCAAGCAAAGCACTATAGTAGACTCTACAATGGAGCCTGAGTATTTTGCATTGTCAGATACGGCCAAGGAGGCAATCTGGATTAAGAAGTTCATTACTGAACTTGGTATGGTTCCCATGATTGTTGATCCTATAGATGTCTATTGTGACAACAATGGAGCAATTGCTCAAGCCAGGAACACGGTCTCATCAGAAGTCCAGACACATTCTCAGACGATTCCATCTCATCAGAGAGATAGTTGAGAGGAAAGACGTGCAGATTAGTAAAGTGCATTGACGACAATCTCGCAGATCCACTGACTAAGCCTCTGTCGCAGCAGAAGCATGAAAGGCACTTGGAATCATTTGGTATTAATACATGAATGATTGGCTATAGTGCAAGTGGGAGATTGTACGTGAATGCCCTAGAGCCAATCAATTATTGCAGATTGACTCTTTATATAATGTTCATTAATCATATAAAAGACATTTTATCTATATCGCGTAAATCATTATATTGCAATATGTATTGATATATGTCCTTAGAATGGTAGAACCTGACGAGGGTATCAGTGTTTCAAATCTTGATAGTGAGAACCCTATGAGCACATATGGTGGCCATTCTAGAAACGCCAAGCCCCATATTATTCTGAAGTAAGGGCACAGATATACAATAAGGCTATCATAGTGTTGAACGACCCTGTCGAAAGGCAGTGACTGATCTCACTTGTCAAGTTGTTTGTGCAACCTGTGCAACACATGGGTGCTGTTGTAGGCGATATCTGCAGCAAGTTCACTGGACTGACCACCAGGATTCCATATGGATGGTAACCCAGTGTCTATGGAACAAATCCTCTAACGATGGTGGTGCATGTGATCCTAACTTGAGATCACCGGAGCGCCTTGTGCACCGATTGGTGCAGTTGACACTAGCTTAACGCAGTTCTATTCAGAGCTGTCAATACGATGGTGATTGGCTACATCAAGGAGTGTATCAAGACTATGGTGGATAGACAGAGGATTCATCACTCCCGGTACGGAGAAGTTATCTCACAGCGCATTCAGTATATGGCAATGACACTAAAACTGTGGCACAATGGAATTGAGTTATTGCTCTATCCGATTATAGTACAGGTCATTGGTCCAGAAACTGAATACTAATTCAGAGTAACCGAAGGTTGACACTATTTCTATGCCTTTCTCTGTCGAGATAAAGTATATGAAAGGACGAATTGTACGGTAACCATATCATTGACAGGTAGCTCTTGCTGAATCCGAATCTATCGGGTGGCCATGATGCCTTGCTAGGGGCCAATCTTGGTCTATGTATTAGTGAGACGATTAATTTGTGTTAATCGCGTACTATACACTGCCGATATGATAGGATCCTATGTCACACACATAGAATATTTAAGATCCAAGAAGAAAGAAGGGCGTTTTCATCTTTTAAGGCAAAATGGTTTTGGTAATTTCACTATGCAATTAATTTTGCTGAGGTCGTAGCCTTTATTTATTTTGAGAAAAATTAAATAAGTGAAATTACATTAAATTTGTGTTCGCACATATTTATTAAATCATCATTATTGTTAAATGTTATTAATATTAATTGATTTTAATTGAATATAATGATGAATTAATAAATATCTAATTGGGAGTGTTTGGCAGCGGGTGTTTGGGTTGTAGCCCAAGCCATTCCATATGAATAGGGCAACTTAAATACACTATAAAAGAAAAGTGTTTAGTTGAAAAGTGTGTGTTATTTTATTATTTCATTTTTCATTGAAAGAGAAAACCTCCAGCCCCAAAACACTCTCCCATGCCAGGTTTTGGTTTTTGCCAAACAAATACCTTTGTTTTCTTCTTGATTTCTTAAGGCCAAGAGGATCTAGCAAATCCCTCATTGGTTCTTTTTGATTGTCTTCAGTGTGACCCTACAGTTCGGTCTTATACTTGGATCAGTAGCAAACACGTTCAGAGACAATATTGGTGGAGCCTCCAAACGTGGGTATGGTTTCTTAAACCTTGCTCTGTTTTCTGTAATTTGATTATTTTATAAACTATGATTTTTGTACCTGGATCTTGGTTTCTAGGAACGATCCCTAGAGTTTATGTTTTTTTTTTTCCGCTGCGTAACTAGGTCGTTTCCTACATCAACTTCAGGAAGACCCAGGGATTTCTTCGGCTGCACCCTCTCATTAGGTCTTTGATAGTTGTTACTTGCCAAAACTTCAACTCATGAGCTTCTTCCGGTGTCTTATTTTGCAATGCTCCTCCCAATGCTGCATCCATCATGGTTCGCACATTAACCATCAATCCATTGTAAAACGTTTGGACTTGCATCCAAATTGGCAACCCATGGTGTGGACACCTCCTCAGTAGTTCCTTGTATCTTTCCCACACCTCATATAATGATTCAGACTCTTCTTGTAGAAAAGATGTGATATCATTTCTCATTTTCGCTGATTTTGCTGGAAAAAAGAATTTGGTCAGGAACTTCTATGCTAATTCGTTCCATGTTGTGATCGTTCCTGATAGTAGTGCCATTAACCATCCCTTAGCTTTATCTCAATCTGATGGCATCATTTGACACTCTGTTTGACTTGAAGGTGTCGCAGATCTCTAAGAAGTTTGCAATGTGCAGATTTGGATCTTCCTTCAAATCTCCTTTAAACTGTACTGACTGCTAGATCATTTGGATGATTGCCAACTTTATTTCGAAGTTGTTGGCTTGTACTACTGGTCTAGTTATGCTCAAACCACTGCCATCAACTGTGGGAATTGAAAATTCCCTTAATGTTCTATTTTCTGCCATCTCAACAACTATGGCCTCTGGTTCAACTGTAGCCTCTTGTTCTCTTCTCTCTCTATTAAGTCTTCTATTTGTTCTATTAATCTCTAGATCAATAAGAACCACTGGCTGACGTCTTGCTCTTCACATAAACTACACAGAAAAAGAGAAAAAGTGCGATCACAAGCTCACAAAAAAGAACAACAAAAATTAAACTAACACACAATTAAACGAAAAAAAAAAAAAAACTCTAATCTAGCTAAGACAAGAAAAACTCAATGTTAACACAAAAATCAATCCCCAGCAACGGCCCAAAAACTTGATGCGTTGTTACTACAACATGCAAATATAGCAAATGCACTAGTTGCACAAAGTAATAAGTGATGAGTGAGTATCGTTCCCACGAGGATTGGTTGCAAAGCACTAATTTCCTATTTGTTTTCAAGTTGGAGAAACCGAAAATTGTTTGGATTTATTGGAGAGATTAAACTTAACTGAAAGCACAATTTACTAAGTGTAAAAACAACTAAATTATGAAAGCAAGATTTAACACAAGAGTAATATCAATGTATGCAAACGGTTAGGGTTTGACTTCATTCGGACTCTATGGATTAATTCTGTGGATTATGCTACTTCTACACTCACATGCACGGATTGTAAATCGAATTCCCTAAGTTGTCAAACATACCTTCTCAGGCTATGAATTCCTACTTTTCCCTATTAAACTTCCGCAGCCAACAATTTGAAGATTAATAGTTCCAAATTCATTAAGCTAATGGAATCCTAGATTGATTTCATTGATTCTCAAACCTATCTCTAGCGTTCAATACTACAATGGTGATTACCCAAGATGCTTAACATGATTTATTTCTCAATCTCATCATGTTCAACAAATACAAACAATAAAAATCAGAACAACCACACAATCTATGCGATAGAATGTAACAGCAATAATAATCAATTGATTAATCCATAGAAATCCGATTTACATCAAAACCCTAACCCAAAATGGATTAGTTCATAACTAAATTAACACAAATAGCTAGAAAGAAAATAAACATAGCAGTCAACATATTGAGACAAAGAGAAAAGAACCGAGATCTCCCCTAGTTGAAGAATCTGTAAGATTAAATCCCAAATCTTCTCCCTTTCTTTCCAAAATATCAAAGCTATTCTCAAACAAAGAGGAATCAGGACGAACCCTTACCAAAATGGCAAGGTTTTTCTTATATAGTTCGCCCAAAAACCTAAAACCTTTCCTAAAATAAAACTGTGCGTTTTGGAGAAAACAAAATTTCGTAGACTTCGCTGACGAACTCAAGTGAACCTTGTGCCTATCTTCTTTCGCCGCGGCGATGTTAATGTGAACCTCCCTGGAAAATTCTGAATTTATAGAATTGCCCTCCGCTTGCTTCCTTGCTTGAATCTTCGATCTTCGATGCTTTCCCATGGGAACAAACTTCATAGTGCATTAGCTCTGCTTCAGAATTTTACCAAATTCCGAGATTCGCTTGCTTTTGGGTCCAGAAACTCCAATTCGCTCATTATTTGCTAAAAATGCATGTTTCGGCCTGAAACATAAAATATATAGAATTAATAGCAATTCAGGCATAAACGAACTAATAAGTTTCTAAAATCTGGACAAAAAGCCTAAATAAAATAGTATAATCCTCGGATTATCAAATACCCCCAATCTAAAGACATGCTCGTCCTCGAGGATCAAGTACAACACAAAGAAAGAAAAATAACAAACAACCGAAAACACAAAACAACAAAACTGAAAATGATTAGACAAAAATTAGACTCAAACTCAACATAAGAACTGCCTAGAATTTATACAAATCTCAATAATTGTTGAAAAATTATTACTGAAAAATGCTCAACACTCCAAGAAGTTATAAGTTGCATTGACTATCTTTCTCTATTGGTCCCCCGAGTAGGTGATCCCCACTTCAGTCCACATTCTGACTTCCCTAATTATTTTATGCAAAAATACAAAGTTTATCAAATGGCGGTAGACTCCATAAGCCTAAGTATCGAACTACTCTCCACTAATGAGGATTAGACACTACTAAAGGTCAAAAGGTCTTTATAGGCTTGTAACGTTAGGCTCGGTTAGTAGGCTTCAAAGAAAAGGAAAGGATAAATAAAGCAAGAGAACTCGGTTTCCTTTAAGCAAACACTCAGGCTTACATCAACTTCCACTTTCTTTCTCAGCCACCACTCAAGATGTCAACCGTTTTATAACCCTCAAACATGTGCACTTCTTATTTTTGCTTCTGAATTTCAATTCTCAAATTTTTTTTTTTATTTTTTATTTTTTTAGCAACAATAACAATAACCAATTTGAGGTTAATTACCCCTCTTATTCTTCTTGCCCTTCTCACAACCCCCAATATATTCTTTTAGTTCATTCACACAACTCTCCAAGCTCTTTGTGTTTGCATTAGGTTTAGAATTCTCTTAAAAGTTGCGGACGTGTTTAGGGTGATAGGTTTGGGTATTATTGGTTTACAAAAAAAATATGTCAACTATGATTTCATAAGGCTCAAATGGGTAACTAGGGACAAAATTTATGGTTGACTGGAAAGGCTCAAGCGTTCTAAAAAACTGCCTAAATCACTTCCTTAATAATGCCTATTCCTAGAATTTCGCCTTAAGCATTTCTCAACTAGGTTCTAGAGTCCACCAGCATTATCAAGACTTCACCTAACCGTAACAAAAGAATCTAAGCATGCCAAAATAATGAAAATGGTGGTTGAACCACTCAACAAACCTCAAGCTAAATTCAGTCAACCAACATAAACTTGAAGCAATGCTTAACATTTTTCAACAATAAAATCCCAACAATCATATTCTCATCATAGACTTATGTAATTCATCATTGGCAAAACACAACAAAACATGAAAACAACTAAACACAAATAAAAAATTTGTTCAAATTTTTCCTACCCCCAAACTAAAGATGACATTGTCCCCAATGTTACATTATGCACAATTTAGGAATAGAAAAACAGAATTTACAAAGGTATGAGATAGTTCCCTGATTAATCCATGAAGTTAGAGTTTCATTCAACAACATGCACACCCGTTCCTTGGCTTTTCATCAACATAATCTGTAAAACAATTGAAATTCTGTGGTGTCCACTGTGTTAGAAAATTTCACTAACTAATATGAAAATATTACAATCCTAATCTCGCCCTTACAACTACTAGGAAGTTCAAACAAAAATTAAACAATCCAAAAGAAAGAGAAAATTAGTTCAATGTCCAAAATAAAAGACAATGATAACTAAAACAAAGAAAATAAAACTACAAAATAGGTGCTCAGGTTTCATTCTTCGGCCTCCTCCTCTCCTTCGGTGTCGTCATCTTTTGTGTCGGAGCCCATCCATTCCTCTGAATCCCAGTATTCCCATTGGAAGTTTGAAGTATCAATGTCGAACTTGGTGCAGCAGCTGTGTTGCATATTATACATCATCTGGGTTTGCTCTGCTAGCCAATCTTGATGTCGTTCCATCCGTTTCATCTTACCCAACATCTGCTACATTAGCTCTTTGATTGTGGATGTTGAACTGGATGATGTGGCAGCTTCTGTGGTTCTTTGTCTTTGTGTTTCAGAGCTAGGTTCTTCTCTAGGAATACGCCTAAGTAGCATCCGATAGTAGGCGGTGTTGAGAACTGGGGCAGGATGGATAAGTGGTTCGTCATCCGTCTTCTCTACTCCTGCTTGAGTGCACAACTCAGTGATGAGATGTCGGAAGGGGAAGCTCCCTCGCCCTGGTTGGGCTACATTCTGCATACTTGTCATGATAATCTTCCCCACATCCATTCTCTTTCTAGTGGCAATGGCATAAAGCAATACTGCCTTATTAAAAGTTACTGAGCTATAATGTGTCTCTGGAATCATCCTCGCACACACAAAGTACTGCCACAACCTAGCCATTGGTATCAGATTAGTTCCCTTGATACTCTTCTTTCCCTTCTTCGAAACCTCCCAAGGGGTATCCGGTTTTGCTATACCTTAAGTATCTTATCTTCATTAAATTGTTGCTTCTTAAATTCCAGATACTCATCACAGTCAATCGAAGGCAAGTTGTAAAAATCGTTGATGACCTTCGCATCAATTGGCACATCAATACCCCTAACAAATACATGCCCAGGATCACACTCAGGGAGGCTGGCGTAAAACTCTCTTACTATCGGCTCTACAACCGCATGTCTAGGTTCACTCATAAATGCATTCCACTTTCGCCCTTGACTCCTCTCTTCAGCATAGACAGTGGTCAAACCCCGCTTGGCAATAGACCCCTTATCCTTCATATCGTTGCCGAGCCTTGTCACTAACAATTGTCCACTTTTTTTCCTTTTCCTTTACCCTTGGACGGTGCTTTGAACGGCATTTTATGTTCGACTCTAATGTACCCCCAAACTAAGATTCTAACCAGACAATTCAACTCTAAATACCCTATTATTGACCACAATCATTCCTACAAAAACACCAAAATTTTAAAAAATTGCACCTAGACCCCAAAAATCACTCTTCTTCCAAACTCAACAAGACACTCCCAAATTGAAAACCCAACCTCCTCAACACCACACAATTCAAGATCCACACTTCTTTAATCAAAATCAAAGCACAAACTTCACAAAAATTCCACAACTCAACTCATACAAACAATATTTCAAACTTAAAGCACTACAATCAAAATTGAACAATTTAGATGTTGGGGAACTTGAAATCTTACCCTTCTCACGCTAAATGCATCACCAATTTCACCAATTGCGGCCCAGATTGCAAGATCCCCAAATTTTGAAAACCAAGGGTTTCCAAAATTTTCTTCAATTTTTCACAAAAATCCTTGCTAAAATGAGTTGTTCTGGTGTTTGTAAGGGTTAAGGAGTAAGGAAAAGTGATGGAAATTCACTGGAAAGGCTCTAGATTGAAGGTGGAAGTGTTTGGCTCTTTGATGTGTTTTGAAGTTTTTCGTGAAAATGAAGAGTCGCGACCCGATATTTATAACAAAGAGTTTTTGCCACGGCGAAGTTCTTCATTCAAAGAGAAAAAATTCAAACCCAGTCGATGCCGCAGCAAAGAAAAATTCTTCACTGCGGAGAAAATTTCCAAGGCATACAGTGCCGCGGCAAAATTCCCTTAGTCAAATTTCGCTAAACCCTTTCTGCCGCGGTGAAAAATTCCGCAGCAAAAACTGGAAGTTTTCCTTTTTTCGTCTTAGTTTGATATTTCACCTGAAACACCCAAAAACACACGAAATCAAAAATCATTCTAAATCATGAGACAACTAAACAAATTCAAAACAACAAAGAAATGAAAACAAATGAAAACACTTGGGTTGCCTCCCAAGAAGCACTTGTTTATAATCGGAAGCTCCGCTTTCTCAAGTCTTCATGTCAGGATGTCAAGTTGGGTGGGAAATGACTTGCAACTCATCACCCCATCAATGTATGGCTTCAATCTCTGTCCATTGACCTTAAATGTGCCATTTTCTTCATGTGACACCTCCACCACCCCGAATGGGTAAACTCTTGTAACTATGAAGGGTCCGGACCATCTAGACTTAAGTTTTCCAAGGAAGAGCCTAAGTATAGAATTATACAACAATATTTTCTGACCTACTTCAAAGTTCTTCTTCCTTATATGCTTGTCATGCCACATTTTTGTCTTTTCTTTGTAAATCCGAGCATTCTCATACGCTTCGAGACGGAACTCATCGAGTTCATTCAAAGTCAGCATCCTTTCCTCCCCAGCAGCTCGTAAGTCCATGTTTAGCTGCTTGACTGCCTAGTATGCCTTATGCTCGAGTTCTACCGGCAAGTGACATGCCTTCCCATAGACCATCCTAAATGGAGACATACCAATTGGAGTCTTAAATGCAGTGCGGTAGGCCCATAATGCATCATCCAATTTCCGTGACCAATCCTTCCTAGATGCATTCACTGTCTTCTCTAAAATTACCTTAAGTTCTCTGTTCGACAGTTCCACTTGCCCACTAGTCTGTGGATGGTATAGTGTCACAACTCTATGTTTCACTCCATATTTTCCCAACAACACATCTAATTGCCTATTGCAAAAATGCGATCCTCCATCACTGATGATTGCCCGTGGTACCCCAAATCTTGAGAAAATGTTCTTTATCACAAAATTAACCACCACCCTGGCATCATTGGATGGCAATGCAATTGTTTCCACCAATTTTGATACGTAATCCACCGCTACCAAAATGTACATGTTCCCATAAGAATTTGGAAAAGGACCTATGAAGTCAATTCCCCACACATCGAACATCTCAACAACTAAGATATTGTTCAATGGCATCTCATCTTTCTTTGAAATATTTCCACTCCTTTGACATTGGTCATATTCCTGAACCATCCGGAAGGCATCCTTTGTAACGCCCCACTTGAGGTACGTATTCAAGATTTGTTGTATTGTTTAAATGTTCATTGATTCAACTTTAATTGTGAGTTCGTTGAGTGGTTGCCTTGAAATTTGTAAAATTTGGCGAAGTTGTTATGTTACAGACTTCGTCGGGGCGAAGAAGAATCTTCGCCGCGACGATGAAGCCCTGCAACCTACGATGTAGGTTCTGTAAAGTTTCGCCGGGGCGAAGAAAGATTTTTCGCCGCGGTGAAGGGCTTGACAAAAAAAAAATGTATTGAGTTTCTAGAGAATTCTTTCTTTTGGGGCACAATGACCATTCTACCCCTAGTTAGCAGGAAAAGTGGGGAGTAGAATGTAAAGAAATTTCATGGAGAATAGGTTAGTGTGGGGGTGTGAGTGTAATGACTTAAAGGATATAGATGGATTTTCCAAGAAAGAATAAGGGCAAAATGGGAAAGGAAGGTTATAATATGAGCTAAAAAGGGTTAAGTGAAATAAACCCTCTATTTCATTCATTTCCACCGCCATACCCATTCTCTAAATTCTCTCAATTTTCCTAAGATTTCTAAGGGGTTTAAGAGAGTTTTTAAGTAATTTTGAGTAAAGATTTCATCTAAAGCATCCTAAGGTAAGGATTCTTGCTTTAGATGTGAGTTTTGCTTATGGTTATATTGAAGTCTTATATTGTTGTTATTGTTCTTGTTGTTGTTTTAAGTTGAAGGGAGAAGACAAGACAACAAGGGAAAGGAAAAGTGTTAGAGAAGTCACTTTTTCACAAGGTAAGTAAATCCAACCAAGTTGAGATTTGAATAAGCTTTTGAGTAGAGATTGAGTAGAGATGTATGCATGAATAAGTATGTAGTATGCTTATGAGAAATTTAGTTGAGATGAGTAGTTTTTTGTGGTTGTTGGATACACTTCATATATGAGAAGTGTTTTAATGTGTTTGGAGAAGTAGAAATTGAGATGAAGTTTTGGGAGATGTTGTGTAAACCTATTTGGAAGTGCTTTCCTTGACAGGGATTATGGTTATATGAGGGAGTTTTCTCCCATTTTGGATGGCTACAGAATGAAGTAGAGCAGTAATTATAGTAGAGTGTTTATATGCACATGAGTTGCTTGATGAAATGCCTAAGTGAAAACATGTTACCAAACTGCCCTGTCACAGCCATAACTTTCTGAGTGATTTTTAGGCATCTTACGTATTGAACTGGGTTTAGACCAAAAAATAAAAGTTACAGCCCTGTCTCTAAGCTTTAAAACGAGACAAAAATTGTAGTAATTTGATGTGTATAACTCAAGTTATGCCATTTTGAGTGTGACCTGTGCAGAATAACTGTCTTTGATGCAATAATGCATTTGTGCTTTTCATGAGTACATTAATGAGCATGAACCATCCATATGCATGAATTATGCATTATAGAAAGAGTAGAGAACTTTGAGTATGACCTTTATTAAGAGAAAAGAGAGAAAAAGAGAATAGAGTAGGTTGTGCGATGGGGAACCTGTGAGTAATGGGTAGAGTATTCCCGCATGTACGCCGCATTGAGAGAGCGGCATGAGTATGAGAGAGAGAAGTGGTGTAGCCCGTGAGAGTGCATGCGGATGCAGGCTATACCCGAGAGTACCCGAGAAAGATTTTATACGCTCACATGGCCAAGGGTTCCGAATTCATGCATAATTGAGTCCGATCGGCTAGAATGAGTAGAAGTCACGGATAGTGGGAGTGAGTCCCGGCTGTGCCCCCGGTAAGATGAGGCCGTGACTTACAAAAGAGAGTGAGTAGCAAAAAGCTATTAGAAAGAGAAATTAGAAAAAAGTACAAAGAGAGAGTAAATGAGAATTGTAAGGAAAGAATTAGAGAGAGAGAGTTACGGGGATAGATGAGTAGAGGATTTACTTACTGAGCATTAGCTGTGCTCACCCTGTTGTTTCCTATGTTTTTGCAGGACCTAGGTGAGGATAAAGTCGGAAGGGCGTCGGCAAGTGAAGAGATATGGCTACACTGTCCACCTTGTTTTGATGCTTTTGTACATGATACAACTTTTTATATAAAGAATGTATATATTTAATAAAAGAAAAATTTGGGCCCAACTTTTGATACTATTTCATATGTATTTTATTATGTACATGTTTTATGAGTATTTGAGTAGAAAGCGGCTATTACATCCTTGAATAGGGTTGGCCAATAAAATCCAGATTGAAGGACCTTGGCCGCTGTCCTAGTTCCTCCAAAATGACCACCCACTTCTTTCTCATGGCAATGCCGTAGAATACTCTCCATCTCCTCTTCCGGTACACACTTACGTATCATCTGATCAGCACAGTATTTGTACAGAAATGGTTCTTCCCATAAATAATACTTCAAGTCAGAGAAAAACTTCCTCTTCTGCTGAAAGGTCATTCCATTTAGGAGCACTCTCAATGACAAGTAGTTTGCAAAATCTGCATACCACGATGCTTCTTCCACTCTCATCAATTTCTCATCCGGGAAGGTTTCTTTGATTTGGGGTTCCTCTTCACTTCCCTGACTTGGTCATTCAATCCTTGACAAATGATCTGCCACCACATTTTTTGACCCCTTTTTATCTCGGATTTCCAACTCAAACTATTATAGCAGTAGGATCCATCTTATCAGTCGTGGTTTTGCTTCTTAGTTAGCCAATAGATGTTTGAGTGCCGAATGATCCGTGTAGACTATCACCTTAGCACCTAGCAAGTAAGAACGAAATTTTTCAAATGCAAAAACCACAGCTAATAGCTCTTTTTCAGTAGTGGTGTAATTCAATTGTGCATCGGTAAGTGTCTTGCTAGCATACTGAATTACATGCAACACTTTGTTTTTCCTCTATCCTAATACTACTCCTAGTGCAAAATCACTAGCATCACACATCAATTCAAACGGTAGTCCCTAATCGGGAACTGCAATAATAGGTGCAGACAATAACAATTTCTTAAGAGTTTGAAGTCAAAAGCAACATCTTTAATTAGTAAATTGCAAAAGGGTTTAGAGATTTTAGAAAAATCCTTGATAAACTGTCTATAAAACCCCGCATGCCCCAAGAAACTCCAAACTGCCTTAACATTTGCAGGTGGTGGCAGCTTCTCTATCACTTTTGTTTTTGCTCAATCCACTTCGATGCCATCCTTTGAAATTCTGTGACTGAGTACAATTCCTTCCTGTACCATGAAGTGGCAGTTCTCCCAATTGAGCACCAAGTTCATCTCCTGACATCGCTGCAAAAAAAAATGAAAGATTAGATAAGCAGTTGTCAAAAGATGAACCAAAAACAGAGAAGTCATCCATGAAGACTTCTATAAACTGTTCCACCATGTCACCAAAGATAGACATCATGCATCTCTGAAATATGGTTGGCGCATTGCATAATCCGAAAGGCATCCTTCTATAAGCAAAGGTGCCATAGGGACAAGTGAAAGTTGTCTTCTTTTGATCTTCAGGAGCAATGGCAATTTGATTATATCCTGAAAAACCATCCAGGAAACAATAGTAAGCATGCCCTACCAATCTCTCCAACATTTGATCGATGAAAGGAAGTGGAAAATGATCCTTCCTTGTCGCTTCATTCAATTTTCGGTAGTCAATGCACACTCTCCAACCTGTGACTGTCCCAGTTGGTATCAATTCATTGCTCTCATTCTTTATCACTCTAATACCTCCTTTCTTCAAAACCACTTGCACCGGGCTCACCCATGGACTGTCTGAAATAAGATAAATTATGCCCGCATCTAAAAGTTTCACCACCTCCTTTCTCACTACTTCCTTCGTCGAAGGATTCAATCTCCGTTGTGGTTGCACCCTAGGTTTGACATCATCTTCCATAAGTATCTTATGCATGCAAAAAGATGGAGAGATGCCTTTAATATCTGAAATAGTCCATCCAATTGTTGATCTATGTTCCCTGAACACCCGAATCAACCGCTCTTCTTCCACTTTACTTAACCTTGAATTGATAATCATTGGGAAGGTTTCTGCTTCACCAAGATACACATATTTGAGGTGGGAAAGTAAAGGCTTCAGTTCAAGTTTTGGAGGTTCTTCCTTTCTTTCCTTTTCCTTCCCTTTCTCAAAATCAAATTCCTCAAATTCTAGATCTTGGTTCTCATTAATCGGCTCAAATGCTTCCAAAAATCTAGCACACTCATTCTTCGTCGGTTCATCTACCTCTATTGTTTTCGATTAGGCAATACACGTTTCTAGAGGTAGTTGAGGGGTGTTCTCTTCAACAGCCTCTGCCACTTGTTTATCCACCACGTCCACACTAAAGCACAAATCCGACTCAGATGGAAATTTCATAGCCTCAAAAACATTGAACATTATTGTTTCATCTTGGACTCTTAACAGTAACTTTTCTTTTTCCACATCAATGAGAGCTCTTCCGGTGGCCAGAAATGGTCTTCCCAAAATAAGAGGCATTTCCTTATCCTCTTCCATATCCAATACAACAAAATCCACCGAAAAAAATACTTTATCCACCTTCACCAAAACATCTTCAACTATACCTCTCGGATGTTTTATGGATCTATCTGCAAGCTGCAACGACATGGTCGTTGGCTTCACTTCACCAATTCCCAATCTCTTGAAAATAGAAAAAGGCACTAGATTGATGTTTGCACCTAAATCACATAAAACTCTCTCAAAAGTAATGTCTCTTATAATACAAGAATAGTAAAACTCCCTGGATCTTTGAGTTTCGAGGGCAGCTTCTTCTGCAGAATGGCACTGCACTCCTCCGTGAGCATCACTGTTTCCTCATCTTCTAACTTTCTTTTGTTTGATAAAATCTCCTTGAGAAATTTCACATAGCTCGGCATCTGTTGCAATGCATCTGCAAAAGGAATGTTAATATGCAGTTTTTTAAATATTTCAATGAATTTGGTAAACTGCTTATGCTGATTTTTCTTCTTAAGTCTGTAAGGAAAAGGCATAGGAGGAGTGTGATGTGCCAACTCTGGTGGTATCTCAGGGAATGGAAATTTCTCTTTCTTTTATCTTTGCCTCTCTTCCCGCTTTTGTTCATATTCCCTATAACTGGTTGGTTTCTCTTCAGATATTATTTCTTCGTCAACTTCCTCATCGGAATCTTCCTTTTCCCTTGATGGGCTTTCTTCTTTCCCTGATTGTTCCACCTTTTCCAAGACTGTCCCACTCCTCAGAGTTATTACATTTGCTTGCTGATGTGGGTTAGTCACTGTGTTGCTTGGTAGGGAACCCTGTGGTCTCTCATTTAGCTTATTAGCCAATTGACCCACCTGTACTTCCAAGTTCCGAATGGACGCCTCTTGGTTTCTGAAATTCATCTTAGTCTCCTTCATGAAACTTGTGGTCTCTTGCATAAACTTTCCAAACATGTCCTCCAGTTTTGTCACTCTTTGCTCTCCTGGTTGATTGTTCAGCCCTGCTTGGTTGTTTGGCATTGTTCTTTGGTTCCATTGATTGTTATGCTGATTCTGATTGCCCCAAGATAGGTTCGGATTATTCCTCAAACCAGGATTATATGTGTTGGAGTACGAATTGTTCGGTTGCCTTTGATTTCCTGCCAAGTAGTTAACCTGTTCTGACGATGAAGACACTAAAGCAAACGTGTTCCTCACTTGACATTCACTGCTCATATGACTAACTGCACAAAATTTACAAATTAGTTGAGGTGCTTGAATAGAATTTACCTGCATACTTCCCAATTGTTTCTGAAGTGCTGTAAGTTGGGCTAAAATGGCTGTGTATGCATCAACTTCATGAAGACCCATGGATTTCTTCGCCTATACCCTTTCATTAGGTCTTTGATAGTTGTTACTTGCCAAAACTTCAAGCAACTCCTGATCTTCTTCCGGTGTCTTATTTTGCAATGCTCCTCTTGATGCTGCATCCACCATGGTTTGCACATTAACCATCAATCCATTGTAAAACGTTTGGACTTGCATCCAAACTGGCAACCCATGGTGTGGACACCTCCTTAGTAGTTCCTTGTATCTTTCCCATGCCTCATATAATGATTCAGACTCTTCTTGTAGAAAAGATGTGATATCATTTCTCATTTTCGCTGATTTTGCTAGAGGAAAGAATTTGGTCAGGAACTTCTGTGCTAATTCGTTCCATGTTAGGATCGTTCCTGATGGTAGTGCCATTAACCATCCCTTAGCTTTATCCCTTAATGAAAACGGGAATAATCTCAATCTGATGGCGTCATCTGACACTCCGTTTGATTTAAAGGTGTCGTAAATCTCTAAGAAGTTTGCAATGTGCAGATTTGAATCTTCCTTCAAATCTCCTTTAAATTGTACCGACTGTTGGATCATCTGGATGATTGCCAGCTTTATTTCAAAGTTGTTGGCTTGTAATACTGGTCTAGTTATGCTCGAACCACTGCCATCAACTGTGGGAACTGAAAATTCCCTTAATGTTCTATTTTCTGCCATCTCAACAACTATGGCCTCTGGTTTAACTGTAGCCTCTCGTTCTCTTCTCTCTCTCTTAAGTCTTCTAGTGGTTCTTTCAATCTCTGGATCAACAGGAACCACTAGCTGACGTCTTGCTCTTCGCATAAACAACACAGAAAGAGAGAAAAAGTGCGATCATAAGCTCACAGAAAAGAACAACAAAAATTAAACTAACACACAATTAAAAAAAAAAAAAGAAAAAAAAGAAACTCTAATCTATCTAACACAAGAAAAACTCAATCTTAATGCAAAAATCAATCCCCGGCAACGGCGCCAAAAACTTGAAGCGTTGTTACTACAACATGCAAATATAGCAAGTGCACTAGTCACACAAAGTAATAAAGTGATGAGTGAGTATCGTTCCCACGAGGATTGGTTGCTTAGCACTGAATTTCCTATTTGTTTTCAAGTTGGAGAAACCGAAAATTGTTTGCATTTATAGGAGAGATTAAACTTAACTGAAAGCACAATTTACTAAGGGTAAAAACAACTAAATTATGAAAGCAAGATTTAACACAAGAGTAATATCAATGTAAGCAAACGGTTAGGGTTTGACTTCATTCGGACTCTATGGATTAATTCTGTGGATTATGCTACTTCTACACTCACATGCACGAATTGTAAATCGAATTCCCTAAGTTGTCAAACATACCTTCTCAGGCTATGAATTCCTACTTTTCCCTATTAAACTTCCGCAGCCAACAATTTGAAGATTAATAGTTCCAAATTCATCAAGCTAATGGAATCCTAGATTGATTTCATTGATTCTCAAACCTATCTCTAGCGTTCAATACTACAATGGTGATTACCCAAGATGCTTAACATGATTTATTTCTCAATCTCATCATGTTCAACAAATACAAACAATAAAAATCAGAACAACCACACAATCTATGCGATAGAATGTAACAGCAATAATAATCAATTGATTAATCCATAGAAATCCGATTTACATCAAAACCCTAACCCAAAATGGATTAGTTCATAACTAAATTAACACAAATAGCTAGAAAGAAAATAAACATAGTAGTCAACATATTGAGACAAAGAGAAAAGAACCGAGATCTCCCCTAGTTGAAGAATCTGTAAGATTAAATCCCAAATCTTCTCCCTTTCTTTCCAAAATATCAAAGCTATTCTCAAACAAAGAGGAATCAGGACGAACCCTTACCAAAATGGCAAGGTTTTTCTTATATAGTTCGCCCAAAAACCTAAAACCTTTCCTAAAATAAAACTATGTGTTTTGGACAAAACAAAATTTCGCAGACTTCGCCGCGGAGAAGAAAGAATTTTGCCGCGGCGACGAACTAAACTGAATCTCTACAGAATTGCCCTCTGCTTGCTTCCTTGCTTGAATCTTCGATCTTTGATGCTTTCCCATGGGAACAAACTTCATAATGCTTCAGGTCAACTTCAGAACTTTCCCAAATTCAGAGATTCGCTTGCTTCTAGGTCCAGAAACTCCAATTCGCTCATTATTTACTAAAAATACACATTTCGGCCTGAAACATAAAATATATAGAATTAAGTAGCAATTCTGGCATAAACGAACTAAAAAGTATCTAAAATCAGGCCAAAAAGCCTAAATAAAATAGTATAATCCTGGGATTATCAGTGACCGCCTTTGTCAAAGCACTGAACCAATTAAGAAAATTGGTTCTTCAATGCCCAACCAGCTTCTTGCTAGTCCCTAGCAACCGAAGCGATCTAATATAATCTAGTTCTAACTAACCTAACCTAAACAGTTTTCGTAGGTTTACACGATTGCATTTAGCGTATGCAATAAGCCTTTGAACCCCTAGGTCCCTCTAGTGGATGAGTTATAGTTTCGTGAGGGTTTATAGCGATGTTACCCATAAACATCTAACAAATCCTAACTAACACACAAACATTCACACATAAAATAAAAATAAAACAAAAGTTTCCAATCTAATTCATATAAGTGTCTCAGAAATCGCATACATAAGCAACATAGAGAACAATCAAACATCACCTCAAATTTAGGAACATCATAAACATCAATCTCTCCTTCGTTCTCATCTCTCTAACATCCATCAATCCACATTATGTTAATCCTAACACTAGAATTAATTCCATATGCAATATCCATAGCAGCCACTATGTTAGGAAACGATCATACATGGCAGCGGAAACAAAAATTATTTAAACATTATAGATCGTTTCTTTGAACCAAGATCAGGGCACAAATTTATAGTTTATACAACATATTAAAATCTGCAATAAAACAGATCAAAGGTTAAGAAACCATACCCACGTTTGGAGGCTCCTCCAATTTGTCTCGGAATGGGTTTCGCTACCGACCCAAGTGTACGATTGAACCAATGTAGTCCACACGAAGACAACCTCAAGGAACTAAATAGGGATTTGCTAGATCCTCTTTAGCCTTTAAGAACCAAGATGAAAATCAAATGAAATATTTTCTTCAAGCAAAAGAAATCTGGCGTGAGAGAGAAAAAAAGGGGCTGGAAAATTTGTTTTCAATGAATGAATTAGTTCCTTAAACAATTCACAAAGTGTTGCATTTATATAGTGCACACTTGCCCTATTCCATCATGGAATGGGATTGGGCTCCAACCCAAACACCCCTTGTATCCAAACAGCCCCTTTAAGATATTTTAATTTTAATTATTATTGTCATTCCAATTAAATTCAACTAATATATGTATTTCATATATTAACATTTAACAATAACAATAATTCATTTAAATATATGCGAACACATATTTAAATATAATTTCACTTATTTAATTTAATTAACAAATTAAATTAAGGCTACGACCTCATCAAATTTAATTACACTATGAAATTACCAAAATACCCTTTCCCCTAAAAGACGAAAACGCCCTTCTTACAAATTGGTTCTTATATGTGTGTGACCCGTAGGCTCCTTATCATACCGGTAGTGTGTAGTATCGCGATTAACACCAATTAATTGTCTCACTACATATAGATCAAGAGTGGCCCCTAGCAAGCCATCATGGCCACCCGATAGATTCGGATTCAGCGAAGCAGTTACCTGTCAATGATATGGTTACCGTGCAATCCAATCCTTTCATCATCTGTTATCTCGATGAGACCGAGGTATATGAATAGTGTTAACCTCAGTAACTCTCGATATGTATGTATTCAGTTACTAGACCAATGACCTGAATAATAATCTGGATAGAGCAACAACTCAATCCCACTATGGCCACAGTTTTAGTGTCACTGCCATTTACTGAATTACGCAGTGAGATAACTTCTCCCGTACCCGGGAGTGATGAATCCTCTGTCTATCCACCATAGTCTTGATACACTCCTTGATGCAGCCAATTACAACTGTATTGACAGCTTTGAATAGAATTGCGTTAGGCTAGTGTCAAACTACACCAATCAGTGCACAAGGCGCTCTGGTGATCTCAAGTCTAAGGATCACATGTACCACCATTCGTTAGAGGATTTGTTCCATAGACACTGGGGTTACCATCCATATGGAATCCTCTGGTGGGTCAGTCCAGTGAAGTTGCCTATAGCAAGCACCCATGTGTTGCACCAAGTTGTCACCAAACAACCTTGACAAGTGAGATCAGTCACTGCCTTTCGATAGAGTCGTTCAACACTATGATAGCCTTACAGTATTGTCTGTGCCCTCACTTCAGAACAATACTAGGGCTACGGACATTTCTAGAATGGCCACCATATGTGCTCATACGGTTCTCACTATCAAGATTTGAAACACTTGATACCCTTGTCACGGTTCTACCATTCTAAGGACATATATCAATACATACAATGATGATTTATGCGATATAGAATAAAATGCCTTTTATTGATCAATGAACATTATTACAAAGAGTCAATTCTATAATAATTGATTGGCTCTAGGGCATTTACTCTAACACACTATAGCTCGATTGCTTCTCGTTAAGAGAAAGGAAAGAAAGAAGTTCCTAATGACAGCTGATATGTTTGAAGCAGGGCGGGACAGGAAGGAGCCTCTGCACAACCTGATGAACCACCTTAAGTGTGCTTTTCTAGCGTCTTTGAGTTTCTGATATGAGCCAACCTTTTCTGATCCAAGTTCATACTAGGGTAAAGAGTCCTATGACGAAAAATTGATCCCAATAATTTGAAATATGAATAAAATTCTGTAAATACAAATTCTATAGGCATACTTTTCAAACCACTCTCCACTAATGTAGAACAATCACATAACTTTACATCATTAGACTTTATTGAGCTTGTAATGTTTAGGCTAAGGTATTGGGTTATGAAAGAATGGAAAGACATCAAACAAAATAAGAGGATTAATCTAACTTATTTGCAACAACATCACTTAAAGCATATCACATTCTCTCTAAATTTCCCAAGCCTTTGTTACGTCTCTCTTCCCAACCGCATTTACATTTACACACTTTCCATACTTCCTTGATTCATTCATCTTTTTTTCTCTTTTTCTTTTCCTTTTCTTCCTCTTTTTTTCTCCTTTTTTTTTTTTTTTTTTTTAACGAAACTATAGTTAGGAAGCATTGATATTATAATCATTCCCTGTGTTATCATGATATTCACAATACATCACAACCCCCAATCCATTCTTTTGAATACCCTTCAAAATTTTGAGAAAACAATACGCACAAACACTCTCATTTTGCATAAATCCAGATTAAATCCTCTTAAAAATCATGGGTAGAATAATGTGTTTAAGGGTTAAAAGGGTATGTTATTGCGGGGTAAATGAAAGAAAATCAAGGCTAATATAAATTCAATATCGACACAAAAGGGTGACAAGAGATAATAAAATATAGGGTTGGCTTGAAAGGCACAAATGGTCCAAAGATGGCCTAAGTCATTTCTTCAGTCATGTGTCGTTTAGGATTTCGCCTCAAGTAGTCATCAAATAGGTTCTAGAATTTAGAGATCTAAAAAAATGCTTTATTTAGTGTCTAGGCTAGACAAAATGCACAATTGGTGTGCTGTCACAGGCAACCAGAATGAAAATCTAAGAATACATGTAGTAGTGCGAGTAAGGATTGTTCCCACGGAGAGTGCCTAGCCTAGTTTTATGCTACATGAACAAGGAGGGGGGGGGGGGGGGGGGAGGTGATTTGAGTTTAACGAAAACAATTTCAATTTCAAAGTAAATTATCGAAATCAATCAAAAAAACAAACCTTGGTCTAAGTCAACATCCACCATCAGAATTTTACAACTGATCATCGATGCAAGTATATATCAATTCATACTTTGAATATTCACTGTTGGAACTATTTTCCTATCTCTCCTTAGTTGCAGTTAATTAGGAAACAAGCAATCTAATTAATCTTACTACTAAACAACCCATGACAAGTTCTAAAGGTTTAATCTAGTAGCAGCCTTAAGAACTAGAGAGATTGATGAAGCTAAACAACACAAACACAAGCAGTTGTATTTAATTTAGTTGAGTGTTCTTCTTAAGATTTAATAATTCCCGACGTAGCAAATTCTTAAATCTTAGTTACTCATAAATTAGAGGGATCAAACAATTACGGATTTGATATCTAATTTAGTGATAGATTGCATCAAATAATTAATTATTATGCCTCTTAGTAATTAAATAAGACAATCATGAAAATAGGCATAGAAGAACATCCAATACTCAAAGCATATATTGAACACTAAAAACAGATTAGATCTCACAGTTTTATTGATTCTGAGGCCTCCGTTTCCTTCGACCAAGTTATGAAAATTTAGCCGTTCATGGCCATCATGAAAACTCAAAAGGAGAAGAAGAAGAAGAGGGGAAGTTGAGGCGTGTGTAGTCTCCTCTTCCAGTCTTATCTCTCTCCCCCTCTTAAAAATATCCATTTCAAGTCTTTGAATTCTACTCAATCTGCTAAAAATATCCTAAGGTTTATCCTAAAATAACATTTATCCAATCAAATTAATTAAAAATAAAATAAAATCGTAATATAACTAGGAAAGTGGTGTTTCCAGCTGTAACTTTCATGCACCAGATCTTCAAAACTTCCAATAGTAAACTACATATTTGAATTGCATAATAAGGCAAAATGTTCTAGAACATTAGCAGTGCAGGTGCGTCAATTTGAAGCCCAATTCCAACCTTGATGCAGTGAGTATCTCTCCAAATGCAAAACATGAAAGTTGTAGATCTCTTTCTTGGTGTTCCATATCATTTTGAATCATCTCAATCGGAGCTCAGATGAGAGAGTTATTCTCAGATTACGAAGCAATGTTGAAACTATCTAAATTCACCTAATTAGTTTCGTTTTGCATTTAACGCCTCCATTTGCTTCCTAAATCAAAATAAAATAATAATGAGTACATTTAGGCACCAAATAAGTATAAAAGACTAGACATTAAGGGGGGAAAATATGACATTTTGCATTCTCATCAACAATCTATCAGGCTCAATCATTGGAATCTAAGGGAAACGCCAAGGAATTGAAAACTATGAACTCCGTTGTTACATCCAAAACTGTCATAGTGAGATTGCCATTTTGAACATCAATCACTGTCTTAGTTGTAGCCATAAATGGGCGGCTGAGCAAAATAGGCAAATCTTTATCATGAATTGACAGCTTCTTCATATCTAAGACTACAAAATCAATAGGAATTATCAGTTTATCAACTTTAACCAAGACATTCTCTACAATACCTCTTAGATATTTAACTGAATTGTCAGCCAGTTGTAGAGACATTGTTGTTGGCTTTAATTCCCCCAATCCTAATCTCAGATAAGTGGAGTAAGGCATGAGATTAATGCTTGCCCCCAAATCTAGCATTGCTCATTCTTCCTTTTTATCACCCATGGTAAAGTTGATGATGAAGTTACCTGGATCTTTCAATTTGGGTGGCAAATTCCTTTGAAGCAAAATACTTACCTTTTCAGGAACCATTAGTTTTTCATTATTCCTTATCACATCAAGCAAGGGTAAATTCACATTAACTTTGGATAAAATATCATAAATTTCAGAGAATGACTTATCCCATTTGCTTTTCTTCAATGGGCTCGGAAAAGGAATAGGTGGAACATAAGGCTTTGGTGAAGCAACAATGGGACTAATCTCCTCATTCTTGATGGATTCACTTGGTTGCTTCTGCTTAGCTTTATCTTCCCCTACATGATCAATTAAAGGCTTATTAGATTCAAAATTAATTTCTTTGTTAATTACCTTACCATTTCAAAGCACTGTGACTGCTTTTGCTTGCTCAGGTTGGCTTGTTAGTTTTCTAGGAACAAGGCCTTGTACTGCCTTTGCTATCTGTCCTATATGAACCTCTAGCTTTCTAATGGATGCCTCTTGCTATTGAAACCTTTGTTCAAAGTTCTTTTGGTTCTATTGAGACACTTGGATGAAGTTATTCAATGTCTCTTCTAGTAAAGATATCCTTGATTAATCATTTGAGCTAGACTGCTGATGGTTTTTATTCCATGAAAAATTAGGATGACTCTTCCAACCCGGGTTGTATGTATTTGAAAAAGGATCATATTTAGGCCTCGGGTTATAAGAGTTCATCATATTAGCTTGCTCTAAGTACTCTGAAAAATTACCACTAGAAGGACAAGAGTTAGTTGCTTGACCAATATTACCACAAATAACACATACCTCTTTGGTAATACTTTGACCTTGTCCCATCATTATATTGCACATAGTTTTCACCTACTTGGCTAACTTTGAAACCTGCATTGCCAACTTAGTCTTAGTATTTACTTCATACATCCCTCTTGATTTTCCTTTAACACTTTTCCTGCTACAAGTTGGCTCCAAACATCTCATATAACTCATTCGTCTCTTGTGTAGTCTTTTCTCCCATAGCACCACCTGCAACATTATCAACTATGGCTTGGAAAGCCTGTGTTAGTCCATCATAGAAAAATTGATTAAGCAATTTTAAAGGATATCTATGATATGGACATTGAACCCATAACAATTTAAAATGCTTCTAAGCCTTATGGAATGGCTTACCTTCTATCTGAGTAAAGGTAGCAATCTTACCTCTAAATTATGTAGTTTTGGCATGAGAATAGAATTTATTGATGAACTTATTATAAACTAAATCCTAGGTGGTAAGTGAAGTGGGAGTTAATGACATGAATCATGTTTTAGTAGCATCCTTCAACGTGTACGGAAAACACCTCATTTGTAGTTGATCTTCTGTCAAACCTTGCAAAGGAAAAGTTTGAACAGTTGAGTGAAAATCATGAATGAAAGTTAAAGGGTCAAGGGTCCTCTAAAATTATTCCAAGAAAAGATTGAAGCATTTGAAAGTGAATATGTTTAAGCTTATAATTTCTTACTGCATCATTAAGAACTATGCATGATGGCGACGTTCCTATGGTAGGACGTGTGTACTCCTTCATGGGTTCAGATAACTCAACCATCTTTTGTTCAATCTCTAAACTTGATTTTGATGATTCTTTAGAAATTTATGGTTCCTTCCTCTTTCTACCAATTAAATCCACTCTATCGACATGTGGAAATAATTCTTCTTCCAATGATCGACGACCTTGCATTCACTAACTAAAAACAAGAAAGACAACAAAAACAAAAAGGAAACCTAGACAAAAATAAAGCAAAAATTAAATATCAAAAATTAAAGTGCACGTTATCAGAGAAAACTAAGTAACTTAAATCAAATCCCTGGCAACAGTACCAAAAACTTGATGAACAATTTTAATATTCACAAGTATACGAATCACAACTGAATATAGTGTGCACATGCAAGGGTCAATCCCACAGAGATTTGTAAGCACTTAATTAATCCTAATAAACAATGCCTTAATTAAAACAAATAAACTTAAATAAATCAAAAGAATTGATGAGGTAACGAACTTAAAGTAAAAATATCTAATACTAAACAAACTAACAGAGAACAAATACTAAACTGATTTAAAAACCAATTAACTAAAATCTAGGTATCCAATTTCACCATAATAATCTAGTTTTATGTCAACTATCAAACTATTGTTATCTCAATCCAATTTCTAGGGTTCCCACTCATATAATTAAGGTATTACCATAAGGCGTTTGGAATTACCTAGTATCTTTAACACAAGACTAGCTAGGGGATATAGTCTAGCCTAATGATTAAAAACCCATTAAACACAAGAGTACTCGAAATCATGAATAAAGTCTCATATGTTAGGGCGTATGCACAATATACTAATCATTCATTTACATGAACTAACTAAGATTAACTAGGGCATGTAGTCTAACCTTGTCTCACACAATCAATTAATTAGTATTAAAGGTGATCAAGCAATAACATCAATTAAAGATTGAATAAAGGACAATGAATAAATCTAGAATTGCAATGGATTGATAAAACAAATAGAATTAATAAAGACATAAAACCTTCTTATTAGGCTACATTGGATCCCTAGAAAAGTATTTAGTTACACATTATCATAAGGAAATCAAACGTCAAACCCTTCAAAAACATGAAGTACAAGAGAAAAAGATGAAACTCTAGGTAGATCTCTTCTCCTTGCGTCCAAGTCTCTCCAAGTTGAAGTAAAAGTCCTCCTAAAAATACCTAAAGACATCCTTTTATAGTGCTAGGGTTGTGGAAAGTAAGGGAAAAAATCTTATACAACATAGGAGAATAAAATGCAGTTCTAGGTGAAATAGAAAAGGAAAATCCTAATGAAATTGGGATTCCTTCAAATGAGCTGCGCAAAGGTCTCCAAAATAGAACATGATACCTTTTGAATATGGAAAATTTAAGCACATATTAATTGTAGGTCTTAAAATAATCTTTCCAACGCTTTAAGAATCAGCCAAATCTGAGGTCTATAGCTCAAGTTATTGTAGAAACACTAAAGCATGTTCCAGAACCTGCGTATGTTTGTCTAACGTAACTTTTGGGTCAATTTTTAACAATCTTCCAGGTCGAAATGGATCACAATAAAAGCATAAAATTTGTAGCTTCATCTCTTAGATTTGCAATGCCACAAGAATTAGTCAATCAGAGTTGTGTAGCTTAAGTTATGCTCATTTTACACGTTTTGGCAAAAAAACTCCCAAGCATAAAATTCATGAAGTGCGCCCCAACATGATTTAGTGGCACTGCAGCATGAAGTTTCTGTCCATTTTGCAAATTTTATGCTGTGGCATGGGAATAGTTCCGCTATGGCACATGAATAGTTCTGCTGCAGCTAACAATATTAAAAAATGCATAACTTCTTCGTTTGGGCTCCGATTCTCGAATTGTTTGTTCCTACACGCTTATGATTCTTTCCTCTTCAATGTCCATGCTTGAAATCATCATTTTTTAGCACCTAAACACCTAAAAATTCACAAAACATACCTATGATTCTAGAAAACAAAAGAGATACAGTAATTAAGTAAAATTAACCAATTAAACCTAATTCCATCACAAAATACCCTTAAAATCACCAAGTATGAGTACACTTCCAAGCACTCATCACTGCCCCACGTGATTAGACATTGATGGTAAAAAGATGTATTCCTATACATCACTTTTGCCAAAAGAAAAGTCATATCAGACCAAACTATTTTAAACTCGTTTTTTATTTGAAAAGATGTATTGAAAATCATGATTTTAATTCAATAAGGTCACCATTTCAGTCTTGCGTGTCACCACACCAGAACATTTTTTTCAAAACCATAAAGTGTGGAAACCTAAGCTTAGTGCCAACTGTCTTGTTGCCTATACTTCATTTCTTGCTTTTCAAAATGATTGTGGTACTTTGATAGTGGATGTTCAAGACACATGACAAGTAACAAAGCCTTGTTGATTAATCTTCAACTTGTGGAAGATGGCCATGTTACCTATGGTGATGAAAAAAGGGTAAGATTCTTGGAAAAAGGTTTTATTGTTATTCCTAGTTTCCTAATGCTAAATAATGTGTTTTATGTTGAAGGTCTAAAGGCGAATCTTATTAGCATTAGTCAAATTTGTGACAAGGATTGTGTTGTTCAATTCTCAAAGAATGTCTGTCAAGTCTTGAATGCTAATAATTCTTCTTTTGCTTGAGGAAAGAGATCAAATGATAATTGCTATATATTGTTTAACAAAGTTTCTTGTTTGAGTAGTAAATCAGATGGTGTTGATCTATGGCACAAGAAACTTGGACATATGAACTTTGAAGATCTTGTAAAACTCTCCAAGAAGGATGCTATTAAAGGACTGTCAAAGCTTATATTCCTCAAGGTAAGCAAACTAAGAGCTCTCATAAACCTCTATTTGACTACCTCCTGTGTTTTAGAACTTCTCCATATGGATCTTATGGGTCCAATGCAAACTGAAAACTTAGGTGGAAAGAGATATGTTTATATTTGTGTTGATGATTTTTCTAGATTTTCACAGGTTGATTTTTTAAGAGAAAAATCTGATGCATTTGAAGCATTTAAATGTCTTGTAAAAAGGTTGCAAGTGGAGCAAAACTGCAGTGTAAAGAAGGTGATGAGGATAAGGAGTTATCATGGGAGGGAGTTTGAAAATTCTGATTTTTCTTACTTTTGTGAAATGCAGGGCATTTGGCATGAGTTTTCTGCCCCTAAGACACCACAACAAAATGGGGTTGTGGAAAGGAAGAATAAAGTTCTTCGAGAGATGGCTAGGGTTATGTTAAACGCAAAGAAGTTGCCTACAAGACTTTGGGCTGAGGCAATAAACACTGCATGCCACATCTCCAACAGAATTTTCTTAAGGAAAGGTACATCTCAAACTCCATACAAGTTGTAGAAAGGTAAGAAGCCAAATCTCTCATACTTGCATGTTTTTCATTGCAAGTGCTATGTCTTGAATGATAAAGATTATCTAGGGAAATTTGATGCTAAGAGTGGTGAAGGAGTCTTCCTTGGGTATTCATAAAACAGTAGGGCATATAGAGTTTTTAATATGAGAATAGAACGTATCATGGAATCTTTTAACGTGGTTTTCTCTGATTTAGAAGATTACTCATAGTTTTTACAAGACTATGAAATTGATGATATGATTGCTCCTACTAAGGTGACCATAGATCGTGACGAAGTGTCCACCGTGACTCCTTTTGGAACAAAATCCCAAGATGAGAAGACCACCCTAGAACCTGAAGTGAGCACCACTGCTACTCAACAGGGGTCTATCTCTCAAAGACAAGGACTTGACTTGGTAGTTGATCCTAGTAGAGTAGGTGCCCTAGAGCCAATCAATTATTGTAAAATTGACTCTGTAATAAATGTTTATTTATCAATAAAAGGCATATTCTTCTATATCGTGTATGTAATGATATATGTCCTTAGGATGGTAGAACCATGACGAGGGTATCAAGTGTTTCAAATCTTGATAGTGAGAACCCTATGATCACATATGGTGGCCATTCTAGAAACGTCCGTAGCCCCAATATTATTCTGACTAAGGAGACAGATAAAACGGTAAGGCTATCATAGTGTTGAACGACCCTGTCGAAAGGTAGTGACTGATCTCACTTGTCAAGGTTGTTTGCCAACAACCTGGTGCAACGCATGGGTGCTTGCTAGAGGCAACTTCATTAGACAGACCCACCAGAGGATTCAATATGGATGGTAACCCCAGTCTATATGGAATAAATCCTCTAACGGATGGTGGTGCACGTGATCCTTAGACTTGAGATCACCAGAGTGCCTTGTGCACCAATTGGTGTAGTTTGACACTAGCCCAACATAGTTCTATTTAGAGCTATCAATACGGTAGTGATTGACTACATTGAGAAGTGTATCGAGACTATGGTGGATCGACAAAGGATTCATCACTCCTGGGTACAGGAGAAGTTATCTCACTGGGTAATTCAGTAAATGGCAATGACATTAAATCTGTGGCCACAGTGGGATTGAGTTGATGGTCAATTCAATTTAATATTCCCGTCATTGGTCCAGTAACTGAATACAAACATGTTGAGGATATCTGAGGTTGACACTATTTATGTACCTCAGTCTCGATGATACAACAGTTGATGAAAGGATTTGATTGCACGGTAACCAAACCGTTGACAGGCAGCGGTTTCGTTGAATCCCAATCTATTGGGTGGCCATGCTGCCTTGCTAGGGGCCAATCTTGGTCTATGTATATTGAGACAATTAATTGGTGTTAATCGAGATACTACTCACTGCCGATATGATAAGGAGCCTAAGGGTCACACACGAAGATAATTTAAGAATCAATTTGTGAGAAAGGTATTTTCGTCTTTCAGGACGAAAAGGTATTTTGGTAATCTCACAGTGCAATTAAATTTGTTGAGGTTGTTGCCTGTATTTAATTTTAATATTAAAATTAAATTAGTGAGATTATATTTAAATATATCTATGTATATATTTAAATAAATTATTATTATTAACTGAATGTTAATGTATTATTATATATTAATTGATTTTAATTATAATAATAATTAATTAATTAAAATACCATAAAGGGTGTGTTTGGTTGCAAGGGTGAACTAGGGTTGGAGCCCATGGCTATTCCTAAGTGGAATAGGGTTTTAATTGTTGCACTATATAAGTGCAACTTAAAATTAAAACATAAAAAGAATTTATTCAGTCAATTAAAACCCTAGCCACCCTATCTCTCTCTCTCTCAAGAAGAATACTTTTCTTGTTCTTCTTTCTTGATTCTTGAAGTCCTTGATTGTTCTAGCAAAATAATCAAGGGTTCTGCGGATTATCTTTGTGTGGACTTCCGTGAGTGCGATCCTACTTTGGATCGATTGGCGAAAAATCACGCGAACAGTAACCACGAACAGTAACCATGAACAGTAACCATGAACAGTGTTCCTGTCCGAAATCATAGATATTCGAAGGAGCCTCCAAACGTACATAAGTATTCTAATCCTTTAATGGATTTACTTTATACAGATTTTTGTTTATAAACATGTGAACGGTATAATCTATACTCGGATCTAGGCAAAGAAAGGTAATTGATTTACTGATTGAATTTTTGTTTTCCACTGCGTATGGTAGATCAATTACTAACAGTGGTATTAGTGTTAGTAAACGACCCAGATACGCAGCGAAAAACAAAAACATAAACAACATGGATCGTTCCTTAGAACCAAGATCCAGGTACAAATTTACAGTTTATACAATATATATTAAATCTGCAGAAAAATTAGTTCAAGGTTTAAGAAATTATATGGACGTTTGGAGGCTCCTCCAAGTTGTCTCTGAACGTATTTTGCTACTGACCCAAGTGTAGAATCGAACTGACGTAGTCCACATGAAGATAATCGCAAGGAACTAAAGAGGGATTTGCGAGATCCTCTTTAGTCTTAAGAAACAAAGAAGAAGAAAGAAGAATATTTTCATTTTCAATCAAAACCCAAAACTGGTGTGTGAGAGTGAAAAAGGGCTGTGTGTTTTCTTTCTTTCAATGAATGAATGAAATGAATTTCCTAACATGTTTTTCAATTAAACTTTTGTTTAAATAGTCAAGTTTAATTGCCCTATTCCCACATGGAATAGGCTTGGGCTCCAACCCAAACACCCCTTGTTTCCAAACACTCCCAAATAGATATTTATTTTAATTCATCATTATCTCAATTAAAAATCAATTAATATGTATTTAATATATATATAACATTTAACAATAAAGATAATTTATTTAAATATATGCGAACACATATTTAAAGGTAATTTCACTTATTTAATTTTTCTAACAAATTAAATAAAGGCTACGACCGCAGCAAATTTAATGGCACTGTGAAATTACCAAAATACCCTTTCGCCCAAAAAGACGAAAACGCCCTTCTAACTTCCTGGCTCTTAAATTATCTTCAATGTGTGTGACCCATAGGCTCCTTATCATACTGGCAGTGTATAGTATTGCGATTAACACCAATTAATCGTCTCACCATACATAAACCAAGATTGGCCCCTAGCAAGGCATCATGGCCACCTGATAGATTCGGATTCAGCAAAGTAGCTACCTATCAACGATATGGTTACCGTATAATTTGATCCTTTCATCATATGTTATCTCGACGAGACGAAGGCATAGAAATAGTGTCAACATCCGGTTACTCTCGATATTATGTATTCAGTTACTGGACAAATGACCTGTTTTATAAACTAGATAGAGCAACAACTCAATCCCACTGTGGCCACGGTTTTAGTGTCATTGCCAATTTACTGAATTGCGTCATGAGATAACTTCTCTCGTACTCGGGAGTGATGAATCCTTTGTCTATCCACCATAGTCTTGATACACTCCTTGATGCAGCCAATCACTACTGTATTGACAGCTTTGAAAAGAACTGCGTTGATAGGCTAGTGTCAAATTGCACCAATCGGTGCACAAGGCGCTCTGCTGATCTCAAGTCTAAGGATCACATGCACCACCATTCGTTAGAGGATTTGTTCCATAGACACTAGGGTTACCATCCATATGGAATCCTCTGGTGGATCAGTCCAGTGAACTTGCTGCGGTGTATTCACCTACAGCAAGCACCCATGCGTTGCACCAGGCTGGCACCAAACAACCTTGACAAGTGAGATCAGTCACTGCCTTTCGACAGGGTCGTTCAACACTATGATAGCCTTACCGTATTATCTGTGCCCTTACTTCAGAATAATACTAGGGCTACAGAAGTTTCTAGAATGGCCACCATATGTGCTCATAGGGTTCTCACTATCAAGATTTGAAACACTTGATACCCTCGTCATGGTTCTACCATTCTAAGGACATATATCAATACATATTGAAATAATAATGATTTACGCGATATAGAATAAAATATCTTTTATTGATTAATGAACATTATTACAAATAGTCAATTCTACAATAATTGATTGGCTCTAAGACATCTACTCTAACAATCTCCCACTTGCACTATAGCCAATCATTCATGTATTTAATACCAAATGATCTCAAGTACTGCGACAGAGGCTTTGTCAGTGGATCTGCGAGATTTTCGTCAGTATGCACTTTACTAATCTACACGTCTTTCCTCTCAACTATCTCTCTGATGAGATGGAATCGTCTGAGTATGTGTTTGGACTTCTGATGAGACCGTGGTTCCCTGGCATAAGCAATTGCTCCATTGTTGTCACAATAGATGTCTATAGGATCAACAATCGTGGGAACCATACCAAGTTCAGTAATGAACTTCTTAATCCAAACTGTCTCCTTGGCCACATCTGACAATGCAATATACTCAGCGTCCATTGTAGAGTCTGCTACAGTGCTTTGCTTGGAGCTCTTCCAGCTCACTACACCGCCATTGAGACAAAATACAAACCCTGATTGCGATCAATAATCATCTTTGTCTATTTGGAAAATAGCATCACTGTATCCTCTTACCGTGAGCTCATCTTCCCCTCCATAAACCAAGAACATATCCTTAGTCCTCTTCAGTACTTAAGAATATTCTTGACAGCCATCTAGTGACACTCACCTAGATCTGATTGATATCTACTACAAGTGCTCAAAGCACACGAGACATCAATCCGAGTACATAACATGGCATACATGATGGATCCAATTGTTGATGCATATGGGATCCTTTTTCATCCTATCTCTCTCATCTTGTGTTCTAGGACACAATTCCTTAGAGAGATAAATACCATGTGACATCGGAAGAAATCCCTTTTTGGAGTCTTCCGTACTGAATCTTTTCAGTACCTTGTCAATGTATGCACTCTGACTTAGGCCAAGCAACCTACGTGATCTATCACGATAGATCTTTATACCAAAGATGTAGGCTGCTTCCCCTAAGTCCTTCATGGAGAAGCACTTGGATAACCAAGTCTTTACTGACTGCAAGTTTGGTATATCATTCCCAATCAGAAGTATGCCATCGACATACAACACTAGGAATACTACTACACTCCTACTCACTTTCTTGTAAACACAGGGCTCATCTTCATTCTTGATAAAACCAAATTCTTTTATGGCTTCATCAAAACGAATGTTCTAGCTCGTTGAAGCTTACTCGAGTCCATAAATGGATCTCTGCAACTTGCATACCCTTTTAGCTTGTCCATCAAGAACGAAAGCATCAGGTTGTGTCATATACACTTCCTCCACAAGGTTTCCGTACAGGAAAGCTGTTTTGACATCCATTTGCCAAATTTCATAGTCATGATATGCAGCAATCGCAAGCATAATTTGGATGGATTTAATCATGGCAACTGGCAAAAAGTTTTCTTCATGGTCAATGCCATGAATTTGTTTGAAACTTTTGGCAACCAGTAGTGCTTTATAAGTATGCACATTGCCATCCATGTCAGTCTTCTTCTTGAAGACCCATTTACACCCTATGTGTTTTACCCCTTCAGGTGGTTCCACCAGAGACAGAACTTGGTTCTGGTACATGGAGTCTATCTCAGATTTCATGGCTTTAAGCCATTTAATGGAATCTGGATCCAATATAGCGTCTTCGTAGGTTCTGGGTTCATTGTCTTGGTAGACTAGTACATCACCATGTTGAGTCACGAGATAACTATATCTCTCAGGCTCATGGCATACTCTCCCAGATCTACGTAGCTCCTGTGCTACCTGAGGTGGTTCATTTTGATCCACAAGTTGTGGAGTAACCACCTCATGATGCTCAACCACTTCCTGTGGTACACAGTCCCGTCCTTCGTCCAGTATATCTTGTGGTTCTAGAACTTCATCGAGTTCTACTTTTTCCCACTAGTACTTATTAGAAAATATTCATTTTCTAAGAAGACACCAGATCGAGCAACAAAAATTTTGCGCTCTTCTGGGTGGTAGAAGTAGTATCCTTTGGTCTTTTTTGGATACCCTACAAATATATATTACAGGATTTTGGGCTCAGCTTGTTCAAAGTTAATTTCTTAACATAAGCTTCACAACCCCAAATCCTTTGATAAGACAAGTTGGGCTTTCGCCCACTCCATAGCTCATATGGAGTCTTATCTACAGACTTTGACGACACAGGATTCAAAACGTGAGTCGTAGTCTCTAGGGCATAGCCCTAGAATGATGCACGTAAATCACTAAAACTCATCATGCACCTAACTGTTAGGAAACGATCCATTGAGGCAGCGGAAAATAAAACATTAATAACAAGGATTGTTCCATAGAACCAAGATCAGGGTACAATTTTTACAGTTTATATCGCAATAAGAATCTGCAAAAAATTAATCTCGAGTTTAAGAAACCATACGCACATTTGGAGGCTCCTCTAAATTTGTCTCTGAATGTATTTTGCTATCGAACCAAGTGTACGGTCGAACCGATGTAGTCTACACGAAGACAATCGAAAGGAACCAAGGAGGGATTTGCTAGATCCCTCTAGCCTTAAGAATAAAGAAGAAATGAAGAGTGTTGATTTTAGGCAATAACCAAGTCTGGCGTGGGAGAGGGTTTGGGGCTGTGTGTTTTTCTCTTTCACAATGAAAATGAACTAATGAATAAAAATCTAACTTTTTCAACTAAAACATTTCTTTTATAGTAACATTTTAATTGCCCTATTCCCATATGGAATAGGCTTGGGCTCTAACCCAAACACACCATGTTTCCAAACACTCCCAATTAGATATTTATTTTAATTCATCATTATCTCAATTAAAATCCATTAATATATATTTAATGATTATTCATTTAACAATAATGATTATTCATTTAAATATATGCTAACACATATTTAAATGTAATTTCACTTATTTCATTTTTCTAACAAATTAAATAAAAGACTATGACCTCAGCAAATTTAATTGAACTGTGAAATTATCAACATACCCTTTCGCCTAAAAAGACGAAAACGCCCTTCCTGCTTCCTAAGTCTTAAATTATCTTCTATGTGTGTGACCCGTAGGCTCCTCAGCATACCGGTAGTGTATAGTATCGCGATTAACATCAATTAATCATCTCACTAATACACAGACCAAGATTGGCCCCTACCAAGGCATCATGGCCACCCGATAGATTCGGATTCAGCAAAGTAGCTACCTATCAACGTTATGGTTACCGTACAATTCGATCCTTTCATCATGTGTTATCTTGATGAGACGAAGGCACATAAATAGTGTCAACCTTCGGTTACTCTCGATATTATGTATTCAGTTTCTGGACCAATGACCTGTATTATAATTTGGATAGAGCAACAACTCAATCCCACTGTGGCCACAGTTTTAGTGTCATTGTCATATATTGAATTGCGCCGTGAGATAACTTCTCCCTTACCTAGGAGTGATGAATGTTAGGAAACGATCCATATACGCAACAAAAAACAAAATCATAATACAAGGATCGTTCCAAAGAGCCAAGATCAAAGGCATAATTTTACAGTTTATATTAAAGTAGAAATCTGCAGAAAAATTAATCATGAATTTAGAAAAACATACGCACGTTTGGAGGCTCCTCCAAATTTGCCTTTAAACGTTTTGCTACCGACCCAAGTTTAGGATTGAACTGACGTAGTCCACACGAAGACAATCACAAAGAACTAAAGAGGGATTTGTTAGATCCTGTTTAGCTTTAAGATTAAAGAAGAAAAGAAATGTTTTGATTTTTCAATCAATGAATGAAAAGAAAAATCACTTCTGTCATGGGAGAGAAATGAATGGGGCTGTGTGTTTTGCTTTTCCAAGAAAAGGAGAATAATGAATTCACATTATTTTACAATTAACCTTTTCTTTTATATTGAAATTTTAGTTGCCCTATTTCCATATGGAATAGGCTTGGGCTCCAACTCAAACACCCCATGTTTCTAAACACTCCCAATTAGATATTTATTTTAATTCATCATTATCTTCAATTAAAATCAATTAATATATATTTAATCTATATATTAACATTTAACAATAATGATAATTTATTTAAATATATGCTAACACATATTTAAATGTAATTTTACTTATTTAATTTTTCTAATAAATTAAATAAAAGGCTACGACTAGCAAATTTAATTGTACTGTGAAATTACCAAAATACCATTTCGCCCAAAAAGACGAAAACACCTTTCTTACTTCCTGAGTCTTAAATTATCTTCTATGTGTGTGACCCATAGGCTCCTCATCATACCGGTAGTGTATAGTATCGCGGTTAAAACCAATTAATGGTATCACTAATACATAGACCAAGATTGGCCCCCAGCAAGGCATTATGGCCACCTAATAGATTCGGATTCAGCAAAGTAGCTACCTGTCAACGATATGGTTACCGTACAATTTGATCCTTTCATCATGCGTTATCTCGATGAGACGAAGGCATAGAAATAGTGTCAACCTTCGGTTCCTCTCGATATTAGGTATTCAGTTTCTGGACCAATGACCTGTATTATAAACTGGATAGAGCAACAACTCAATCCTATTGTGGCCATAGTTTTAGTGTCATTGCCATATACTGAATTGTGCCGTGAGATAACTTCTCCCATACCCGGGAGTGATGAATCCTCTGTCTATCCACCATAGTCTTGATACACTCCTTGATGCAGCCAATCACCACTGTATTGACAGCTCTGAAGAGAACTGCGTTAGGCTAGTGTCAAACTACACCAATCGGTGCACAAGTCGGTGTGGTGATCTCAAGTCTAAGGATCACATGTACCACCATTCATTGGAGGATTTATTCCATAGACACTGGGGTTATCATCCATTTGGAATCCTCTGATGGGTTAGTCCAGTGAACTTGCTATGGTAAAATTGCCTACAGTAAGCACCCATGTGTTGCAGCAGGTTGTCACCAAATAACCTTGACAAGTGAGATTAGTCACTGCCTTTCGACAGGGTCGTTCAACACTATGATAGCCTAACCGTATTATCTGTACCCTTACTTTAGAAAATACTGGGGCTACGGACATTTCTAGAATGGCTACCATATGTGCTCATAGGGTTCTCACTATCATGATTTGAAATACTTGATACCCTCGTCACGGTTCTACCATTCTAAGGACATATATCAATACATACAATGATGATTTACGCGATATAGAATAAAATGCCTTTTATTGATCAATGAACATTATTACAACAAGTAAATTCTACAATAATTGATTGGCTCTAGGGTATCTACTCTAATAATCTCCCACTTGCACTATAGCCAATCATTCATGTATTTAATACCAAATGATCTCATGTGCCTTTCATGCTTCTGCTACGATAGAGGCTTTGTTAGTGGATCTGAGAGATTGTCGTCAGTATGCACTTTACTAATCTGCACGTCTTTCCTCTTAACTGTCTCTCTAATGAGATGGAATCGTCTGAGTATGTGTCTGGAGTTCTGATGAGACCGTGGTTCCCTGGCTTGAGCAATTGCTCCATTGTTGTCACAATAGATGTCTATAGGATCAACAATCATGGGAACCATACCAAGTTCAGTAATGAACTTCTTAATCAAGATTGCCTTCTTGGCCGCATTTGACAATGCAATATACTCAGCCTCCATTGTAGAGTCCGCTACAGTGCTTTGCTTCAAGCTTTTCCAGCTCACTACACCACCATTGAGACAAAATACAAACCCTGATTGCGATCGATAATCATCTTTGTCTGTTTGGAAACTAGCATCACTGTATCCTTTTACAGTGAGCTCATCTTCCCCTCTATAAATCAAGAACATATCCTTAGTCCTCTTCAGGTACTTAAGAATATTCTTGATAGCCATCCAGTGACACTCACCTAGATCCAATTGATATCTACTACAAGTGCTTAAAGCACATGAGACATCAATCCGAGTACATAGCATGGCATACATGATAGATCCAATTGCTGATGCATATGGGATCTCTTCATCTTATCATTGTCATCTTGTGTCTTAGGACATAATTTCTTAGAGAGACAAACACCATGTTACATTGGAGGAAATCCCTTCTTGGATTCTTCCATACTGAATCTTCTCAGTACCTTGTCAATATATGCACTTTGACTTAGGCCAAGCAACCTACGTGATCTATCACGATATATCTTTATACCAAGGATGTAGGTTGCTTCTCCTAAGTCCTTCATGGAAAAGCACTCGGATAACCAACACTAGGAATACTATTACGCTCCGACTCACTTTCTTGTAAACACAGGACTCATCTTCGTTCTTCATAAAATCGAATTCTTTTACGGCTTCATCAAAACGAATGTTCCAGCTCCTTGAAGCTTGCTTGAGTCCATAAATGGATCTCTGCAACTTGCATAACTTATTAGCTTGACTATCAAGAATGAAACCATCAGGTTGTGTCATATACACATCCTCCTCAAGGTTTCCGTTCAGGAAAGCTGTTTTGACATCTATTTGCCAAATCTCATAGTCATGATATGCAGCAATCGCAAGCATAATCCAAATGGATTTAATCATGGCAACCGATGAAAAGGTTTCTTCATAGTCAATGCCATGATTTTGTTTGAAACTTTTGGCAACCAATCGTGCTTTATAAGTATGCACCTTGCCATCCATGTCAGTCTTCTTCTTGAAGACCCATTTACACCCTATGGGTTTTACCTCTTCAGGTGGTTCCACCAAAGACCACACTTGGTTCTGGTACATGGAGTCCATCTTAGATTTCATGGCTTCAAGCCATTTAATGAAATCTGGATCCGATATAGCGCCTTCGTAGGTTTTGGGTTCATCGTCTTGGTATACTAGTACGTCACCATGCTGAGTCATGAGATAACCGTATCTCTCGGGCTCATGGTGCACTCTCCCATATCTACGTAGCTTTTGTGCTACTTGAGGTGGTTCATTTTGATCCATAAATTGTGGAGTAACCTCTTCATGATGCTCAATCACTTCCTGTGGCACATCATCCCGTCCTTCATCTAGTACATCTTATGGTTCTAGAACTTCATTGAGTTCTACTTTTCTCCCACTAGTACTTCTTAATCCTTTTCTAAGAAGACACCAGATCGAGCAACAAAAATTTTGCGCTCTTTTGGGTGGTAGAAATAGTATCCTTTGGTCTCCTTTGGATATCCCACAAATATACATTTACAGGATTTTGGGCCCAGCTTGTTCGAAGTCAAGTTCTTAACATAAGCTTCGCAACCCCAAATACGTAGATAAGATAAGTTGGGCTTTCGCCCACTCCATAGTTCATATGAAGTCTTATCTCCAGACTTTGATGGCACACGGTTCAAACGTGAGTCACAATCTCTAAGGCATAACCCCAAAACGATGCAGGTAAATCACTAAAACTCATCGTGGACCTAACCATGTCAAGTAAGGTCCTGTTCCTCCTTTCAGACACTCCATTGTGTTGAGGTGTATAAGGAGGGGTGAGTTGTGATACTATCCCACATTACTTCAAGTACTCTAAAAACCCTGAGCCTAAGTATTCACCTCCTCGATTCGACCGAAAAGCTTTAACACTTTTGCCCAACATATTCTGTACTTCATTTCTGAATTCCTTGAATTTCTCAAAGGCTTCAGATTTATGTCTCATAAGATAGACATAACCATATCTACTGAAATCATCAGTAAATGTGATGAAGTATGAATATCCACCTTTGGCCTCAATTGTTAGTAGACCACATACATCACTGTGGATAATGCCTAACAGTTCAGTAGCCCTTTCACCTTGTCCTGTGAAAGGAGACTTGGTCATCTTGCCTAAAAGGCATATCTCACATACCTCAAATGATTGAAAGTCAAAAGGGTCCAAAAGTCCATCCCTTTGAAGTTTTGCAATGTGAGTCTTATTAACATGACACAATCTACAGTGCCAAAGATATGTCTAGTTTTGATCGCTATGTTTAGCTTTCTTGGTTTCAATATTGAGAATATCTTTATTGTTTAAATCAAGAACATATAATCCATTATATAACCTTGCAATTCCAAATAGAATACTATTCAAACTAAAGGACAATAATCCATTAGATATCTCAAAATGATACCCTATATTATCCAAAGTGGATACTAAAATAATATTTCTAGAAATAGAAGGTACTTGATAACAGTTATGTAGTTCCAATAACAAGCCCGTAGGCAAAGATAAACAGTAAGTCCCTACAGCCAATGTAGCCACATGTGCTCCATTTCCAACTCGTAGGTCCACCTCTCCCTTGGCGAGCACTCTACTCTACCTTAGTCCCTACACATCAGTACAAATATGAGTACCACATCCTGTGTCAATGACCTGAGATGTTAAGGGAGAGAAATTAATCTCAATCATAAAAATACCTAAAGTCGTAGCATCTGACTTCTTCTTGCCTATGAGGAAAGCCTTGTAGTGTTTCCTCCAGTGGCCAAGCTTGCCACAAAAGAAGCAGACTACTTTGCCCTTCCCTATGCCACTCTCAGGACTAAGAGCAACCTGTCCTTTGGGCTTGGGCTTGGGTTTGGCCTTGGCCTTACCCTTGCCGTTACCCTTTGCTTTACTGGCAGCAACCAGTAAAACAGGCTTGGACTTTTTCAAGTCCTGCTCTGCAGTCCTCAGCATGTTCAGAAGTTCTGACAGGGTTTTCTCCATCGTGTTCATATTGAAATTCATTATGAACGGAGCATATGAGTCAGGCAAGGATTGCAGAATTAAATCCATTTGTAATTCTGCATCCAAGCCACATCCCAAAGTCTCAAGCCTCTCTATGTGCTCGATCATCTTGAGCACATGAGGACCAACTTGGGCACCCTCAGTCAGACGACTCCCAAACAGTGCTTTCGACACCTTGTACCTCTCATGTCGAGCATTTGTTTCGTAAAGCTCCTTGAGGTGTAGAATTATGGAAGAAGCATCCATATTCTCATGCTGCTTTTGCAGCATAGGTGTCATCGATGCTAACATCAAGCATTGTACGCTATCAGCATCATCAAGGAACTTTTGATAAGTATCCTTAACTTCCTGAGTGGCATCAGGATCAGGCTCAGCCATGTATGGCTTTTCAAGGATATACAATTTCTTTTCTGACTTAAGTATAATCCGAAGATTACGATACCAGTCTGAGAAATTGGATCCATCCAACCTGTTTTCTTTTTCGATTATCGGTCGCAGGTTCATAATACTCATTTTCGGTGAATCTACAATTGCAGAAAAGATAAAGTTATTATAAGGTTCATTATTATTTAATATGGTCTTTTATTAAACGATGCTCCCACTATTTTACTCAAGCCAATAGCCCTCACTATTAACTCGGGAAAGCCCGTTGACTTTCCTAGTGGACCGAGATCCCATCCTGCCCATTTCAAACCTTCGCTTTGGCGAACAAGCCAAAATGAGTTGATTAGGTAGGCCAACAAACTTAATCCACACCAGTTGATAGCTCCTACTATCAACCTCAAATGTGAAAAAGCCAACAAGCCAATCACACAATCCAATGGCTCCAACCATTGTCCTCAAGTGTGATTCTCAGTATCAGTAGAGTGGACACTACATGTCACCATGTACAGATAATATGTGTACTGCTCTAATGTGCCTATGATGTGTTTATCAATCTTTGCTTTAGCAAACAAGCAAAACCGTCATTTTAAGTCAACCCATCACCATTAAGGAAAACTCCAATGCATTTTAACCTCCCACTAGTAGAAGTGTACCCTTCACTTTGGCGAACAAGGTTTCGACGAACAGTGGTTTGATTAAAACCATGGTGATGGAAGGCATACGTGACTTAATATACTTTAATTGAGGGTTTGTTATTTAATGTCTCACCAGATTATTATCTTTGTTAGAATGACATTGTTTGGCATGTTATTCAACATTCAACCTTAGCACGCATTCTAAACATAATTTAAAACGTGTCGATACATGGCCTAACTAAAACCGATTTCCTCGAGCCTAGAGGAATCGGTGGGTCACCTAGAGGTCCTGTAATAAACATCTTGAGTCTTCAAGTATGGTTACCTCATCTTTTGCTCCGTCTTCAAGTACATTACAAAAAATATCATTCTAAATTTACAATCATCAATAAATTTAGAAACCTCGATTTACATTCGAGGGGAATGAGGTGAGAAGAGAAGAAAGGCAGGACACGCAGGCCCCATTTAATAAATTTACAACCATACATACACAAATTTTTTTTAAAACATTCACCCTTAAGTCTAAGGCTCATGTACCACGCATCATGCATTATACAAATAAGTACAAAGCATACATTTCAAAAATAATCAATTTTTAAAATTTGTGGGTTAATTATCATTTACCCCCTGATAATTTATAGATCTACATTTGGTCTAAAAGTTTTGAAACTTTATATTGTAGCCCCTGCACACTCGAAAGTGTGTTCGCTGAGGCAATGAGTTAGATCACCGCGGCGTGCGTTAGTTATGCTGACGTCCATGCTCTAAGGACGATCGCCGTGACGATGGGTTAGGTCATCGCCGCAATGCTTTATATCGCCGCGGTGAGCACTGGTTTCGTCACCATCGTGAGCATGAATAACGCTCGCTACGGCGATGGGTTATATCGCCGTGGCAAGCGTACACAGATCTGTAGCTCTAGATCTGTTCATACAGTAACCATATACACTCCAAATGGATTTTCAATCAATCATACACACTGATTTCAAAAAAAATCCATCAACCATTATTCCAAAGTTGCAGATCATCAACAAATTAAAATTAATCGATTAATAGATTTCTTAAAACCATGCTTTTAAGGAAGATTTTAGGCAGATTCTATAAGGCAACATAATATCATCAAATACATGTTATCAACCATCCACATAAAAACTGTAAAATTTGGTATCCTAGGCTCTGATACCACTGTTAGGAAACAATCCATATACGCAGCGAAAAACAAAATCATAATACAAGGATCGTTCCAAAGAGCCAAGATCAAAGGTATAATTTTACAGTTTATATTAAAGTAGAAATTTGCAGAAAAATTAATCATGAGTTTAGAAAAACATACGCACGTTTGGAGGCTCCTTCAAATTTACCTTTGAACGTTTTGCTACCGACCCAAGTGTGAGATCGAACCGACGTAGTCCACACGAAAACAATCACAATGAACTAAAAAGGGATTTGCTAGATCCTGTTTAGCTTTAAGATTAAAGAAGAAAAGAAATGTTTTGATTTTTCAATCAATGAAAGAAAGGAAAAATCACTTCTGCCGTGGGAGAGAAATGAATGGGGCTGTGTGTTTTGCTTTTCCAAGAAAAGGTAAATAATGAATTCACATTATTTTACAATTAACCTTTTCTTTTACATTGAAATTTTAGTTGCCCTATTCCCATATGGAATAGGCTTGGGCTCCGACCCAAACACCCTATGTTTTCAAACACTCCTAATTAGATATTTATTTTAATTCATCATTATCTTCAATTAAAATCAATTAATATATATATATATATATTAACATTTAACAATAATGATAATTTATTTAAATATATGCTACCACATATTTAAATGTAATTTCACTTATTTAATTTTTCTAACAAATTAAATAAAAGGCCGACCTTAGCAAATTTAATTGCACTGTGAAATTACCAAAATTCTCTTTCACCCAAAAAGACGAAAACACCCTTCTTACTTCCTGAGTCTTAAATTATCTTCTATGCATGTGACCCATAGGCTCCTCATAATACTGGTAGTGTATAGTATCGCGATTAACACCAATTAATCGTCTCACTAATACACAGACCAAGATTGGCCCCTAGCAAGGCATCATGGCCACCCAATAGATTCGGATTCAACAAAGTAGTACCTATCAACGATATGGTTACCGTACAGTTTGATCCTTTCATCATGCGTTATCTTGACGAGACGAAGGCATAGAAATAGTGTCAACCTTCGGTTCCTCTCGATATTATGTATTCAGTTTCTGGACCAATGACCTGTATTATAAACTGGATAGAGCAACAACTCAATCCTATTGTGGCCATAGTTTTAGTGTCATTGCCATTTACTGAATTGTGCTATGAGATAACTTCTCCCATACCCGGGAGTGATGAATCCTCTGTCTATCCACCATAGTCTTGATACACTCCTCGATGCAGCCAATCACCACCATATTGATAGCTCTGAAAAGAACTGCGTTAGGCTAGTGTTAAACTACACCAATCGGTGCACAAGGCGCTTTAGTGATCTCAAGTCTAAGGATCACATGTACCACCATTCGTTAGAGGATTTATTCCTTAGACACTGGGGTTATCATCCATTTAGAACATGTGCTGCAGCAGGTTGTCACCAAACAACCTTGACAAGTGAGATTAGTCACTGCCTTTCGACAGGGTCGTTCAACACTATGATAGCCTAACCGTATTATCTGGACCCTTACTTCAGAATAATACTGGGGCTACAGACGTTTCTAGAATGGCTACCATATGTGCTCATAGGGTTCTCACTATCATGATTTGAAACACTTGATACCCTCGTCACGGTTCTACCATTCTAAGGACATATATCAATACATACAATGATGATTTACGTGATATAGAATAAAATGCCTTTTATTGATCAATGAACATTATTGCAATGAGTCAATTCTACAATAATTGATTGGCTCTAGGGCATTTACTCTAACAGTGAAGAGGTTACTCCATAATCTGTGGATCAAAATAAACTACCTCAAGTAGCACATGAGCTGCATAGGTCTGGGAGAGTACATCATAAGCCCGAGAGAAATGGTTTTCTCATGATTCAATATGGTGATGTACTGGTCTACCCTGACACTGAGCTCAGAACCTACGAAGACGCTATATTGGATCCAGATTCCATTAAATGGCTTGAAGCCATGAAATCTAAGATGGACTTCATGTACCAGAACCAAGTATGGTCTTTGGTGGATCCACCTGAAGGGGTAAAACACCATAGGGTGTAAATGGGTCTTCAAGAAGAAGACTGACATGGATGGCAAGGTGCATACTTACAAGGCACGATTAGTTGCCAAAGGTTTCAAACAAATTCATGGTATAGACTATGAAAAAACCTTCTTGCCAATTGCCATGATTAAGTCCATCTAGATTATGCTATTGCTGCATATCATGACTATGAAATTTGGCAAAAAGATGTCAAAATAGCTTTCCTGAACAGAAAGCTTGAAGAGGATGTGTATGTTGCATAACCCGATGGCTTCATTCTTGATGGACATGCTGATGAAGTATGCAAGTTGTAGAGGTCCATTTATGGACTCAAGCAAGCTTCAAGGAGCTGGAACATTCGTTTTGATGAAGCTGTAAAGGAATTTGATTTTATTAAGAATGAAGATGAGCTCTGTGTTTACAAAAAGGTAAGTGGGAGCGTAGTGGCATTCCTGGTGTTGTATGTCGACAACATACTTCTGATCGAGACTGATATACCAAACTTGTAGTCGGTAAAAACTTGGTTATCCAAGTGCTTCTCCATGAAGGACTTAGGAGAAACAGCCTGCACCCTTGGAATAAAGATCTACCGTGATAGGTCATGTAGGTTGCTTGGCCTAAGTCAGAGTACATACATTGATAAAGTACTGAAGAGATTCAGTATGGAAGAATCCAAGAAGGGATCTCTTTCGATGTCACATGGTGTCTATCTGTCTAAGCATATGTGTCCTAAAACACACAATGAGAGAGATAGAATAAAGAGGATCCCATATGCGTCAGCAATTGGATCCATCATGTATGCCATGTTGTGTACTTGGATTGATGTCTCATGTGCATTGAGCACTTGTAGTAGATATCAATCGGATCTAGGTGAGTGTTACTAGATAGCTGTCAAGAACATCCTTAAGTACCCGAAGAGGACAAAGGACATGTTCTTGGTTTATTGAGGGGAAGATGAGCTCACTGTAGGAGGATATTGATTATTGTTCGCAATCTGGGTTTGCATTTTGTCTCAATTGGGGTGCGGTGAGCTGGAAGAGCTCCAAGCAAAGCATTGTAGTGGACTCTACAATGGAGGCTGAGTATATCGCATTATCCGATGCAGCTAAGGAGGCGGTCTAGATTAAGAAGTTCACCACTGAACTTGGTGTGGTCTCCACAATTGTTGATCCAATAGATATCTTTTATGACAACAATGGAGATATAGCTCAAGCAAAGGAACCACGGCCTCACCAGAAGTCTAGACACATACTTAGATGGTTTCATCTCATTAGAGAAATGGTTGAGAGAATGTACAGATCAGTAAAGTGCATACTGATGACAATCTCGTCGATCCACTAACGAAGCCTCTGTTGCAGCAGAAGCATGAAAAACACTTAAGGTCATTCGATATTAAATACATGAATGATTGGCTATAGTGCAAATGGGAGATTGTTAGAGTTGCTGCCCTAGAGCCAATCGATTATTGTAAAATTGACTCTTTGTAATAATGTTTGTTAATCAATAAAAGGTAATTTTCTTCTATATCATGTAAATCATAATTGCATGCATTGATATATGCCCTTAGGATGGTAGAACCGTGACAAGGGTATCAAGTGTTTCAAATCTTGATAGTGAGAACCCTATGATCACATATGGTGGCCATTCTAGAAATTTCCGTAGCCCTAGTATTATTCTGACCAAGAACACAGATAATACGGTAAGACTATCATAGTGTTGAATGACCTTGTCAAAAGACAGTGACTGATCTCACTTGTCAAGTTTGTTTGTCGACAACCTAGTACGACACATGGGTGCTTGCTGTAGGCAAGTTCACTGGACAGACCCACCAGAGGATTTCATATAGATGGTAACCCTAGTGTTTATGGAATAAATCCTCTAACGAATGGTGTGCATGTGATCCTTAGACTTGAGATCACTGGAGAGCCTTATGCACCGATTGGTGTAGTTTGACACTAGCCTAATGTAGTTCTATTCAGAGCTATCAATACGTTAGTGATTGGCTGCATTGAGAAGTGTATCAAGACTATGGTGGATCAACAAAGGATTCATCACTCCTGGGTATAGGAGAAGTTATCTCACGACACAGTTCGGTGAATGACAATGACACTAAAGTTGTGGCCACAGTATGATTGAGTTGTTGCTCAATCCAATTTATTATTCTGGTCATTAGTCCATAAATGAATACAAAGATATCGAGGATAATTGAATATTAAATATATATTAATTGATTTTAATTGAGATAATGATGAAATAAAATAAATATCTAATTAGGAGTGTTTGGAAACAAGGGGTGTTTGGGTTGGAGCCCAAGCCTATTGCATATAGGAATAGGGCAATTAAAATAATACTATAAAAGAAAAGTTTTAATTGTAAAAGGTATGAGATTCATTCATTTTCATTATTCATTGAAAAAGAAAAGCTACAGCCCCTAAACACTCTCACGCCAGATTTGGGTTTTTGCCTAAAATCAATTACTCTTCATTTCTTCTTGTTTCTTAAAGCTAAAGAGGGATCTAGCAAATCCCTCTTAGTTCCTTGCGTTTGTCTTCGTGTGGACTACGTCGGTTCGATCCTACACTTGGGTCGATAGCAAAATACATTCAGAGACAAATTTGGAGGAGCCTCCAAACGTGCGTATGATTTCTTAAACTCTACATTAATTTTCTATAGATTCTTATTTTGATATAAACTGTAAAATTGTACCCTGATCTTGGTTCTATGAGACGATCCGTATTGTTTAAAGTTTTGTTTTCCGCTGCGTAAATGGATCGCTTCCTAACAGAATAAGTACTTCAAGCTTTTATGATTCGTATAAATGTTACTCTTTGCTCCATACAAATAATGCTTCCATATTTTCAGTGCAAAAACTACAGCAGCCAACTCTAAATCATGTGTAGGGTATCTCGTCTCATACTCTTTCAATTGACAAGAAGCATAGGCTATTAGTCTACCAACTGTATCAATACTGCACCAAGTCCCTGAAGTGAGGCATCTGTATAAATATCATAATTTACACCCTTCTGTGGTAATACAAGAATAAGAGCTGTGGTCAATCTTTTTTTTAACTCTTGAAAACTTTCTTCATAGGCATTCGACCATATGAAAGGTGTTCTTTGTTTGGTGAGAGCTGTAAGCGGCTTAGCCAACTGAGTAAACCCTGCTACAAACCGCCTATAGTAGCCTGCTAGCCCCAATAAACTTCTCACTTCCTTTACTGTCTTCGGCTGTTGCCATTCCAGAATTGCCATTACCTTACTTGTATCCACTGATATACCTTCCTTTGAGATGATATGACCCAGGAAGATAACTTGATCGAGCCAAAACTAACACTTAGAAAATTTGGCAAACAACTTCTTATCTTGCAATCGTTATAGCACAAATCTTAGGTATTTTTCATGCTCCTCTTCTATCTTAGAATAAACCAGGATATCATCAATAAACACCACTATGAATTGATCAAGACAATCCTGAAACACCTGGTTCATTTAGTCCATAAAGACTACTGGGGCATTAGTTAACCCGAAAGGCATCACCACAAACTCATAATACCCATATCTGGTTCGAAAAGCAGTCTTAGCAATATCTTGCTCTGCAACTCTTCCTTGGTGATAACCCGACCTCAAATCAATCTTTGAAAACACAGCTGCTTATTTCAACTGATCAAACAAATCATCTATACGAGGTAATGGGTATTTATTCTTCACTATCACTTTATTTAACTCTCTATAATCTATACACATCTGTAGAGATCCATCTTTCTTCTTCACAAATAAAATGGGAGAACCCCAAGGAGAATGGCTAGGTCGAATAAAACCCTTGTCTAAGAGTTCCTGAAGCTGCTTTTTAAATTTCTGAAGCTCGGCTGTGGCCATCTGGTAGGGGGCTTTAGAAATTGGTGTTGTCCCTAGTGCCAGTTCAATGCTGAATTCTACTTCTCTTTCTAGAGGTAAACCCGACAAATCTTCTGGAAATAGGTCTAAAAACTCCCGGACTACTAGCACATTCTGAATCTCTGGTTGTGGGACATCACTACTGTGCACCACATGAGCAATATACTCCAAGCACCCTTTTCTTAGCATCTTTCTGGCCTTTACACTACTAATTAACATACTAAGCTGGTGAACCTCGCTAAAATTAAACTTATCTCCATTATCAAGATTAAATCTTAATCTCTCTAAAATCCCATGTGTAATAAATGAATGTGTGGCTCTAGAATCAATTAATGCATAAAGGGGAATTGAGTGAAATAATAACTTACCGGTAACTATGGATGGGCTAGCTTCAGCTTCACTTTGAGCTACTGTAAATACTAGAGCATTAGTACCTCTAGGTGTCTGTGCTACGGGTGCAGGAGGGGCTTTACAATCTCTCATCATATGCCTTGGCTGCCGGTATCTATAGCATACATTTCGGCCCAAATCTTTAAGACACTACCCAGAATGATTTCTTCCCCACTTCTGACATTGGGGAACTTCAACAATTCTCGGCCTTTTATTTTGCTAATCCCTCATGTTCTTCTTGGGTTGAAATCTTTTCTTATTTCTCACCTCTCTATTAGTGGGGGCATCAGCTCTATCTCTCTATGGAGCAGGAGGGGGAACACTTGGGGCTACTGCTGATGGAGTTGCTGGGGTTAGCTTATTCACAAATATTTCTACCCATAAGGCTCGTTCCAAAGCTTCACTGTATGTCTGAGGGGGTTGGGCACCGGCCATCACATCTCGAGCTATTTCTGGTTTCAGCCCATGCATGAACTTATCCCTCCTCAATTTTGGTGTACTCATTACACCTGGCACAAACCTTGCTAGGGAATTAAATCCCACTGAATATTCTTTACTGAGCTAGTCTCTTGTTGCAAACTGATAAACTCCTAAATCTTTTCATGAACTCGATCAAATGTTCTATATTCTGCCTCAAACAATCTTCTAAAATCCCCCCAAGTCATCGAGGCTATATCATGAGTATCCTCTATCAATTCCCACCATATACGAGCATCACCCCTAAACAGAAAGCTTGCATACTGAATCTTCTCCCAGTCTGTCATAGGGAAAAGTGCCATTGTACGCTCCACATATCTAAACCATTCTTCTGCCACTATTGGGTCTGTCGTACCCTTGAATTCTAACGGCTGATGTTGACTAGGCAACCCATATATCGGCTCAATACGATTCTGCACTATCGGGGTGTAACACCTTCTTTCTAGCCAGCATACTTGGAAAATATACTATGATAAAATACATAAGTATAAAATGAAAAGTAATTGGCCCAAAAATTTTCTTGACTTTAACTATATAATTCTTTACATAACAAAAATAGTATATACAATAGCTTAAATACAGTTGAGTGGAAAGTAATGCCATTTCTCTCCGCTTTTCGATGCCCTTCTGACCGCTTCTCACCCATTCCCTGCAAAATATGGAAAAACAACTGCGTGAGCACTAATTGCTTAGTAAGTAAATCTGCTATACTTCTATCCCAGACTTATCTTGAATTCTTTCCTTACTCTACTCTTTTCTTCTTCTTCATTCTCTCCTTGTTCTTTCTCTTTTCTTTTACTATTTCTAGTTCTCATTGTTCTTTTGTTCTAACTTTCTTTGTTCTTTCTTTCTAATTCTCTTGGTTCTTTCTTTCTTCTATTCTCTCACTAATCATGATAAAAATCATGGTAACATGCATTAATGAGATGCAAATGCATAAATGCATAGAGATGCATTTTCTTTACTTCTTTTCTATCTCTTATTCTGTTTTCTTTCTCTTTTCTATGTTTCTTTCTTTCTATTTCTTTTCTTTCTTGCTTGCTCATTCTTTCTTATTCTTGCTTAGTCTTTCTCATTCTTTTCTTATTCTTTGCCGATCGAACTCAATTGATGCATGGATTCGGAACCCTGGCCGTGTGAGTGAGTACAATCCTCATCTACATGCACTCTTACGGACTGTACAAATTCTTTTCTTCTTAGGCCACTCAATTAAGGTTGCGTGCATGTACGTATTTCTTCTTGGTACAACCCTCATCCATATACACTCTTACGGGCCGTACAAATTCTTCTCCTTCTTCTTAGGCCGCTCACTTAAGGCGGCGTGTATGTGGGAATATTCTTTTTCTTTTCACTCACGGGTTCTCCATCGCAACAACCTATTCTTTTCTTCTTTTAAAGTATTCTAGCTTTCTCTTTCTTTTTTTTTAATCTTTAAATTCTTTATTCTTTAAGTTCTTATACTTATGTATATGTATGCATGTGGATAGCTCATGCTTGTTATTCTTTCTAAGTACAAACATGTAATGCAAAAATGCCATGTAGCACAAAAATAAGTTTTCTCTACTCATGCATACACTTCTCTTAGATATTTCATCAAACATCATGCATGCATACTCAAATTCTATTTTAGCCATAATTGTACTTCTTTCTTAAACCATCCATAATTGGAGTAAAACTCCTCTAAAACAAGATTAAACCTGGCCAGGAAACACACTTCAATAATTCTCCTCAAACTCTTTCTAAATTCCATCAGACTCCACTTAATCACCACTTCTCATAGCTCACTTCTACTCATCAATAACCATCTCCTCATCAATCAACATCATTCTCATCAACAATTCTCAAAATTAAAGGCATACACATGCATATACAATCTCTACATAATTTATTTCTTGAATCATAACTTAGGTTGGATTTACTTACCTTATGCTTGAGTAATTCCACTAGAATTCCTCTTCTTTGGTAGACTTGTTCTTTCTCTAAAACCCTAAGCATAAACTCTATAAGAATTCAACACTTTTAAAATTAAATCTCATATCTATAGCAAGAATCCATACCTTTGGATGCTTAGGGTATAATCTTTACCAAAATCCAACCAAAAGCCCTTTAATCTTCTTTAGAAATTTTGTGAAAAGATGAGAGAGTTGGAGAGTAGAAGTGGCGTGTGGGCGTGGAGAATGAGAGGGTTTAATATCTCATATTAATATGCACTCTTTCCCATTTTGCCCTCACACTTTATAGAAAATTTCATCTTTGCCCTTTAGTTCATTACCAATACACCCCTATCTCCAATGCATTCTCCATAAAATTTTCTTACTTTTCTCCCCCCACTTTTACTACTAATTAGGGGTAGAATGGTCACTTTACCCGTAAGGAAAAATTCTCTAGAAACTTCTCAAGAATTTCAACTAGATCTTAGCCCTGGCGAAGATTTTTCTTCTCCTCGGCAAAAAATTCCAAAGCATATGTCGTCGTGGCAACCAATTTCCTTGGTCGTGGCGAAGTCTGCACTTCCCAAATTTCACCAATCCTTCCCCAAAACTCAAGACAAACAAGCAATATTAAAAGCATACAAGGTTAACTAAGGGCATACAAACAAAACTAAGGGCAAATAAGCATATATAAGCTACGTACCTCAAAGTGGGTGTTACAATTCTGCCCCCCTTAAGAAAGAATTTTGTCCCCAAAATTCAGACGAACAATTCCGAGTAACGCTTCTGCATATCTTGCTCTACCTCCCATGTAGCTTCTTTGACTTTGTGGTTTCTCCATAGGATTTTCACTAAAAGGATACTCTTGTTTTGGAGCTCTTTAACCTTTCTGTCCAATATCTAAACTGGACGTTCCTGATACACAAGATTCTCTTCTAAGTTCACATCCTCTATGTTCAGTACATGGGAGGGATCGCTGACATACTTCCGAAGCATCGAGACATGAAAAATATTGTGTACTCTGTCCATGCTGGGTGGTAGTGCCAACCTATAGGCTACCTTTCCCACTCGTTGTAAGACTTCAAATGGACCAATGTATCTCGATGCTAACTTTCCTTTTCCACCAAAACGCATTACCCGCTTATAAGGGGAAACTCCTAGAAACACTTTATCACCCACTTCGAACTCAACATCTTTTCTCTTCAAATATGAATAACTTTTTTGCCTGTCTTGGGCTTGTTGCATTCTATTTCTGATCAAGTTGACATCTTCTATCATTTTCTAAGTTATTTCCGGCCCAAGAGCTGTATTCAAAACCTCTTTCTCGCTTATCTCATCCCAATGCAGTGGAGATCTACAACGTCCACCATACAAGGCCTTATAAGGAGCCATCTCAATTGTAGAGTGATAGTTATTATTATAAGCAAACTCCACTAAGGGTAACATCTCCTGCAGGACTGTCTATAATCCATGCAACAAACTCTCAACATATCCTCGAATACTTGATTTGTTCTCTCAGTCTGGCCATCTGTTTGAGGATGATAAGCTGTACTAAAAGCCAACCTGGTGCGAAAGTTTCTCTATAATCTAGTCCAGAAAGCTGAGAAAAATCTAGATTCTCTATCTGATACTATTGCCTTGGGTACTCCATGCAACCTCACTATCTCTTTAATGTAAATCTGGGCCAATTGAACCAAAGTAGTACTCTCCTTTACTGGAAGAAAATGGGTTGATTTAGTTAGTATGTCTACTATTACTCATATGGCATTATACCTTTTCTACACTCTTAGGAGACTTGTAACAAAATCCATTGAGATACTCTCCCACTTCCATTCAAGAATATTAAGGGGCTGAAGCAATCCTGATGACCTTTGGTGTTTCGCTTTCACCTATTGACAAACCAAGCACTTAGCCACAAAATCTCCAATATCATTCTTCGTACCTGACCACCAATAGCCCTTCTTTAAGTCTTGATACATCTTAGTTGCACCAGGATGAGCAGTGTATGGTGTGTCATAAGCCTCTGTAGGAATTCTTTTCTTCAGCTCATCATCTTGGGGAATGCATAAGTGATTCTTGAAATGGAAGGCACCATCTAGCAGATGGAACTCTGGTATCTTGCCCTCAAGCACTTGCTGTCTTATTTTCTGACACCACTCATCAGCAACTTGCTTTCCTTTGATCTCTTCCAGTAAAGTAGACTGAACCTCTAACCTGGCAATCCTTTCGGGTATCACCTTAATCTGCTATTTGCACAATTCTTCTAGTAACTCTTTATGCTTTGTGAGTTAGGACAAATAAACTTTTCTGCTCAAGGCATCAGCTACTACATTGGCTTTTCCTGGTTGATACTTAATTTCACAGTCATAATATTTAACTAGCTCTAACCACCTCCTCTGTCTCATATTCAACTCCCTCTGAGTAAAGAAATACTTCAAACTCTTGTGGTCAGTGTAGATATTACTCTTTGCACCATATAGGTAATACCTCCAAATCTTTAATCTAAAGACTATAGCTGCCAACTCTAAATCATGTGTAGGGTATCTTGTCTCGTACTCTTTTAATTATCGAGAAGCATAAGCTATTACCCTACCTAATTGCATCAACATAGCACCAAGTCCCTACAGTGAGGCTTCAGTATAAATATCCTAATCCATACCCTCCATTGGTAACACCAAAACGGGAGCAGTAGTTAATCTTTTCTTCAACTCTTAAAAACTTTCTTCATAACCATCTGACCATATAAAGAGAGTTCTCTGTTTGGTAAGAGCTGCCAATGGCTTAGCCAACTGGGCAAACCTTGCTACGAACCGTCGATAGTAGCCTGCTAGTCCCAAGAAACTTCTGACCTCTTTCACTGTCTTCGGCCTTTGCCATTCTAGGATTGCCTTCACCTTACTGGGATCCACTAATATCCCCTCTTTAGAGATAGTATGGCCCATAAATATCACTTGATCCAGCCAAAACTCATACTTAGAAAACTTGGCGAAGAGCTTCTTTTCTCTCAATCGATGTAACACAAATCTTAAGTGTTCCTCATGCTCTTCTCTTGACTTAGAATAAAACAGGATGTCATCAATAAACACCACTATAAATTGATCAAGGTAATCATGAAACACTCGGTTCATTAAGTCCATAAAGACTGCTGGGGCATTGGTTAACCCAAAAGGCATCACCAAAAATTCATAATGCCCATATCTTGTCCGGAAAGCAATCTTAGCAATATCTTGTTCTGCTACTCTTACCTAATGATAACCCGATCTCAAATCAATCTTTGAAAACACTGCTGTGCCTTTCAGTTGATCAAATAAGTCATCCATACGAGGTAACGGGTACTTATTCTTCACTATCACTTTATTCAACTCTCTATAATCTATACACATCTGTAATGACCCATCTTTCTTCTTTACAAACAAAATTGAAGCTCTCTAGGAAGAATGACTTGGTCAGATAAAACCCTTATCTAGGAGTTCTTGGAGTTGCTTCTTCAATTCCTGAAGCTCAGTTGGGGCCATTCAGTAAGGGGCTTTAGAAATCGATGTTGTCCCTGGTGCGAGTTCGATACTGAGCTCTACTTTTCTTTCCTGAGGTAAACCTGGCAAATCTTCTAGAAATACATCTAAAAGTTCCCAGACTACTGGCACATTCTGAATCTCTGGTTGTGGGATGCCACTACTTTGCACCACATGGGCAATGTACCCAGAACACCCTTTTCTTAATATTTTTCTAGCCTTTATACTACTGATTAACATACTAAACTAATAGCCCTCTCCCAAACTAAACTTATCTCCATTATCAAGATTAAATCTTGCTTTCTTCTTCCGACAGTCAATTTCTATTCCATACAACCCTAGGAAATACATGCCCAAAATAACATCAAAGTCGGGCATATCAAACACTATCAAATCAACTGTTAACTCCCTTCCATGGATCTCTACGAACTCTCCTAAAAGCATCTCATGGGTCACCACACTAACCCCATTAGGTAACTCTACCTTAATGGGCTGAGCTACTACAATTGGTTTCAAGCCTAATCTTTCTATCATTCCATGAGTAATAAATGAATGAGTGGCTCCAGAATTAATCAAAGCATATAAAGAAACCGCATGAAATAATAACTGACTAGTAACAGCTGATAGACTGGCCTCTGCTTCACCCTATGCCACTATAAACACCCTGGCATTTATACCTCTAAAAGTCTGTGCTGCAGGCGGAAGAGGAGCCTTACAATCTTTCATTAGATGCCCCAGCTGTTGACACCTATAACATACATTTTGGCCTAACTCTCTCAAACACTCTCCTGGATGGGTTCTCCCACACTTTGGCATGGGGGAAACTCAGTTGTTCTTGGCCGTTAACTTTTCCAATCTCTTTTATTCTTCTTAAGCTAAATTTCTTCTTATTCCTCACTTCCCTATTTCTTGCAACTTCAATTCTTTCTCTCCATGGAGTGGGAGATGATTCACTTGATCCCACTATTGATGTACCGACTGGAGTGAGCTTATTTACAAATATCTACGCCCTTAAAGCCCGCTCTAAAGCTTCACTATAGGTTCAAGGAGGCTCGGCACCTGCCATTACATCCAGGGCTATCTCTGGTTTCAGTCCATGAACGAACTTATCTTTTCTCAACTTTGGTGTATTCACTATTCCGGATGCAAACCGTGCAAGGGAATTAAATTTCATCGAATACTTTTTCACTGTACTAGACCCTTGCTTCAGATTAATAAACTCTTGGATCTTCTCATGAACCCGATCCACTGTTCTATACTCAGCCTCAAATAATCTTTTGAATTCTCCCTAGGTCATAACCGCTATCTCATGAGTATCCTCCATTAACTCCCACCAGAGAAACTAGCATACCAGATCTTCTTCCAGTCCGTTATAGGAAATAGTGCTGTCGTACGCTCAACAGACCTAAACCACTCTTCTACCACTAATGGGTCTGTTGTACCTCTAAATTCTGACAGCTAATGTTAGCTTGGGAGCCCATATATAGGCTCGATACGGTTCTGTACTGTCAAAAGAACTGACCTTTCTCTTTCTTCCTTGGTGGTCGGTACTCGAACGAGGGTTTCAACACTTTTTGGTACAACTCTCCCCTGACTTTCTACTAATACTTGCTATATAATACCTCAAATTCTTGCCTTATCAAGGATAGGGGGAGTAGATTCTGGCCGGTTAGAAGTTTCCCCCGCACTCATTGTCTTCTTACTACCTGCTCGGGTTTTACGCCTCATCTACAAGACAACCACACTTAATCAACTCAAATAAGTATGAAAGAATTAACTTACAATAGTCGGCTATGGAACGTCAATACAGCAAGAGTGGCACACTGTCAAATCCCAAGATCTTTGCTTTGATACCAAAAATGTAACACCTTCTTTCTAGCTAGCATACTTGGAAATATACTATGATAAAATACATAAGTATAAAATGAAAATTAATGGGCCCAAAAATTTTCTTTACTTTAACTATATAATTCTTTACATTAACAAAAATAGTATATACAATAGCTTAAATATAGTGGAGTGGACAATATGCCATTTCTCTTTGCTTCTCAAAGCCCTTCCAACTGCGTCTCACCTATTCCCTGCAAAACATGGAAAAACAACGGGGTGAGCACTAATTGCTCAGTAAGTAAATCCGCTATACTTCTATCCCTGACTTATCTTGAATTCTTTCCTTACTCTACTCTTTTCTTCTTCTTCATTCTCTCCTTTTTCTTTCTCTTTTCTTTTACTATTTCTAGTTCTCATTGTTCTTTCATTCTAACTTTCTTTGTTCTTTCTTTCTTCTATTCTCTCACTAATCATGATAAAAATCATGGTAACATGCATTAATGAGATGCAAATGCATAAATGCATAGAGATGCATTTTTGATGCGTGTTTCCGACAACATGCAAATGTAGCAAGTATACTAGTCGTACAAGTAATATAATGATGAGTGAGTATCGTTCCCATGAGGATTGGTCACTAAGCACTAAGTTTTCTACTGTTTTCAAGTTGAAGCAAACGAATTCTTTTGGATTTGAGGGAACAATTAAAACCATAATTAAAACAAAATTTTCTAAATTAAAATTAAACTATGGAAGCAAAATTTAAAAGGGATAAAATCAATTCAAACAAACGGGTAGGGTTTTGACTTCATTCGGACTTTATGGATTAAACCTTAAGAATTAAACTAAAATCATAGTCACATGCATTGATTGTAAATCGAACTCTCTAAAGTGTCAAACATACCTTCTTAGGCTATGTTTTCCTACTCTTTCCTATTAACCTTCCGCACCCAACAATTTGAAAGTTAATAATTCTAAGCTCATTAAGCACAAGAGTCCTAAAATGATTTCATTGATTCTTAAATCTATCTCTACCATCCAATACTACAATGGTGATTACCCAAGAAGCCTAACATGATTCATTTCTCAATCTCATCATGTTCATCACATAAAACCAGTAAATGCAGAATAAACACACAATCAAAGCACAATCATATGAAAAGAAAATAATCAGTAACTTAACCCATTAAAATCCGAACTACAATCAAAACCCTAACCCAAAATGGGTTAGTTCATGGCTAAATCAGCAACATAAATGAAAGAAATGAAAATACTACAGTTCAACATAATGAAAATAAAAGAAAAGATAAGAAATCTCCCCAAAATGACGAATCCCTTGATTCGAAATCAAATCTTTACCCTTGTTCAATCTCAGAAATTTCTCAAAATGAAACTAAGGAAATGTAAAAAAAGCTGCTCTAACCCTATTTGAAGACTCCCACAAAAAGGCTAAGTGTTTTTATTTATACCTCGCCCCAAATTCCTTAGAAAAACACGCAAAAGTTAAACTCTGCGTTTTACAAAACTGGAAATTACAATCGTCGCCGCGGCGAAGAAAGAAGCAGACTTGGTGTGTGACTGGCACACTTCGCCACGGCGATGAACAACCTTCGCCGCGGCGAAGCTTCCTGACAATTTCTAAATTTATAGAATTACCCCTTTGCTTGCATCTTCACTTGATTCTTCGATCTTTGATGCTCTCTCTTGGGAACAAGCTTCATAGTGCTTCACCCTGCTTCAGAACTCTCCCAACGTCTGAGATCCGCTTACTTCCGAGTCCAGAATTTCCAATTGTCTTTATTAGCTCAAAATGTCCATTTTAACTTGAAACATGAAATGTAAAGAATTAAGCAACAATTCAGGTCAAAATGAGTTAGAAAGTACCTGAAATCCGACTAAAAAGTCTAATAAAAACGGTATAATCCACGGATTATCAACTACCCGCAAACTAAAGATATGCTCGTCCTCGAGCATAAGGTACAAACTCACGGAACAAAAACAACAAACAAACAACAAAAACACGAAACACACACACAACAAAACTGAAAGGTGAACGAACACAAACACGACTCAAACTCAACATGCGAATTGCCTAGAAATTGCACAAGTCTCAAAAGTTGTTGAAAAATTATTATCAGAAAATGTTCAACACTCCAAGAAGTTATAAGCTACATCGACTGTCTTCCTCTATCGGTCCATCGAGTAGGTAATCCCCACTTCAATCCACATTCCAACTTCCTGGATTATTTTATGCAGAAATGTAAAGTTTATCAAATGGTGGCAGACTCCATAAGCCTAAATATCGAACTACTCTCCACTAATGAGGACTAGACAAAGATGAGAATCAAAAGGTCTTTAAAAGCTTGTAACATTAGGCTTGGGTAGTGGGTTCCAAGAAAACGATAGGAATAACAAAGTAAGAGAACTCGGTTTTCCTCATGCAAACACTCAAGTCAAATCGAACTCCACTTCTTTTCAACCATCCATCAATGTGTCCACTTATTTACAACCCTCAAACCTGTATCTTTTTTTTTTTTTTTTTATTCTGAGGGCCTAACGTGTACGTGGCGTTGTTAAACCAGAGGTTGCCAAGTACTGCTAGGCAGTTTTTAAGGCGGGTTCTGGTTTCCAGCCGATATACCCTTAAACTTGGAAAAAGAAATTATTTCTCTTTTTTTTTTTTTTTTTTTTTTAACTGCCCTTCTCACAACCCCCAAACTATTCTTTTGGCTTATTCGTACAACTCTTTCTATTCCTTGTGTTTGCATTAGGACCGAATTCTCCTAAGGGTACGATAAAGTGTTTAGGGTATAAAGATTAGACAATTTTGTTGTTTTCCAAGAAAAATAAAGCAATAAGATTCATACGGCTCAAATGGGTGACTAGGGACGATTTCATTCATGGGTTGGCTAGAAAAGCTCAAACGTTCAAAAAGAATGCCTAAATCATTTCCTCAACCATGTCTAATCCTAGAATTTTGCCTCAAGCACTTCTCTACTAGGTTCTAGAGTCCACCAACATTATCAAACTTCACCTAATCACATAAAATGAATCTAAGCATGTCGAAATAAATGAAAATTGTGGTTGAACCACTCAACAAACCTCAATCAAAATCCAGTCAATAACATAAACTTGAAGCAATGCCTAACATTTCTCAACAATCAAATTGCAACAAGCCTATTCTCATCATTGATTTATACAATTCATCATCGGTAAAAACAATCAAATTAAAGAAAAAAATAACTTAAGTTTTTTTTTTTTTTTTCTCGTTTAAGGTGTACGTGGCGTTGTTATACCAGAGGTTACCAAGTACTGCTAGGCAGTTTTTAAGGCGGGTTCTGGTTTCCAGTCGGTATACCCTTAAACTAGGCTTTATTTCTATTTCCTACCCCCAAACTAAATATGACATTGTCCCCAATGTTCCATTATGCATAAATCAAGAATAGAAAATCAAAAATAACAAAGGTACGAGAAAGCTCCCTGGTTAATCGGTGAAGTGTCGCTCCACAATGCACACCCGGTCTCAGACTTTTCATCACCTAGAATCTGTCAAAACAATTGAAACTGTGGTGTCCCTTGTGTTAGCCAAAATTCACAAACTAACTTGAAAATATTACAACCTAATCTCGTCTTTGCAACAACTACAAATTAAAAGAAAACAACTAAAACAACTACACAATCCAAAACCAAAAATACAAACTGAGTTTAATGTTTCAAATGAAAAACCAATTCAACTAAAACAAAATAAAATAAAGAAAAGCAAAAACAGGTGCTACGGTGCTCATTCTTCGCCTCCCTCATCTTCCTCATCTTCCTCTTCTTCCGCTTCTGATCCGGAGCCCATCCACTCATCTGAATCCTATTCTGCCCAATGGAATCTTGAAGTGTCAACGTTGAGCTCCATATCCTACCCTTCTGCATCTCATACATCATGTGGGTCTGCTCAACCAACCAATCCTGACGATTTTCCATCCGTTTCATCATACCCATCATCTGCTGCATCATCTCTTTCTGAGTAGCTGTGGAGCTGGAGGATGTGGCAGGGCTTTGTATGGTTCTCTGTCGTTTTGTCCCTACTCTTGGTTGCTCAGCTGCTGGACGTTCAAGATGCTTTTGATAATAATCTGAGCTGAGAGTTGGGGCAGCATGTAAACGTTGCTCATCATCAGACACCTTGACTCCAGCTTGAATGCACAAAGCTGTAATGAGATGTGGGAAAGCGTAAGTTGTTCGCCCTGGTTTTGAGGCATTCTGAATACTGTTCCAGATAATATCTCCCACATCAATACTCTTTCCTGTGGCAATAGAATAAAGCAATACTGCCTTCTCTTTAGTTACTGTGCTATAGTGCGTTTTCGGCATGATCTTCGCACTAACGAAATACTGCCACATTTGAGCTATTGGTGTCAAATCAGTTCCCTTGAGGGTTTTCTTTTGTTTCTTCGACACCGCCCAAGTTGCACCCAGTTTTGCAATGACCGAGAGAATGATATTATCCTCATAACTTGACGTCCTAAACCTTGCGTAATCATCCCGAAAAATCCTGGGCAGTTTCTAAAACTCATTGATCTCTGTTTTTGAAAACGGCACATCAACCCCTCTCACAAATACCGTACTCTCTTTACAATCTGGGAGATTGGCATAAAACTCCCTCACAAGCGGCTCTATAGCCGGTTGTGCAGGAGCACTCATAAACACTTCCCACTTTCTCCCTCGACTCCAATCCAGGGCCTGACTCGCGGTCAACCCACGCTCAGGAACAAAACCCTTATTCTTTCTTTTGATAGCCCCTTCATATCTTTTCTGGGCCTCCTCACTCACGAAGCGGTCATCCACTTTTTTTCCTTTTCTCTTGCCCTTATACTGATGCTTGGCTTTGACCGGCATTTTCTCCAAAATTTAAGTTCAACTCAACCAACAATTCAAACCTAAGTGTTCTACACAATCAAGTCAACCCTGCAAAAATAACAACACTTCCAAAAATTTGCACTTCAACCCCTAAACTACAATTTTTTTAAATTCAGCCAAAACACTTCAAAACTCAAAACCCACACTCCTCCAAGTCACACAACATCCAAACAATCCTTCCTCTAATAAAATTAAAACTCACAATCACCCAAATTCCACAATTCATCCTCAACCAATTTTTTTTAGATCTACAATTTAAAACTTCAAATTGTGCGGTAAAAAGCTTTGGGTACTTGAGAACTTACCAAAATGAAGGAGTATTCGCCCCCAATTGAACCAGAAATAGCCCAAATTGAAAAGCCCCAAATTCTTGATCCAAAAATTTTCTTGATATTTTCTCTAAAATTGTTGTTGAAATGAGTTGTTTTGGTGTTTAGGAGGGTTAAGGAGCAAGAAATTTGGTTGGGTAAACACTGGGAAGGCAAAGGATTGAAGTTTGAAAATTTTTCTCTCAAGTAGATATGAAGAGTCGCATGAAGAATGAAAAAGAAAAGTGGGTATTTATAGAAAACCACTGTCGCCGCGGCAAAGTTCATCTTTCAAGAACCCTTAAAAAAAACCCAGGTTTCGTCGCGGCGAAGAGAAATTCTTCGCCGGGGCGAAAACCTCTGGAGGCTACATGTTTTTTATTCAGCTTACTTTGCCCCGGCGAAGAACACTCTTCGCCGCGGCGAAATGCCTTAGTCAAATTTAGTCCCACATTCTTCGCCGCGGCGAAGACAGTTTCTTCGCCGGGCGAAAACTTCCAGGAGCTGACATGTTTTCCAGGTTGCTTCACCATGGCGAAGAATACATCTTCGCCCCGGCGAAGTCTGGAGCATTTTGTGTCCTTTCCTTCACTGAAAATTTCACCTGAAACACCCAAAAACATACCAATTAAAATTCAAACAAACTCATCATGAATTCAAACAAATTCAAACAACCAAAATGAAAAACAAATAATTAAAACACCTGAATTGCAAAAGCAATATGAAAACATGGATCTTTCTACCATGATTTATACCTTCAGCATAATGAGAGGTATGAGGTGTTGAAGCAACTGTTAAGGTGCAAAATGGATGAAGGTGTTGAAGTTGGCTCTCATGTCCTCAAGTTGATTGGGTACATTGAAAGGCTTAAGACTTTGGGTTGTGGTTTGGACAATGACTTGGCAATCGACTTAGTCTTGAAGTCCTTACCTGTTTCTTATTCTCAGTTCATAGATACTATGAGCACGAATGAGAAGACTCTTCCTGAGCTTCTAACCCTTTTACAGACAGTAGAGCAAGACATTAAAAGTCTAAACCAATGATGTTAGTTGCTTCTAACACTAGTAGAGGAGCAGTCAAAGGTTAAGGTAAGGCTAAGTCCAAACCCAAATCTCATGATGCTCTTAAATCTAGGGGTGATATCAACAAAGGTAGGAAACGTAGTTTGCTTCTACTATGGCAAGCATGACCACTAGAGGAAACATTGAATGCCTTCCTAGAGAATAGAATAAAATAGCTTCTTCTTCTAAAGGTGTGTATTAAGACTTATCTCCTGCTACATCTTGGTTCATTAACACTAGATGTGGTTCTCACATTTGTAATAATGTGAATGGACTACAGTAAAGTAGATTGCTCGGTCAAGGAGATGTGGACCTACTAGTTGGAAATAGAGCACATGATGCAGCATTAGCTATAGGATCTTATTGTCTGATTTTGCCTATAGGCTTGTTATTTGGAACTTATGGATTATTATGATTTTCCCTCAGTTTCTAGAAATAATATTTCTGTGTCCACCTTGGACAAGTGAGAATATTGTTTTACTAATGGATTGTTGTATTTTCGTATAAATAATATTTTTATGGAACTGTTTCATAATAATTTTATATGTTCTTGAAATAGGCAATATGGATACTCTCAAAGTAACAACTATGCCAAGTGTGGCAAGTTGAGTTAAACATACTGAAAGGAATGTAGGACAGTATCAAAACTCACCTCTCCATATACACCCCAACATAATGGTGTGTCTAAAAGGAAGAATAGGATCTTACTTAAAATGGTTAGGTCCATGATGAGTGTTAGTGATCTACCTACATCATTTTGGGGTTATGCCCTAGAGACTGCGATTCGCATACTTAATCCTGTGCCATTAAAGTCTATGGATAAGATTCCATATGAACTATGGAGTAGGCAAAAGCCCAACTTGTCTTATCTAAGGATTTGGGGTTGTGAAGCTTATGTCAAGAAATTGACTTTGAACAAGCTAGGCCCGGAATGTAATAAATGTATTTTTATGGAGTATCCTAAGGAGACCAAAGGATACTATTTCTACCATCAAGAAGAGCGCAAAATTTTTTACGCTCATATTAGTGTCTTCTTAGAGAAAGAATTTTTTTTAAAGAGGTACTTGTGGGAGAAAAGTAAAACTCGATAAAGTTCTAAAACCATAAGATACATTAGATGAAAGATGGGAAGATGTGCTATAAGAAGTGGTTGAACATCGTGAGGAGGTTACTCCACAATCCATGGATCAAAGTGAACCACCTCAAGTAGCACAAGTGTTACATAGGTCTATAAGAGTACGTCATGAGCCCGAGAGATATGGTTTTCTCGTTGTTAGGAAACAATCCATTGAGGCAGCGGAAAAAAAAATCAATAATAACAAGGATCGTTCCATAGAACCAAGATCAAGGTACAATTTTACAGTTTATATTGCAATAAGAATTTGCAGAAAATTAATCTAAAGTTTAAGAAACCATACGCACGTTTGGAGGCTCCTCCAACTTTGTCTCTGAACGTGTTTTGCTGCCGACCCAAGTGTAGGACCGAATCGACGTAGTCCACACGAAGACAATCGCAAGGAACTAAGGAGGGATTTGCTAGCTCCTCCTTAGCCTTAAGAATCAAGAAGAAATGAAGACTGTTTGATTTTAGGCAAAAACCAATACTGGCGTGGGAGAGAGTTTAGGTGCTGTAGCCTTTTCTTTTTCAATGAAATGAGTTGAATGAAATCACTTAACCTTTTACAAATAAAACATTTCTTTTATAGTAACATTTTAATTGCCCGATTCCCATATGGAATAGGCTTGGGCTCCAACCCAAACACCCCATGTTCCAAACACTCCCAACTAGATATTTATTTTAATTCATCATTATCTCGATTAAAATCAATTAATATATAATAACATTTAACAATAATGATAATGATAATTTATTTAAATATATGCTAACACATATTTAAATGTAATTTCACTTATTTAATTTTTCTAACAAATTAAATAAAAGGCTACGACCTCAGCAAATTTAATTGCATTGTGAAATTACCAAAATACCCTTTTGCCCAAAAAGATGAAAACGCCCTTCTTACTTCTTTAGTCTTAAATTATCTTCTATGTGTGTGACCCGTAGGCTCCTCATCATACCGGTAGTGTATAGTATCGTGATTAACACCAATTAATAGTCTCACTAATACACAAACCAAGATTGGCCCCTAGCAAGGCATCATGGCCACTCGATAGATTCAAATTCAGCAAATTAGTTACCTGTCAATGATATGGTTACTCTCGATATTATGTATTCAGTTTCTAGACCAATGAACTGTATTATAAACTAGATAGAGCAACAACTCAATCCCACTGTGGCCACAGTTTTAGTGTCATTGCCATATACTGAATTGCGCCATGAGATAACTTCTCCCGTACCCGGGAGTGATGAATCCTCTGTCTATCTACCATAGTCTTGATACACTGCTTGATGCAGGCAATCACTACTGTATTGACAGCTCTAAATAGAACTACGTTAGGGTAGTGTCAAACTGTACCAATCGGTGCATAAGGCGCTCCGGCGATCTCAAGTCTAAGGATCACATGCACCACCATTCGTTAGAGGATTTATTCCATAGACATTGGGGTTACCATCCATATGGAATCCTTTGGTGGGTCAGTCCAGTGAACTTGCTGCAGTGTATTTACCTATAGCAAGCACCCATGTGTTGCACCAGGTTGTCACCAAACAACCTCGACAAGTGAGATCAGCCACTGCCTTTCGACAGGGTCATTCAACACTATGATAGCCTTACCGTATTATCTGTGCCCTTACTTCATAATAATACTGGGGCTACGGACGTTTCTAGAATGGCCACCATATGTAGGGTTCTCATTATCAAGATTTGAAACACTTGATACCCTCATCACAGTTCTACCATTCTAAGGACATATATCAATACATATTGCAATAATGATGATTTACGCGATATAGAATAAAATGCATTTTATTGATTAATGAACATTATTACAAAGAGTCAATTCTACAATAATTGATTGGCTCTAGGGCATCTACTCTAACAATGTCTTAGCATGGTGACGTACTGGTCTACCAAGACAATTAACCTAAAACTTATGAAGACGCTATATTAGATCCAGATTTTGTTAAATGGCTAAAAGCCATGAAATCTAAGACGGACTCCATGTACCAGAACCAGGTATGGTCTCTGGTGGTCCACTTGAAAGGGTAAAATCCATAGAGTGTAAATAGGTCTTCAAAAAGAAGATTGATATGGATGGCAAGGTGCATACTTATAAGGCACGACTGGTTGCCAAAGGTTTCAAACAAATTCATGGCATTGACTATATATGAAGAAACCTTTACGTCAGTAGCCATTATTAATTCTATCCAGATTATGCTTGCGATTACTGCATATCACGACTATAAGATTTGGTAGATGGATGTCAAAATAGCTTTCCTGAATGGAAACCTTGAGGTGGATGTGTATATGACACAACCCGATGGTTTCGTTCTTAATGGACAAGCTGATAGGATATGCAAGTTGTAGAGGTCCATTTATGGACTCAAGCAAGCTTCAAGGAGATGGAACATTCATTTTAATGAAGTTGTAAAAGAATTCAATTTCATCAACAATGAATATGAGCCTTGTGTTTACAAGAATGTAAGTGGGAGCACAGTGGCATTCTTGGTGTTGTATGTCTATGACATACTTCTCATCAGGAATGATATATCAAACTTGAAGTCGGTAAAGACTAGGTTATCCAAGTGCTTCTCCATGAAGGACTTAAGAGAAGTAGCCTACTTCCTTGAAATAAAGATCTACCATGATGGATTGTGTAGGTTGGTTGGCCTAAGTTAGAGTACATATATAGACAAGGTACTGAAGAGATTCTGTATGGAAGAATCCAAGAAGGGATTTCTTCTGGGGATTTCTTCTGATGTCACATGGTGTCTATCTTTCCAAGGATATGTGTCCTAAAACACACAATGAGAGAGATAGAATGAAGAGGATCCCATATGCGTCAACAATTGGATCCATCATGTATGCCATGTTGTGTACTCGGATTAATATCTCATGTGCCTTAAGTACTTGTAGTAGATATCAATCAGATCCAGGTAAGCGTCACTAGATGGCTGTCAAGAACATACCTAAGTACCTGAAAAGGACTAAAGACATGTTCTTGGTTTATGGAGGGGAAGATGAGCTCATTATAAGAGGATACAGTGATGATAGTTTCCAAGTAGACAAGGATGATTATCGATCACAGTCGAGCTTTGTATTTTGTCTCAATGAAGTTGTAGTGTAATACCCAAGATATCAAAGGTATGTTCCTAACTCAAAATAGTCCTTTAGATGTTAATTTTATGTTAAAAAGCATAAAATCTAACTAAGGGCAAAATAGTCAATTCATTTGGAACGGTATGAATCAATTATCCATAGAGAGGCTTAGGGGCAAAATGGTTATTTTGCCTATGGATAAGCATTGAAAAAGTCAAGGATGAGTAGGCTTCATTGCATTTAATGGCATTAATTAAGTAATAATTATGTCTAGTGTGAAATGACCAAAATGCCCTTATATGAAGAATTAAGGACTTATGAGTTATACAATTAAAATAATTGGGCCAATTGCATAATTTTGGAAAATAAATGAAATATTTTCCTATAAATGAGATGAAATTCGTTCAAGCCAAAGGAGAGAGCCTTTCTTCAACATTTCTTCCATTTTCTCTCAAATCTTCCATGAAACAAGCTTTCTTTCTCTAGGTTTTCAAGGAGTTTTGCATAATTTTTCAAGGAGAACAAGATAGGAGCCTTGGATCTTCAATTAGAAGGGTTTAAGGTAAGGATTAAAAACTTTAGTTTTGATGTGATTTGAAGATTTGAAGTAGATGTTGAGGTATAATGTTATATATGTAGGATTAAGGTGTAAAAGAAGTCAAAGGCAAAGGATTTGTTGGAGGAAGTCTTTAAAAAGGTAAGGAAGAACCTCCCATGACTTTAGGGTTTATGCTAGGGTTTGTAGATTTTTATGAAACCTTAAATTAAGGCTTTAAGGCATAGAATTAGTTGATGGCAAGTGTAGTTGAACTCATTTATTCTACTTATTGCCTTGAATTCATTATACATGAAGTTATTGCTCTTTATGTTTTATGAGTTGTTATGTTTGATTGAAGAAAATGAAGTGTGGATACTGATTGTGGCAAAAATTGTAGTATTGGAGGCCACATGGTGTTGAATGGTTGCTATTAGAAGTGTTGATGTGTTGTTTGCATTAGCTTACAATGTTATAGCAATAATGGATGATTATGGGAATGAGATTTTACACTTCCTTTAAGATGTTAAAGACTATTAAGGGGAGGTTTATTTGATCCATAAGTTAACCTATTGGTTAATGTCAATAGGAATTGATGTGGCATAGTTAATATGAAAATTCGGATTTGGTGGGCTTAGGGGTTTTGTTAACCCTGCTTCAGTATTTCGACCATAACTTGAGTTATAAAAATCGAAATGAGATGATTCTTGAAGCATTAGAAAGCTAAGACACAGACCTATAACTTTTATGTTTATGCCAAGAGCCAATTCGTTTGAGAAAAGGATGGAAAATGGCCTGAAGCATAAACTGGTTATTAAAGTTTAAGATTTAACATAATCAATTCTTATGATTATGAATTGATTATTAATGTATTATTGTAATTATGCCATGTACTAATGTTTACCCATTAGTTAGATGATCTTTGAAAGATATACATGGTCATGATGTCAATGCATGATTAATGTTATGAAATGGCATGAAGATGCAATGTAATACATGTTTTAAGATGATGTATGTGAGCAAGAGGTAATGTAAATGGATTGATAATCCATAGATGAATTAAAAGTATTAAGCTCACCAAAATATGTATTTACATGCCATAAGATGTTAGAGATGCAAATAGACATGATAGAGATGCATATAGACATGATGGAAAACGCGTAAGCATATCCTCGTATACCGGTTGAGGAAAGATGAATATATGCTTTAGATGCTAAATAACGCGTAAGCACGCCTCCCGATGATATGAGCTCTAGATGAAATTTGAGGCTAGATGATATGAAGTGCTTAAGATGCTAAGAAAGGTCCGATCGGCTAGACGTTAAATGTTTCATATGCATTTAGTTGCATTACATGAGTTATGATGTTATTTACATCATGAGATGATTTATACTCATGTTAGATGATTTTAGATGTTATGTCATGATATGTGATGTGTGTGTACACATTGATGTTTATATAGCCATGGGATAAAATGATGAAAAGCATATGAATTAGTAATAAAAGGGGAAGTATCCCTAGATGTAAAAGATAAGTGATGTGTTAACAGATATGTTTAAATAAAGATCAAATAGTACATTCAGAATGAAACAGATCATTCCTTACTGAGCGATTAGCGCTCACCCTTTCATTGTTGATTGCTTTGCAGGTAGACTAGAAGCGAGGGATGCTAGAGACAGCGGGACTACACGTGAGGGGAGATGATTTATTGTCATCTCGATGTTTTTATCTTGATATAAATAATGTAAATGATAAATATTTGTGAAATACCTTTGGAAGTTTCCACCCTATAAATATGTTTTGATTGTGTAATTTCTTAAAGTTTGTAAATTATAAGTTTGGATCCTGCGTGACATTTTATATGCATGTTTTGGATATTATTATTATTATCCTTATACATATTTTTTCTAAATACAACTCGTTCTCCAGACATGTATCCTCGGGATTCTCATTGAGGGATATTCAGAGGATACCTGACTGGAGGGAGGTTTTACATGTAGTGAGTTGGAAAAGCTCGAAGCAAAGTACTGTAATGGATTCTACAACTGATGCTAAGTATATTGCATTATCTAATGCAGCTGTGGAGGCGGTTTGGATCAAGAAGTTCACTATTAAACTTGATGTGGTTCCAAGCATTACTAATCCAGTAAAGATCTACTACGACAATAATTGATCCATTACTATAGCTAAGGAACCACGGTCTCACCAGTGATCCAAACACATACTTAGTTGATTCAATCTGATCTAAGAAATCGATCAGAAAGGGGATGTGTAGATTTGTAGAATATCTACTAACCCAGTATTGAAGTTTTTGTTGTAGCAGAGGCATGATAGGCACTAAGCGTCATTTGGTATTAAATACATGAATGATTGGCTATAGTGCAAGTTGGAGATTGCTAGAGCCAATCAATTATTATAGTATTGACTTTTTTGTAATCATGTTTTATTATCAATAAAGGCATCTATCTATATCATGTGATCTGATTATATTCATATAAGAAAATGGTATATGTCCTTAGGATAGTAGAATCATGACGAGGGTATTGAGTGTTTGAAATCTCGATAGTGAGAACCCTATGAGCACACATGGTGGCCATTCTAGAAACGTCTGTAGCCCCAGTATTATACTAACCTAAGGCACAGATAATGCGGTAAGGCTATCATATTGTTGGATGACCCTGTCGAAAGGTAGTGACAGATCTCACTTGTCAAGGTTGTTTGGTGACAACCTGGTGTAACACATGGGTGCTTGCTATAGGCAAGTTCATTGGACCGGCCTACTGGAAGATTCCACATAGATGTTTACCCCAGTGTCTATGGAACAAATCCTCCAATGAATGGTGGTGCATGTAATCCTTAGACTTGAGATCATTGGAGTGCCTTGTGCACCGATTGGTGTAGTTTGACACTAGCCCAACATAGTCCTCTTATGACTACTAAAATGGTAGTGGTTGGCTACATTGAAAAGTGTATCGAGACTATCATGGATCGATAGAGGATTCATCACTCTTGGGTATGGAAGAAATTATCTCACTGAGTAATTCGGTAAATGGCAATGACATTAAAGTTGTGGCCACAGTGGGATTGAGTGGTAGCTCAATCCAATCTACTCCGGTCGCTGGCCTAATAACCGAATACCGAGTTATCAAGGATATCCGAGGTTGACACTACTTTTGTGTCTCGGCCTTGATGAGATAATAGATGATGAAAGTATTGAATTGCATAGTAACCTTATCGTTGATAGGTAGCGGTTTCGTTGAATCCAAATCTATTGGGTGGCCATAATGCCTAACTAGAGGCCAATCTTGGTCTGTGTCAAGTGGGACGATTGATTGATTGTCAATCGTGATACTATTCACTATCGATACGATGAGGAGCCTTCAAGTCGCACACACAGAAGACAGATTAAGAACATAAATCATAGAGGGATATTTTTGTCATTTATGATGAAAGGGTATTTTTGTAATCTCACAATGCAATTAAATTTGCTGAGGTTGTTGCCTAAATTTAATTTCATATAGAAATCAAATTTGTGAGATTATGTGTATATATATATATATATATAATTTAAATATGAAGGATATTATCTAATATTAATATTGATAATATGAAATTCAAATTTTCGTTTCTAAATTTGAAATAGAAATGCCATGTTTAGTTGTACGGGGAATCTATTCCAAATTGGAATAAGTTGTTTGCTATTCCAATTGGAATATATGGCTACTCCAATTCGGAATAGAATTTTAGTATGCACTATTTAAGAGTAAAATTAAATCATTTAAGATATTTTAGATTTGCAAAGTTGCAAACCCTAGCCACCATTCTTTCTCTTTAGAACGCCAACCCTAGTGAGGAAAAAGAATTTTTCTTTCCAAGAAAAATTCTGCTGTAACTTGTTCTTGTAGGTGAGTGATCTTCCTATCCTCGAAGTCTCTCATCGACGGTATTCCTGTCTTCATGTGGATACCGGGAGGGCATTTCTATTTTGAAGTGGTTGTGAATCCAACATCAAATCGAAGGAGCCTCCAATGCTAGTATGAAACTCCTTTTCTTTTGATTTGATTTTATGCAAAATAATGCAATTGATGTAAGAATCATGGGTTAAAGGTTAGCAGATCTTCAAATAAATTTTTAAAAGCCCGTTCGTGGGAATATTTCATACGTTCATGGGTTAAAGGTTAGAACTGTTAACCTATAATGTTGTAATGCAAAAGGAGTAATTGATCCTCCTAGTAGTTGGGACATCAACAAGGCTTGGAAAACAGACTTCGGGGTAGGAAAGTTTAACCCTCATCTGTCCAAATCCACCAAGATAATGAACCCTTCAATGAGAATATTTCATAGGTTCATATCCTACTCTATCATTGCCCGAAATAGGACAAATGCCCAAGTCACCAAGAGAGATGTGTTGATTTTGGAAGTTGTAGTGGCTAAGAAACAGATCAACATTCCTGCTTTGTTGATTAAGAGGTTAGAAGAGATCCGTAAGGATGCTAGAGAGATTTAGTTTGGCATGTTCATAACGTTCATCTGCTCCAACCTGAATTTGAGCTTCACTAAAGAGGACTCAGCTAGGAAAGTAAAGTTTGGTTCCTCTCATCTAATTGATGGTCCCATGTTGCAAAAGATGCACATGACATAGTCAGCTAATAAAGACAAACGGATATTGGCTACTAACAAAGGAAAAAGAAAAGTTGAGGAAAGTGACGAAGAAGAAGAGGAAGCTAGAGCTGGCTCATAAAGTTCTGATTCTCTTGCTGAGGTTATGCCAAGATGGAAAATCCCAAGGATTGAAGCTCGACAAATTGAAGATGGACAAAATGAAGCTAGACCAAGTTCCACTTCTTTGGATGAGATTGAAAGGATGAAGGCTTATTTTGAACCAAAGTTTCAAGACATTGAAAATTAGTTCAAGGGAATAAAAAAAGCTCTCTATTCTCTGGCCTGGTTAATGGACAAACTTCCACCATTCCCTCCATCATCTTCACCTCCAAACCGTTAGCCCCTTATGTTTTCTTTCAAAAAAAAATTAACTTTCTAGTTTGTGTCTTTACTTTTTACTTTAATTTTGCACATTGGGAAACATTTTTGCACTTATATTTATCCTTTGTACTTATTTATATATATCTATGCAAATGTATGTTTATTAACTCATTAATTTTCATCCATGTTATAATGTTGTCTCTTTTTTATCGATGACAAAAAGGAGGAGGAAGCATTTGTGCTCAAAATTCATGTTTGAAAAATGCATATTTGGATGAAGAGTTCACAGTTTAAGGGGGAGCTTTTCTCAAGTTTTGGTTTATATAAAATGCATGTTGTATATATGTTATTATGCTTATTTGAAACTCAATTTCGGTTTAGTTTTGTCATCAATCACAAAGGGAGAGATTGTTAACCTCTTGATGAGTGCTAGAAAGCACACTCATTCTTAGTGATTTTAAGGATATTTTGTGAGGGAGTTAGGTTTAATTGGTTAATTTTACTTAATTTCTATATCTCTTTTGTTTTCTAGAATCACGGGTATGTTTTGTGAATTTTTAGATATTTAGGTGCTTAAAAATGAGGATTTCAAGAATGTATATTAAATATGAAATAATCAGAATCGTGTAGCAACAAACAGTTCGAGAATCGGAGCTCAAACGAAGAAGTTATGGATTTTTTATGATTGTTAGCAACGGAGGATTTTTGTGCCATGGCGTGAGTGAACATACTGCACTAAAAATGGGTGTAACTTTAGGTACACAACTCCGATTGACCTGATTCTGGTGGCGTTTGAAAGATAACATACAGCTATATAACTTTAATTATTTTTAGTGATCCATTTCAATATAGAAGATGGTTAAAAATTGATCCGAAAGTTATATCAGTGCATAGAAGACAAGCAGACGCGGGAACATGCCTCAATGTTGCTACGATAACTTGAGATAAAGACCTCAGATTTGGATGATTATTGGACCATTGGAAATATGATTCAAATAGATAAATTAATATGTTTATGGCTTCATCAAATTCAGAGTTGTTCATGCTAAAACGTGGAAGTCTTTCGGTGCACAATTTTCTAGCAGCAGCTGTTAAGGAGAAACTAACAGAAAACTGAAACTTCGCAAAGCTACCATAAATTCCTCAGCACGAACTGGGAGTTGTGCCACTTATTTTTGTAAATATTTGGAAGTCTAGTTTACCTAGAATTTTATGGTTTGTTATTCCGAGATTTCTAGAGGAAGATATTCATGTTTTAGTACCAAAGGGTCAGCACAAGAATCCTAATTCTACAAGGACTCAAGTTAAGATTAATCCGAATTTTATTCTCCTATTTTGTATAGGATTTTTCCAATTACTTTCCAACAACCCTAGCACTATAAAAGGAAGTCTTTAGGTATTTTTTGGGGGAGACAAAAACTTTGAGAGAGGCCAGGAGAAGAGACTTCAACTTGGAAAGAATTGGAGGCAAGGAGAAGAGATCTACCTAGGGTTTCATCTTTTTCTCTTGTACTTCATGTGTTTGAAGGGGTTGAGGTTTGATTTCCTTATGATCATGTGTAACTAATTTCTTCTTTAGGGATCCGATGTAACCTAACATGAAGGTTTTATGCTTTGATTAATTTTATTGTTCGATTGATTTAATATATTTCTAGTTTCATTCATTGCACTTAATTCGATCTTGATGTTTTGTATGAAATAAGTATGGTAAACATCATATGCTAACTTTGAAATACAAAACAATTGATTATTTGAGACAAGGTAAGGTAGACATCATATGCAAACCTTGAATAGCTCTTTTGAATGATTGGATTGTGTTGAGGCAAACATTAGGCTAGATACAATTTGGTTCATATTTTGAGTACTTCTTGTTCTTGATGGGTTCTTGATTGTTAGGCTTTACTAAACATGCTAGTGAGTTTAATGGTTAAAAATGCTTGGTTAAAACCGAACATCAAATGGTAATATCATAATGATGGAAGATTGAACCCTGGGAATTGGATTGAGGTGACAATAAATTAGTTATTAGCAGAGAATCAGATTGTTATGGTGAAATCGGATACTTAGGTTTTTCTTGCATTGGTTTTCAATTAATTTTTAATTTTGTTATTTAATTCAATTGGTTAAGAAATTATTTTTGCTTCCTTAGTAATTAGTTTAATTTCTTTTGTTTAAAATTTTGTTTATTTTATTTTTTAATTAAGGCATAGTATATTAGGATTAATTGAGTGCTTACAATCTCTGTGGGATCGACCCTTGCTTTTCCACACTAGCCTACGATAGCAATTCATGAACTTGTGAGGTATTAAAATTGTTCATCACCTTCATGTGTTTTGATGTGACAAAACTATCCAAAAAGTTGATTGAACACTGACCATAACATGCTAAGGTATGACATAAGTCATAACCAAACCAAAATAGGTTTATCAGGTGGCATGACCATGCATAAGCAAATTTCTGCTTAGGTACAACCATGCACAAGCAAGGCATGACTGTGCCATAAGATAAAGTTGTCGTGCAATGTTGCATGACATCGTTCCTCTTGTCGTTAGTCTCTCTAGCAAGCTAGTAGCACTCACACAACTAGACTACTTGAGTACGACCATCTTGCACGGCCATACGCTCAAGTTCAAAAGTCAAGGTACTTCAAATTCAGATTGCTTCACGCTCTTGACTTTATCTCAAAGGTCAAAGTCAAAACCCAAAGTTCTAAATTGAAACGATCGTTCCTTGTGGTGGAATGACCGTTCATATCTGAAGAAGTTTTGCACGACATCGTTCGAACAGGTCGTTCACTCCTCTAGAAATTTAAGAAGATTTGACAGAGTATTTGGATGTGATCATTCCACGTGGTAGAATGGTAGTGCAGTGTTCTTGCACGATCATATGGCATAGTGGAATGACCATTCCAATTAACTTAGATCTGAGAAAAATGACCGTTGTGTTAGGAACGACCATTCGCAATTATGGAATGGCCGTTCCTTTGAGTTCTACAGACTTTATCAAAACTGCATTAAATGCTACAATGGCTATACTTTTTAGGGTTATAAAAGCTCAATGTTTTTAGGGAAAATGAGAGAGAGGAATCATACTAAATCAGAATACATTCTCATATAATCCCTAGAGCTCAAGATCCAAATCAAAGACTCTCACTTGTACTCATTTTGTAAACCTTTGAGAGTTCACTTGTTCTTATTGTGTGCATAAGCCTATATTGAAGAGGTAGTCTTTCACAAACAACTTTGCTTCATTCCTTAGTGGCGAAATCTTGTAAAACTAGGTGCAATCCTGTAAATCTAAGTGTGTGAGGCAAAAATCATTGTGAAAACTATTATAGTGGCGCAACCCAATTCTAGTGGAACTTCAAGGACTTTGAGCATTTCTCTCTCACTCTCTCTCAACTCTTTATCATTCATTGCATAGTTGTTGGTTGAACATCATTCATCTCACTTGTTCATGTATTTATGGTTCATATTTATTGCCTACAAGTTGATTGCATTTATTGCTCTTCCTTGAGTTCATTTATTGCTTATTTGCATTATCTTTAACTCTCTCATACTTGGGTTGTTGAGTTTAGTCATTGAACATTGTTTTGATAAACTCATCATTTGCTTTAACTTTCATTGATAAGTTTTATTCTACAAATATTTTTATTGATTCATATTCACCCCCATCTAGGAATATTAGCCATATTTAGGGTTTAACACTAGGCATATGATTGGTAATAATGCTCTTTTAACTAACCTTGAATTTCTTGATGTTGGCCATTTTACCTATGGAGATGGCAAAAGTGGTAAGATTCTTGGTAAAGGTTCAATTGACATTCATGGCTTCCCCATGTTAAATGATGTTTTGTATGTTAAGGGACTAAAAGCCAATCTGATTAGTGTTAGCCAATTATGTGATAAAGACTTTGTGGTAAATTTTTCAAACACCAGATGTCAAGTCTTGAATGGTGAAGGTACTTCATTGCTTGAAGGAAAGAGGTCTAATAATAATTGCTAGTTGTTGTCTAACAAAGTTTCCTGTTTGAGCACTAAGATAGATTGTATGGATCTATGGCCTTGGACACATGAACTTTCAAGACCTTTTGAAACTTTAAAAAAAGGATGTTGTCAAAGGTTTCCCGAAACTTGATTTCCCAAAAGGTAAAGTGTGTGGCCCTTGCCAACAAGGTAAGTAGACCAAGAGTGTTTACAAACCTCAATCTCATCTAACTACCTCTAGTGTTTTAAAATTTCTTCATATGGATCTAATGGGTCATATACAAACTGAGAGTATTGGTGGTAAGAGATATGTCTTTGTATGTGTTGATGACTATTCTAGATTTGCATGGGTTGCATTTCTTGAGAGAAAAGCCAAATGCATTTGATGCTTTTGAAAGTCTTGTTAAAAGGTTGCCAATTGAATAAAACTGCCTTGTGAAGAAATGGTGAGAATTAGAAGTGACCACGGGAAAGAGTTTGAGAATTCTCACTTTGCTAATTTTTGTGATTCCGGGGTATTTGGCATGAGTTTTTTGACCCAAAGACACCTCAATAGAAAGGTGTAGTGGAGAGCAAGAAAAGAGTTCTTCAAGAGATGACATGAGTGATACTGAATGTAAAGAAGTTGCTAAATATGTTAGAGTAAATGCCCTAGAGCCAATCAATTATTGTAGAATTGACTCTTTGTAATAATGTTCATTGATCAATGAAAGGAATTTTATTCTATATCGCGTAAATCATCATTGTATGTATTGATATATGTTCTTAGAATGGTAGAACCGTGACGAGGGTATCAAGTGTTTCAAATCTTGATAGTGAGAACCCTATGAGCACATATGGTGGTCATTCTAAAAACGTCCGTAGCCCTAGTATTGTTCTGAAGTGAGGGCATAGATAATATGGTAAGGCTATCATAGTGTTGAACGACTCTGTCGAAAGGCAGTGACTGATCTCACTTGGCAAGGTTGTTTGGTGACAACCTGGTGCAACACATTGGTGCTTGCTATAGGCAAATTCACTGGATTGACCTACCAGAGGATTCCATATGGATGGTAACCCTAGTGTCTATGGAACAAATCCTCTAACGAACGGTGGTACATGTGATCCTTAGACTTGAGATCACCGGAGCGCCTTGTGCACCGATTGGTGTAGTTTGACACTAGCCTAACGTAGTTCTATTCAGAGCTGTCAATACAGTGGTGATTGGCTGCATCAAGGAGTGTATCAAGACTATGGTGAGACATCACTCCTGAGTACGGGAGAAGTTATCTCACGACGCAATTCAGTAAATGGCAGTGACACAAAAACTGTGGCCACGGTGGGATTGAGTTGATGCTCTATCCAGATTATTATTCAAGTCATTGGTCCAGTAACTAAATACATACATATCGAGAGTAACTGAGGTTGACACCATTTATATGCCTCGGTCTCGTTGAGATAACATTTGATGAAAGGATTAGATTGTACGGTAACCATATCGTTGACAGGTAGTTGCTTCGCTGAATCCGAATCTATCAGGTGGCCATGATGTCTTGCTAGGGGCCAATCTTGGTTTGTGTGTAGTGAGACGATTAATTGGTATTAATTGCGATACTACACACTGTCGGTATGATAAGGAGCCTACGTGTCACACACATAGAAGATAATTTAAGAACTAGTTTGTAAGAGGGCGTTTTCATCATTTTAGGGGAAAGGGTATTTTGGTAATTTCACAGTGTAATTAAATTTGCTGAGGTCGTAGCCTTTATTTAATTTATTAATTAAATTAAATAAGTGAAATTATATTTAAATATGTGTTCGTATATATTTAAATGAATTATTGTTATTGTTAAATGTTAATATATAAAATATATATATTAATTGAATCTAATTGAAATAACAATAATAATTAAAATTAAAATATCTTAAAGGGGCTGTTTGGATACAAGGGGTGTTTGGGTTGGAGCCCAAGCCCATTCCATGATGGAATAGGGCAAAGTGTGCACTATATAAGTGCAACACTTGCAACACTTTGTGAATTGTTTAATTAATTCATTCATTAATTGAAAACAAATATTCCAGCCCCCTTTTCTTCTCTCTCACGCCAGATTTCTTTTGCTTGAAGAAAATATTTCATTTGATTTTCATCTTGGTTCTTAAAGGCTAAAGAGGATCTGGCAAATCCCTCTTTAGTTCCTTGAGGTTGTCTTCGTGTGGACTACATTGGTTCAATCCTACAGTTGGGTCGATACTGAAATCTATTTCAAGACAAATTGGAGGAGCCTTCAAACGTGGGTATGGTTTCTTAACCTTGAACTGTTTAATTGCAGATTTTAATATGTTGTATAAACTGTAAATTTGTGCCCTGATCTTGGTTCTAAGGAACGATCTATAATGTTTAAATAATTTTGTTTCCGCTGCCACATATGATCGTTTCCTAACAGTGGTATCAGAGCATGGGTACCAAATTTTACAGTTTATTGTATGATTTATAACATGTATTTGGTTGATAACATATTATTTTTGTTAAATCTGCAAAATCTGAAAATTCTAATGTTGAATGAAGGATTCAATTGATAAATTGGTTTAATAATGTGTTGATGAATGTTATATTGGTTGGTTGGTATCCTGGTTGAATGTTTGTGCGTTCGATTTGATTTGGATTTGTGTTATTACATGAAAAAGTGCAAAAATGCGAACTATGCATTTTGGGATTTCCAGAATAAAGCTTCGCCATGGCGACGTACTTGCTAGAATTATTCGCCGTGGCGACAAGGCTGCTGTCCCAATTCTGTATTTTTTGCGAAGGGATCAAACTATAGTTTTTAATAACCTATAAAGCCAATAATCATTCTGCAAATATAAAAGGGTAATTAATTAATAAACCCACCCAATTCAAAAAAAAAAAAAAAAAAAAATTGATTGTTTTTGAAATGTATGCTATGTACTTGTTTGTATATCCTTCCCCTTCTTGATGTATGTTCTCTTCTCATCTCATTTCCTTCGAATGTAAATCGAGGTTTCTAAATTTATTGATGTAAAATTACTTTAAGATTAATTTTATTGTAAATTTAGTATGATGTTTTTGTAATGTACTTGAGGCGGAACAAAGGAAGAGGCAATCGTACTTGAAGACTTAAGATATTCATTACAGGACCCCTAGGTGACCTACCGATTCCTCTAGGCTCGAGGAAATCGGTTTTAGTTGAGCCATGTACCGGAACATTTCAATATTTTGTTTAGAATGCATGCTAACGTTGAATGTTCAATAACATGCCAAACAATGTCATTCTAACGAAGATAATAAACTGGTGAGACATTAAATAAGAAATCCTTAATTAAAGTATATTAAGTCACGTATGCCCTCCATAACCATGGTTTTAATCAAAACACTGTTCGCCGGAACCTTGTTCGCCAAAGCGAAGGGTACACTTCTACTAGTGGGAGATTAAAATTCATTGGAGATTTTCCTTAATGGTGATGGGTTGACTTAAAATGACGGTTTTACTTGTTTACCAAAGCGAAGGTTGATAAACGCGTTATAGGCATAGTAGAGAAGTACACATATTGTGTGTACGTGGTGGCATGTAATGTCCACTCTACTGATACTGAGAATCACAGTTGAGGGCGATAGTTGGGGCCATTGGATTGTGTGATTGGCTTGTTGGCTTCTTCACATTTCAGGTTGATAGTAGGAGCTATCAACTGGTGTGGATTAAGTTTGTTGGCCTACCTAATCAACTCATTTTGGCTTGTTCGCCAAAGTGAAGGTTTGAAATGGGCCGGATGGGATCTCAGTCCACTAGGAAAGCCAACGGGCTTTCCCGAGTTAATAGTGAGGGCTATTAACTTGAGTAAAATAGTGGGAGCATCGTTTAATAAAAGACTATATTAAATAATAATGAACTTTACAATGACTTTATCTTTTCTGCAATTTTAGATTCACCAAAATGAGCATAATGAACCTATGACCGATAATCGAGAAAGAAAACAGGTTGGATGGATCCAATTTCTCGGACTAATATTGTAATTTTCGGATTATACTCAAGTCGGAAAAGAAATTGTATATCCTTGAAAAGCCATACATGGCTGAGCCTGATCCTGATCCTGATCCTAATCCTGATGCCACTCAAGAAGTAAATGATACTTATCAAAAGTTTCTTGATGATGCTGATGGTGTTTAATGCTTGATGTTAGCATCGATGACACCAGTGCTGCAAAACCATCATGAGAATATGGACGCTGCTGCCATCATTCTACACCTTAAGGAGCTTTTCGAAGGAAATGCTCAACATGAGAGGTCAAAAGCACTGTTTGGGAGTCGTTTGACTGAGGGAGCCTAAGTTGGTCCTTATGTGCTCAAGATGATTGCTAATGTGCCGAATGCACCAAATTAATAACCTTACTAACCTAACTACTAAATTGTATATAGGGTGACCAAGGGTCGATCCCACAGGGAATGATTAAATTAAATCATATATTCTATGCCAATAACCACAACGAACGAAGACAATAGGAAAATAAAATAAAATCCTAAATAGTAAACACGACAGCAGAATAATGAAAGGGGTTGCAATCAATGCAATCTAAAGTGAAACAAATAAATCTCCAATGGTAGAAAATATCAAATTAAAAACAACCAGTTCTCGGTTCAAGATCCACCTAAACATGCATTGGACATGAACTTACCGTAACATTATTCTATCTCGTTATTATGGAATTATTGACCCTAGGAAACAACAAGCTCTGTTACCCGAATTTTCCCTTAATTGTCACTACTGAAATAAGCTCTTTAACTAGATCCTAACCCTTGAACAACCTAGAATAAGCTCTCTAAGTTTAATTCAATGGCAGCCTTAAGAATTAGGAAAATAGATCAATCCAAGCAACAATCACGCAAGATTGGATTATTTAACTTAGGTTATGTTATAAAAGGTGACAGACTGAAAACTTGTCCATAATCATCTATCACCATGTGTTACTCATTGAATAGAAAGAGGACAATTACGTATCACAATTCCTAATTCTAACAGTTAAAATTCCGATTAAACAATTTAGCAGACCATTACTAAATCACCCAAACAGAAAATTATAAACAATTAAAACAGAATAACATAAATAATTCCAATAAAAACTAGATTGAGAACAATGTTACTGAAGTAAAGTTACACAAATGACATGAATTCAGGCTTCAAAATCCCCTTGAACTGAAGAAGAAAGATCAGCCGCACATATTGATGTAGAAAATAAAAGAAAACCGAAAAAAACTAAACTCTACTGCCCTCCTCTGTTTAACGTAACAACTCATAAATAAATAATGTGTTTTTTCCTCAATTCTGCCAGGAATCACGGAAATTACTTTCCTAGATCTTTGCTAAACGATAGACTTCCAAAACTGTCAAAATCTTATCAGATCTGGAAAACAGAATTCGTAATCCAGCTTGCACCAGGATTCTCACAATGTAAAAGAACTTTTTCTGGGCTCGGTCACTTCATAAAGGTTGTAGTCCTGGATATGTAGATGAATTTGGGCTTTTGAATCACCTGCTTTCGATATTTGAAGCTCCAGTTAGGCCAATTCGAAGACTCGATACTCAGCCAGGAAATCCTTCCGCGACTAGGATTCCAGGTCCGGTTTTGCAATAACTAATGAGGGACCAAACGAACTTGGATTCTCGCCCATAATACCTTTCTGGGAGGCTTGATTCGTCTACTTTACTTCTTCTGAAGAACACTTTTGCAATCGAGAAATCTAACTACATGAAAAACCTGAAAAATGTAGCACTGGTCAGAATAACAAAAAATCTGGAATTTCCTAATCTTTTCTCAATTATTTCATAAAGTCTATCCAAGTATGCCAAACTTACAAAATAAACTCTAATCAACTCAACTAGGCATGAAACATAACAAAAAACATAATATGGAAGGAATAAAAATATATAAATTGCACTCTTATCAAATTCCCCCACACTTAGCTTTTGCACGTCCTCGGGCACACTAATTCAAACACTAAAAAAAAAACTACACTCCAGTCATATCAAGAACACCATCATGATGCATAAGCAACAATATTTAATCCATGCATATTCATACCTAACTTAGGAAGCAGCAAAATAAAATAAAGTAGAGTTAAGGACATTCATCTCTCTTCATTATTTTCCACATTTACTCTCAATCAGTCAATGCAAATAAGGAAACTAATCACAACCAATTCATGTACAACTCACCTCTCAACTTTTTCCTCAACTGTTTCTCATTACTACTACAAACTGGGTAGCAAACTAGAAATTTTTTTTTTTCTGCTTTGAAAAAAATGAGTGCATTTTATGCTCCATCTCATTTCATGGTTGTGTTTATGGGTGAGTGCGTTTTACACTCCATCTTGACTCATCACATACCTTTTTTTTTTTTTTTTTTTTGTTTTCCTATTTGCTTAAACCAAATTTAGGACTAGCTTAAGAGAAACAATTTTTTTTTTTCTTTTAAGGATTGTTATACACTCTTCAATCATGCTTCGTTACCAATTTCACACAACTTTCAAGACATATTGTTTCAAAACTACAAGATTTAATCTGATTAACTCTATTTTATGAATATTGCTAACATCCTAAGTCAAGGAATATGCTCAACAACAAAGTCAAGTTACTATCATGCATCACTAGACGTTCAAAGACATGACTTAAGGCATAAACCTTCCTAAAAACAAATTTTTTTTTTTTTTTTAGATTAACTAACATAACTAAAGCCTAACTTCTTCCCCACATTTAAAACTTACATTGTCCCTAATGTAAAACCCCAAATGTAGAGACAGGCACATAAAACAATAAAAAAAAAAATATTGGCAAATAAAAAAAAAAAAAAAAAACTAAATTCAAAGGAAAAGAAAATTAAATCTGAATTCTTGGGTTGCCTCCCAAGTAGCGCCTTTGGTTAAAGTCGTTAGCCCGACTCCATGGCATCAAAAATATTAAAATGAATTACTTCACCATCAAATTCCATCGTGAGGGTACCATCATGAACATCTAATTTGTCTGAGCTGTATTTAGGAATGGTCTTCCCAGTAAGATAGGTGCAGGATCAGGAGAAGAAGAATCATCCATATCCAAAACGTAGAAATCAATAGGAAACACTAACTCATTGACCTGCACAAGAACATCTTCAACTACCCCTTCAGGGTATGCATTAGTGCGATCAGCCAATTGGATAATAACACCAGTATCTTTCATAGGACCTAGATTTAATGAAGCATAAATAGATCGTGGCATAACATTAATCGAAGCTCCTAAGTTGAACATAGCTCTCTCAATTCTGGTGTTACCTATCTTTCAAGGAATTGTAAACATACCTGGATCCTTGCACTTGGGAGGAAGTTTTCTTCGGAAAATTGCTGACACATTTTCTCCCATTATTATCTTCTTGTCACCATTCAACTTCCGCTTATTGGTGCATAGCTCCTTAAGAAATTTTGCATACCTTGGCACTTGCTTAATTGCATCCAACAGAGGTATATTCACTTCCACCTTACGAAACATCTCCAAAATTTCCTTATCCTTCTCTTCTTTCTTTGACTTCGCGAATCTACTAGGAAAAGGTAAAGTATTAAACTGAAGTTGATTTGAAGGGTTAGGAATTACCTTTGATTCAGTTGTAGCCTCTTCTTTCTCAATTTCATCTTCAATCTCTGCTTCCTTTGCTACACTTGGAATGTTCAGCTTTGGTTCTTCCACTTTCTTGCCACTTCTTAGCGTCACTGCATTCATAATTGCCTTTGGATTCACCACTGTTTGAGAAGGCAACTTCCCTCCAACTTAAGCCTCTAAATGACTTATAGCAGTTGCCATTTGACCCATCTGATTCTCCAGACTTAGAATACTAGATCTTGTACCTTTTTTGAAACTGTTTGGTATTCAAACAAAGGGACTTAACTATATCTTCCAGGGATGAGTTTGAACTCTGTGATGCAGGTTGCTTCGGTTGAAAACCTTGTTGTTGTCTATTCTAGAACAAATATTGTCCAACTCTTACTTGTCTATTTCCTCTATAACTGAAATTCGAATGATCCCTCCAACCTAGATTGTACATGTTGGAGTAACGATCACACTGCCTCGCTGGTCCAGGAAAGTTTCTTGCTGCATTAACCTGCTCAGCCTTTTCCTTTTGAAGTGTTGGGCACATGTCCGTTTAGTGTCCCATTGTCAAACATATCCCATAAGCTTTTACCTATTGTGCATTCCCTACAGCCAACTGTCTAACAAGAGAGGTAAGATCAGATAGTTATTGTTCAAGGGAAGATGTACTTACCTCATTCACCCTTTTGGGTGTTGCATCATGTCTTGTACCAAACTGTTGAGACTTGGCAACCATGTTTGAGATTAACTGTTTGGCAGCTTTAGGAGTTTTTTCCACCAACGCACCTCCACTTGCTACATCTATCATGTTTCTTTCTATAGGCAGCAATCCTTCATAGAGATACTGAATTAACAACTGATCACTTATCTGATGGTGAGGACAGCTTGCACATAGCTTCTTGAATCGCTCCCAATATTCATACAATGTCTCCCCATTATATTGCCTTATACCACATATCTCTTTCTTGATGGTGGTAGCTCTGGAGGCTGGGAAATATCTTTTAAAAAAAGCCTTTTCATCTCATTCCATGTTGCGACTGTCCCCGATGGTAGATAATAGAGCCAATCCTTTGCATCATCCCCCATTGAAAAGGGAAAAGCTCGCAACTTAATTTGCTCCTCTGTTAGCCCTATCGGTTTCATGCTTGAACAGACTACCTGGAATTCTTTTAGATGTTTATTCAGATCTTCACCTGCACGACCACGAAATGTAGGCAACAAGTGAATTAGACCAGACTTAAGTTCAAAAGCAACATCTAAAGTAGGGTACTGAATACACAAAGGTTGCTGATTAAAATCAGGGGCAACCAACTCCTTTAATGTTCTACGAGTGGCCATCTCTTCTTCTATTTCTGAATCTGGACCACTGGATGAACTGTGGGATGCTGAACCAAGGGCTATATTGAGACGAGGAGATGAAGAACTTGCTTGATGTGCCTCTTTTCGCAACTTCCGTAAATTGCGTTCGATTTCTAGATCAAATTCCAACTCTCCTGTAGAATCGGATCGAGTCATAAACCACTAAAATCACCAAATTAAGCCTAAATAAATAAAAACTAATAAAAAAATAAAAAATGGAAAATGGAAACTTTTTTTTTTCTTGACAGAAACTAAAATAGGCCAAAAACAGTATTAAATGATCGAATTTGACGACGAGAGGATGGGGCTAGAATCCTGTCTAGTCTTGCTCATAATTTCGTTTTCTTCAAAACGGGTACTCGCAGCACCCCTAATTCAACTAAAATTTCTCTTATGAATAGTAGTACTATTCATTCGAAACAGTACTACTGTTCACAATTCTTTTTTCTCTTTTTTTTTTTTTCAAAACCTAAAAAAAAATCACAAAAAAACCACAATTGAACAATTGAAAAAAAAATTAAAAAAACACAACTAAACACTGATTAAATGAAATAACACAAAAACATAGAACATAAAAAATAATCGACAAAGAACATTCCTCGGCAACGGTGCCAAAATTTGGTAGCGTGCCAAATGCACCAAATTAATAACCTTACTAACCTACCTACTAAATTGTATATAGGGTGAGCAAGAGTCGATCCCACAAGGAATGATTCGATTAAATCCTATATTCTATGCCAATAACCACAACGAACGAAGACAATAGGAAAATAAAATAAAATCCTAAACAGTAAACACGATAGCAGAATAATGAAAGGGGTTGTAATCAATGCCATCTAAAGTAAAACAAATAAATCTCCAATGGTAGAAAATATCAAATTAAAAACAACCAGTTATTGGTTCAAGATCCACCTAAACATGCATTGGACACAAACTTACCGTAACATTATTCTATCTCGTTATTATGGAATTATTGACCCTAGGAAACAATAAGCTCTGTTACCAGAATTTTCCCTTAATTGTCACTACTGAAATAAGCTCTTCAACTAGATCCTAACCCTTGAACAACCTAGAATAAGCTCTCTAAGTTTAATTCAATGGCAGCCTTAAGAATTAGGAAAATAGATCAATTCAAGCAACAATCACGCAAGATCGGATTATTTAACTTAGGTTATGTTATTCAAGGTGACAGACTGAAAACTTGTCCGTAATCATCTATCACCATGTGTTACTCATGGAATAGAAAGAGGATAATTACGTATCACAATTCCTAATTCTAACAGTTAAAATTCCGATTAAACAATTTAGCAGACCATTACTAAATCACCCAAACAGAAAATTATAAACAATTAAAACAGAATAACATAAATAATTCCAATAAAAACTAGATTGAGAACAATGTTACTGAAGTAAAGTTACACAAATGACATGAATTCAGGCTTCAAAATCCCCTTGAACTGAAGAAGAAAGATCAGCCGCACATATTGATGTAGAAAATAAAAGAAAACCGAAAAAAACTAAACTCTACTGCCCTCCTCTGTTTAACGTAACAACTCATAAATAAATAATGTGTTTTTTCCTCAATTCTGCCAGGAATCACGGAAATTACTTTCCTAGATCTTTGCTAAACGATAGACTTCCAAAACTGTCAAAATCTTATCAGATCTGGAAAACAGAATTCGTAATCCAGCTTGCACCAGGATTCTCACAATGTAAAAGAACTTTTTCTGGGCTCGGTCACTTCATAAAGGTTGTAGTCCTGGATATGTAGATGAATTTGGGCTTTTGAATCACCTGCTTTCGATATTTGAAGCTCCAGTTAGGCCAATTCGAAGACTCGATACTCAGCCAGGAAATCCTTCCGCGACTAGGATTCCAGGTCCGGTTTTGCAATAACTAATGAGGGACCAAACGAACTTGGATTCTCGCCCATAATACCTTTCTGGGAGGCTTGATTCGTCTACTTTACTTCTTCTGAAGAACACTTTTGCAATCGAGAAATCTAACTACATGAAAAACCTGAAAAATGTAGCACTGGTCAGAATAACAAAAAATCTGGAATTTCCTAATCTTTTCTCAATTATTTCATAAAGTCTATCCAAGTATGCCAAACTTACAAAATAAACTCTAATCAACTCAACTAGGCATGAAACATAACAAAAAACATAATATGGAAGGAATAAAAATATATAAATTGCACTCTTATCAAATTCCCCCACACTTAGCTTTTGCACGTCCTCGGGCACACTAATTCAAACACTAAAAAAAAAACTACACTCCAGTCATATCAAGAACACCATCATGATGCATAAGCAACAATATTTAATCCATGCATATTCATACCTAACTTAGGAAGCAGCAAAATAAAATAAAGTAGAGTTAAGGACATTCATCTCTCTTCATTATTTTCCACATTTACTCTCAATCAGTCAATGCAAATAAGGAAACTAATCACAACCAATTCATGTACAACTCACCTCTCAACTTTTTCCTCAACTGTTTCTCATTACTACTACAAACTGGGTAGCAAACTAGAAATTTTTTTTTTTCTGCTTTGAAAAAAATGAGTGCATTTTATGCTCCATCTCATTTCATGGTTGTGTTTATGGGTGAGTGCGTTTTACACTCCATCTTGACTCATCACATACCTTTTTTTTTTTTTTTTTTTTTTTTCCTATTTGCTTAAACCCAATTAGGACTAGCTTAAGAGAAACAATTTTTTTTTTCTTTTAAGGATTGTTATACACTCTTCAATATGCTTCGTTACCAAGTTCACACAACTATCAAGACATATTGTTTCAAAACTAAAGATTTAAATCTGATAACTCTATTTTATGAAATATTGCTAACATCCTAAGTCAAGGAATATGCTCAAAAACAAAGTCAAGTTACTATCATGCATCACTAGACGTTCAAAGACATGACTTAAGGCATAAACCTTCCTAAAAACAAAATTTTTTTTTTTTTTTAGATTAACATAAAAATAACTAAAGCCTAACTTCTTCCCCACATTTAAAACTTACATTGTCCCTAATGTAAAACCCCAAATGTAGAGACAGGCACATAAAACAAATAAAAAAAAAAAAATATGGCAAATAAAAAAAAAAAAAAAAACTAAATTCAAAGGAAAAGAAAAATAAATCTGAATCTTGGGTTTCCTCCCAAGTAGCGCCTTTGGTTAAAGTCGTTAGCCCGACTCCATGGCATCAAAAATATTAAAATGAATTACTTCACCATCAAATTCCATCGTGAGGGTACCATCATGAACATCTAATTTGTCTGAGCTGTATTTAGGAATGGTCTTCCCAGTAAGATAGGTGCAGGATCAGGAGAAGAAGAATCATCCATATCCAAAACGTAGAAACAATAGGCACATAACTCATTGACCTGCACAAGAACATCTTCAACTACCCCTTCAGGGTATGCATTAGTGCGATCAGCCAATTGGATAATAACACCAGTATCTTTCATAGGACTAGATTTAATGAGCATAAAAGAATCGTGGCATAACATTAACGAAGCTCCTAAGTTGAACATAGCTCTCTCAATTCTGGTGTTACCTATTTCAAGGAATTGTAAACATACCTGGATCCTTGCACTTGGGAGGAAGTTTTCTTCGGAAATGCTGACACAATCTTCCCATTATATCTTCTTGTCACCATTCAACTTCCGCTATTGGTGCAAGCCTAAGAAATTGCATACTTGGCACTTGCTTAATTGCATCCAACAGAGGTATATTCACTTCCACCTTACGAAACATCTCCCAAATTTCCTTATCCTTCTCTTCTTCTTTGACTTCGCGAATCTACTAGGAAAAGGTAAAGTATTAAACTGAAGTTGATTTGAAGGGTTAGGAATTACTTTGATTCAGGTGAGCCTCTTCTTTCTCCATTTCATCTTCATCTCTGCTTCCTTTGCTACACTTGGAATGTTCAGCTTGGTTCTTCCACTTTCTTGCCACTTCTTAGCGTCACTGCCTTCATAATTGCCTTTGGATTCACCACTGTTTGAGAAGGCAACTTCCCTCCAACTTAAGCCTTAAATGACTTATAGCAGTTGCCATTTGACCCATCTGATTCTCCAGACTTAGAATACTAGTCTTGTACCTTTTTGAAACTGTTTGGTATTCAAACAAAGGGACTTAACTATATCTTAGGGATGAGTTTGAACTCTGTGATGCAGGTTGCTCGGTTGAAAACCTTGTTGTTGTTATCTAGAACAAATATTGTCCAACTCTTACTTGTCTATTTCCTCTATAACTGAAATTCGAATGATCCCTCCAACCTAGATTGTACATGTTGGAGTAACGATCACACTGCCTCGCTGGTCCAGGAAAGTTTCTTGCTGCATTAACCTGCTCAGCCTTTTCCTTTTGAAGTGTTGGGCACATGTCCGTTTAGTGTCCCATTGTCAAACATACCCATAAGCTTTTACCTATGTTGCATTCCCTACAGCCAACTGTCTAACAAGAGAGGTAAGATCAGATAGTTATTGTTCAAGGGAAGATGTACTTACCTCATTCACCTTTTGGGTGTGCATCATGTCTTGTACCAAACTGTTGAGACTTGGCAACCATGTTTGAGATAAATGTTTGGCAGCTTTAGGAGTTTTTTCCACCAACGCACCTCACTTGCTACATCTATCATGTTTCTTTCTATAGGCAGCAATCTCTCATAGAGATATGAATTAACAATGATCACTTATCTGATGGTGAGGACAGCTTGCACAAGCTTCTTGAATCGCTCCCAATATCATACAATGTCTCCCATTATATTGCTTATACCAAATCTCTTTCTTGATGGTGGTAGCTCTGGGGCTGGGAAATACTTTTAAAAAAAGCCTTTTCATCTCATTCCATGTTGCGACTGTCCCCGATGGTAGATAATAGAGCCAATCCTTTGCATCACCCATTGAAAAGGGAAAAGCTCGCAACTTAATTGCTCCTCTGTTAGCCCTATCGGTTTCATGCTTGAACAGACTACCGGAATTCTTTTAGATGTTTATTCAGATCTTCACCTGCACGACCACGAAATGTAGGCAACAAGTGAATAGACCAGAATTAAGTTCAAAAGCAACATCTAAAGTAGGGTACTGAATACACAAAGGTTGCTGATTAAATCAGGGGCAACCAACTCCTTTAATGTTCTACGAGTGGCCATCTCTTCTTCTATTTCGAATCTGGACCCATGGATGAACGTGGGAGCTGAACCAGGGCTATATTGAGACGAGGAGATGAAGAACTTGCTTGATGTGCCTTTTTCGCAACTTCGTAATTGCGTTCGATTTCTAGTCAATTCCAACTCTCCGTAGAATCGGATCGAGTCTAAACCACTAAAATCACCATAAGCTAAATAAAAACTAATAAAAATAAATGGAATGGAACTTTTTTTTTTCTGACGACTAAATAGGCCAAAACAGTATTAAATGATCGTGACGGGGATGGGGCTAATCCTGTCTGTCGCTATATTTCTTTTCTTCAAACGGGTACTCGCACACCCCACTAAAATACTAATTATCTGATGTGTTTCATCGCAGTATCCTGTTCACCTTCTTTTTTCTCTTTTTTTTTTTCAAAACCTAAAAAAAAATCACAAAAAAACCACAATTGAACAATTGAAAAAAAAAAAAAAAACACAACTAAACATGATTAAATGAAATAACACAAAAACATAGAACATAAAAAATAATCGACAAAGAAATTCCTCGGCAACGGTGCCAAAATTTGGTAGCGTGCCAAATGCACCAAATTAAAAACCTTACTAACCTACCTACTAAATTGTATATAGGTGAGCAAGAGTCGATCCCACAAGAATGATTCGATTAACTCTATATCTATGCCAATAACCACAACGACGAAGACAATAGGAAAATAAAATAAAATCCTAAACAGTAAACACGATAGCAGAATAATGAAAGGGGTTGTAATCAAGTCCATCTAAAGTAAACAAAATAAATCTCCAATGGTAGAAAATACAAATTAAAAACAACCAGTTATTGGTTCAGATCCACCTAAACATGCATTGGACACAAACTTACCGAACATTATTCTATCTGTTATTATGGAATTATTGACCCTAGGAAACAATAAGCTCTGTTACCAATTTCCCTTAATTGTCACTACTGAAATAAGTCTTCAACTAGATCCTAACCCTTGAACAACCTAGAATAAGCTCTCTAAGTTTAATTCAATGGCAGCCTTAAGAATTAGGAAATAGATCCATTCAGCAACAATCACGCAAGATCGGATTATTTTAACTTAGGTTATGTTATTCAAGGTGACAGACTGAAAACTTGTCCGTAATCATCTATCACCATGTGTTATCATGGAATAGAAAGAGGATAATTACGTATCACAATTCCTAATTCTAACAGTTTAAATTCCGATTAAACAATTTAGCAGGCCATTACTAAATCTCCCAAATAGAAATTATAAACAATTAAATAGAATAACATAAACAATTCCAATAAAAACGAGATGAGAACAATGTTACTGAAGTAAGTTACACAAATGACATGAATTCAGGCTTCAAAATCCCCTTGAACTGAAGAAGAAAGATCAGCGCCACATATTGATGTAGAAAATAAAAAAAATCGAAAAACACTAAACCCTACTGCCCTCCTCTGTTTAACCTAACAACTCATAAATAAATAATGTGTTTTTTCTTTATTCTGCCAGGAATCACAAAAATAACTTTCCTAGGTCTTTGCTAAACGATAGACTTCCAAAACTGTCAAAATTTTATTAGATCTGGAAAACATAATTCATAATCCAGCTTGCACCAGGATTCTCACAATGTAAAAACTTTTCTGGGCTTGGTCACTTCATAAAAGTTGTAGTCCTAGATGTTTAGATGAATTTGGGCTTTTGAGTCCTGCTTTCGTATCTGAAGCTCCAATAGGCCATTCGAAGACTCAATACTCAGCCAAGAAATCCTTCCGCGACTAAAGTTCCAGGTCCGGGTTTGTAACAACTAATGAGGGACCAAACAAACTCGGATTCTCACCCATAATACCTTCCTGGGAGGCTTGATTCATCTACTTTACTTCTTCTGAAGAAACATTTTGCAATCGAGAATCTAACACATGAAAAACCTGAAAAACGCAGCAATGGGTAGAATAACAAAAAATCTGGAATTTCCTAATCTTTTCTCAATTATTTCATAAAGTCTATCTAAATATGCCAAACTTACAAAATAAACTCTAATCAACTCAACTAGGCATAAAAAATAACAAAAAACATAATATGGAAGGAATAAAAATATTTAAATTACACTCTTATCAATGATCGAGCACATAGAGAGGCTTGAGACTTTGGGATTTGAGTTGGATCCAGAATTACAAATGGATTTGATTCTGCAATCCTTGCCTGACTCTTATGCACCATTCATAGTGAACTTCAATATGAACATGATGGTGAAAATCCTGTCGGAGCTTTTGAACATGCTGAGGACTGCAAAGCAGGACTTGAAGAAGTCCAAGCCTATTTTACTTGTTGCTGCCAGTAAAGGAAAAGGTAACGACAAGGGTAAGGACAAGACCAAACCCAAGCCCAAGCCCAAGCCCAAGCCCAAGCCCAAAGGACAGGTTGCTCTTGGGCCTGAGAGTGGCATAAGGAAGGGCAAAGTAGTATGCTTCTTCTGTGGCAAGTCTGGCCACTGGAGGAAACACTGCAAGGTTTTCCTTGTAAGCAAGAAGAAGTCAGATGCTACGACTTCAGGTATGTTTATGATTGAGATTAACTTCTCTCCCTCAACATCTTGGGTCATTGACATAAGATGTGGTACTCATAATTGTACTGATATGTAGGGACTAAGGCAGAGTAGAGTGCTCGCCAAGGGAGAGGTGGACCTACGAGTTGGAAATGGAGCACATGTGGCTGCATTGGCTGTAGGGACTTACTGTTTATGTTTGCCTATGGGCTTGTTGTTGGAACTACATAACTATTATTATGTACCTTCTATTTCTAGAAATATTATTTCATTATCCGCTTTGGATAATGTAGGGTATCATTTTGAGATATCTAAAGGATTGTTGTCCTTTAGCTTGAATGATATTCTACTTGGAATTGCAAGGTTATATAATGGATTATATGTTCTTGATTTAAACAATGTTTAAACCAAGAAAACTAAACATAGCTATCAAAACCAGACATACCTTTGGCACTGTAGATTGGAGTTTTGGACCCTTTTGACTTTCAGTCATTTGAGGTATGCGAGTCATGCCCGTTAGGCAAGATGACCAAGTCTCCTTTCACAGGACAAGGTGAAAGGGCTACTGAGCTGTTAGGCATCATCCTTAGTGATGTATGTGGTCCACTAACAGTTGAGGCCAGAGGTGGATATTCATACTTCATCACATTTACTAATGATTTTAGTAGATATGGTAATGTCTACCTTATGAGACATAAATCTGAAGCCTTTGATAAATTCAAAGAATTCAGGAATGAAGTACGGAATATGTTGGGCAAAGGTATTAAAGCTCTTTGGTCGGATCGAGGAGGTGAATACTTAAGCTCAGGGTTTTCTGAATACCTTAAGGAATGTGGGATAGTATCACAACTTACCCCTCCATATACACCTTAACACAATGGAGTGTCTGAAAGGAGGAATAGGACCTTACTTGATATGGTTAGGTCCATGACGAGTTTTAGTGATTTACATACATCGTTCTGGGGTTATGCCCTAGAGACTGCGACTCATGTTTTGAGCCATGTGCCGTCAAAGTCTGTAGATAAGACTCTATATGAGCTATGGAATGGGCGAAAGTCCAGTTTATCTTATCTAAGGATTTGGGGTTACGAAGCTTATGTTAAGAAATTGACTTCAAACAAGCTGGGCCCAAAATCCTATAAATATATATTTGTGGGGTATCCAAAGGATACTCTTTCTACCACCCAAAAAAGCGCAAAATTTTTATTGCTCATTTTGGTGTCTTCCTAGAAAAGGAATTTTTTCTAAGAAGTACTAGTGGGAGAAAAGTAGAACTCGATGAAGTTCTAGAACCACAAATTATACTAGACGAAGGACGGGATGATGTGCCACAGGAAGTGGTTGAACATTATGGGAGGTTACTCCATAACTTGTGGATCAAAGTGAACCACCTCAAGTAGCACAGGAGCTACGTAGATCTAGGAGAGTACGCCATGAGCCCGAGAGATACGATTATCTCATGACTCAATATGGTGACGTACTAGTCTACCAAGACGATAAACCCAGAACCTACGAAGATGCTACATCAGATCTAGATTTTGTTAAATGGCTTGAAGCCATAAAATCTAAGATGGACTCCATGTACCAAAACCAAGTATAGTCTTTGGTGGAACCACCTAAAGGGGTAAAACCCATAGGGTGTAAATGGGTCTTCAAGAAAAAGACTGACATGGATGGCAAGGTGCGTACTTATAAGGCACGATTGGTTGCCAAAGTTTCAAACAAATTCATGGAATTGACTATGAAGAAACCTTTTCGCCGGTTGCCGTGATTAAATCCATCTGGATTATGCTTGTGATTGCTGCATATCATGACTATGAGATTTGGCAAATGGATGTCAAAACAGCTTTCCTAAAAGGAAACCTTGAAGAGGATGTGTATATGACACAACCCGATGGTTCGTTCTTGATGGGCAAGCTGATAGGGTATGCAAGTTGCAAAGATCCATATATGGACTCAAGCAAGCTTCTAGGTGCTAGAACATTCGTTTTGATGAAGCCATAAAAGAATTCAGTCTTATCAAGAACAAAGATGAGCCTTGTGTTTACAAGAAAGTGAGTGGGAGCGTAGTGGCATTCCTAGTATTGTAGGTCGATGACATACTTCTGATCGAGAATGATATACCGAACTTGTAGTCGATAAAGACTTGGTTATCCAAGTGCTTCTCCATGAAGGACTTAGGGGAAGCAGCCTACATCCTTGGAATAAAGATCTATCGTGATAGATCGCGTAGGTTGCTTGGCCTAAGTCAGTGTGCATATATTGACAAAGTATTAAAAAGATTCAGTATGGAAGAATCCAAGAAGGGATTTCTTCCGATGTCACATGGTGCTTATCTCTCTAAGGAATTGTGTCCTAAAACACAAGATGAGATAGATAGGATGAAGAGGATCCCATATGCATCAACAATTGGATCCATCATGTATGCCATGCCATGTACTCGGATTGATGTCTCATGTGCTTTTAGCACTTGTAGTAGATATCAATTAGATCCAGGTGAGCATCATTGGATGGCTGTCAAGAACATTCTTAAGTACCTGAAGAGGACTAAGGATACGTTCTTGGTTTATAGAGGGGAAGATGAGCTCACTGTAAGAGGATACAGTGATGCTAGTTTCCAAACGGACAAAGATGATTATAGATCACAATCAGGGTTTGTATTTTGTCTCAACGGGGGTGCAGTGAGCTGGAAGAGCTCCAAGAAAAGCATCGTAGCGGACTCTACAATGGAGGCTGAGTATATTGCATTATCAGATGCGGCCAAAGAGGTTGTCTGGATTAAGAAGTTTGTTACCGAACTTGGTGTGGTTTCCACGATTGTTAATCCAATAGACATCTACTGTGACAACAATGGAGCAATAGCTCAAGCCAGGGAACCACAGTCTCATCAAAAGTCCAGACACATACTTAAACAATTCCATCTCATTAAAGAAATAGTTGAGATGAAAGATGTGCAGATCAGTAAAGTGCATACTAACGGCAATCTCGCATATCCATTAACAAAGCCTATGTTGCAACAAAAGCATGAAAGACACTTGAGATCATTTGGTATTAAATACATGAATGATTTGTTGTAGGGCAAGTGAGAGATTGTTAGAGTAAATGCCCTAGAGTCAATCAATTATTGTAGAATTGACTCTTTGTAATAATGTTCATTGATCAATAAAAGGCATTTTATTCTATATCATGTAAATCATCAATGTATGTATTGATATATGTCCTTAGAATGGTAGAACCGTGACGAGGGTATCAAGTGTTTCAAATCTTGATAGTGAGAACCCTATGAACACATATGGTGGCCATTATAGAAACGTACGTAGCCCCAATATTGTTCTTAAGTGAGGGCACAGACAATACGGTAAGGCTATTATAGTGTTGAATGACTCTGTCGAAAGGCAGTGACTGAAAGGGTTAAGTGTAGAGAACCCTTTATTTCACCCATTTTCCACCGCCATATCCATTCTCTAATTTCTCTCAATCTTCCATTCAATCTTTCAAGATTTCTAAGGAGTTTTAAGGAGCTTTTGGGTAGTTTTAGTAGAGATTTCATCTAAAGTATCTTAAGGTAAAGATTTTTGCTTTAGATATAAATTTGTTTATATTTGTATCTTGAAGTCTTATGGTTTTATGGTTTAAAGTTGTAGAGAAGGGACAAGGTACTAAGGAAAAGGAAAAGTAGTAGTGAGATCTCTCCATTAAAGGTAAGTAAATCCAATCAAGTTGAGATTCAAGAAAAGTAAATGAGTAGAGATTTATTTAATTCTATATATATATGTTATACTTACTGAAAAATTGAGATGAGATGTGTGTTTAGTCATAGTTGTTGGATATGTTTAAATTATGAGAAGTGTTTTTGATGTGTAATGAGAGAGTGAAATTGAGTTGAAGTTGGAGGAGTTGTGTATGAATATTTTTGGGAGTGTTTTCCTTGGCAGGAATTATGACTGTATGAGGGAGTTTTCCTCCCATTTTGGATGATTAAAGAGAAGAGTAGAGTTATAGATAAGTAGAGCTTTGGTTTGCACATGAGTTGTTTGATGAAATGCCTAAGTGAGAAACTGCCCTGTCACAACCGTGACTTTCTGAGTAATTTTTGGACATTTTATGGATTAAACTGGGTTTAGACCAAAATATAAGATAGCCCTGTCTCTAAGCTTTAAAACGAGACCAAAACCGTAGTAATCCGATGTGTATAACTCAAGTTATGCCCTTTTTAGTGTGACCTGCGCAGAATGACTGTCTTTGATGTACCATTGCATTTATGCTCTTCATAAATGCATTAGTGAGCATGAGCCGTTCATACGCATTATTTATGCACTTAAGAAGTAGCTTGAGAAATAGTAGAGAATGTGTATAAGCTACTTTCAGAGTAGAGAGAGAAAGAGAGAATAAGCACTAGAGAACAAAGAGAAAGTAGTGCTAAACAAAAGAGAATAGAGTAGGTTGTGTGATGGGGAACCCGTGAGTTATGGGTAGAGTATTCCCGCATGTACGCCGCATTGAGAGAGCGGCATGAGTATGAGAGAGAGAAGTGGTGTAGCCCGTGAGAGTGCATGCTAATGAGGGCTATACCCGAGAGAGAGAGAGATTATACACTCACATGGCCAAGGGTTCCGAATCCATGCATAACCGAGTCCGATCGGCTAGAATGAGTAGCAGTCACGTAGAGTGGGAGCGAGTCCCGACCGTGCCTCCGGTAAGATGAGGCCGTGACTACTAAAAAGAGTTAGTAGAAAAGAGTTATGAGAAAGAGAAAATAGAGAGAGGTATAAGAGAGAGAGAGAGTAAATGAGAATTGTAAGGAAAGAATTAGAGAGAGATAGTTACGGGGATAGATGAGTAGAGGATTTACTTACTGAGCATTAGTTGTGCTCACCCCGTTGTTTTTCATGTTTTGCAGGATCTAGGTGAGGACACGGTCAGATGGGTGTCGGCAAGTGAAGGGAAATGGCTACACTGTCCACCTTGTTTTTGATGCTTTTGTACATGATATAACCTTTTTGTATAAAGAATGTATATGTTTAATAAAAAAAAATTGGGCACAACTATTTATGTTATTTTACATGTATTGTCATTATGTATTTTTTTTTTTATGAGTATTTGAGTAGAAAGCGGCTATTACATTTTTGGTATCAGAGCCGAGATTTTGGGATTTGACAGTGTGCCATTCTCATCGCCACGACGTCCGATAGTCGACTGTGTAAGTCAATTCTTTCCTTACTTTAGAGTTCTCTTGAATTGATCAAGTATGGTTGTTTTGTAGATGAGGCGTAGTAACATGAGGAAGGGTAAGAGTGTGATGAACGAGGGAGAATCCTCTAACCCACCAGAACCAACTCCCCCTACCCTTGATGAGACAATGATTCGAACAATTGTCCAGCAGGTATTAGCGGAGAGTCAGGCGAGAGTTGTTTAGGAGAGAACCGAGACCCCCAGTAGAGTACCACCCACCAGACAAGAGCGAGAAGGGCTGGTACCTTAGACAGTACAGACTCGGGTTGATCCGATTCAGGGCCTTGCAAACCAGTACCAGCCGCCAGCGTTCAGGGGTACTGGGGACCCGTTAGAGGCAGAGGAGTGGTTTAAGTCCGTAGAGCGGACTGCGGCACTGTTTCCCCTGAATGATAGAAAGAGGATCAGATATGCCAGTTTCTTATTTAAGGGAGATGCCCGAATTTGGTGGAAACTAACGGAGGAGACTCATGATATGACCTCAATGACCTGGGAAGAATTCAGAAGATTGTTTGAGGCCGAGTACCGAACAGAAGATCGAGTACATGAGAAGGTCTAAGAGTTTATTCATCTGAGGCAGGGGACTAGTACTGTGAAAGAATATTCAGTCAGATTCAACTCCTTTGCTCGTTTTGCCCCCGGAATAGTGTATACATCGGAGTTAAGGAGAGATAAGTTTGTGCAAGGGTTGAGATCAGATATTGCTCGAGATGTAATGACAGGAGCCAAACCTCCTCATACCTACAGTGATGCTCCAGCAAGGGCTTTAAGGGCAGAGATTTATGTAAATAAACATATTGCAGAAGGGTTGGCTTTAACAGTATCTAGTGAGCCATCCACTACCGTACAGCGGGAGAGAGTAGAGGTTACAAGGAACAGAGATATAAGGGCCAAGAAGAAGTTCCAACCAAGAAAGAATAGAAGAGATTGGCAGAACAAGCGGCCCAGGACAGAAGGGTTTCCCCCTTGTGCTAAATGTGGGAGGAACCATTCAGGAGAGTGTTTGAGGGACAGAAATGTATGTTACAAGTGCCGACAGCTAGGGCATCTGATGAGAGATTGTAAAGCTCCTCTTCCACCACCAACACAGAGTTCTAGAGGTACTACCAATGCCAAAGTTTTTACAGTGGCACAAGGTGAAGCCGAGGCCAGTCCATCAGTTGTAACTGGTCAATTGTTATTTCATGATGTTTCCTTATATGCTTTAATTGATTCTAGGGCTACCCATTCTTTTATTTCTCATGGAATGATCGAGAGATTAGGTTTGAAACCTATTAGAGTGAGTCAACCTATTAAGATAGAGTTACCTGATGGGGTGAGTGTGTTGACTCAAGAAATGTTATTAGGAGAATCCGTAGTGATCCATGGACAAGAGCTAGCAGTTGATTTAATAGTTTTTAATATGCCCAACTTTGATGTTATCTTGGGCATGGATTTCCTAGGGAGGTATGGAGTAGAGATTGATTGTCGGAAGAAGAAAGCGAGATTTAATCTCGATAGTAGAGATAAATTTAGTTTTAGAGAGGGCCATCAGTTGAGTATGTTGATTAGTAGTGTAAAGGCTAGAAAGATGTTGAGAAAGGGGTGTTCTGGATACATTGCTCATGTAGTTCAGAGTGGTGATGTTCCACAGTCAGAAATTCAGAGGGTGCCGATAGTTCGAGAATTTTTAGATGTGTTTCCAGAAGACTTACCAGGTTTGCCACCGGAAAGAGAGGTTGAGTTTAGTATTGAACTAGCACCAGGAACAACACCCATATCTAAAGCCCCTTACCGAATGGCCCCAGTAGAGCTTCAGGAATTAAAGAAGCAACTCCAAGAGCTTTTAGATAAAGGCTTTATCCGACCGAGTCATTCTCCCTGGGGAGCTCCAATTCTGTTTGTAAAGAAAAAGGACAGGTCACTACAAATGTGCATTGATTACAGAGAGCTGAATAAGGTGACAGTAAAGAATAAGTACGCGCTACCTCGGATAGATGATTTGTTTGATCAGTTAAAGGGAGCAGCAGTATTCTCCAAGATTGATTTGAGGTTAGGGTACCATCAAGTGAGAGTGGCCGAGCAAGATATAGCTAAGACTGCTTTTCGTACAAGGTATGGGCACTATGAGTTTGTAATGATGCCGTTTGGCTTGACTAATGCCCCAGCAGTTTTTATGGATTTGATGAACCGGGTATTCCATGACTATCTAGACCAGTTCATTGTGGTGTTCATTGATGATATTCTGGTTTATTCCAAATCGAAAGAAGAGCATGAGAAACACTTGAGAATAGTGTTGCAACGGTTGAGAGAAAAGCAGTTGTATGCTAAATTTTCGAAGTGTGAGTTTTGGCTCGATCAAGTATATTTCTGGGCCATACTATGTCGAAGGAAGGGATTTCAGTAAATCCGAGTAAGATAAAGGCAATCCTTGAATGGCAGAGACCAAAGACAGTAAAAGAGGTCCGAAGTTTCTTAGGCCTGGCAGGTTACTACAGACGATTTGTTGAAGGGTTTGCCCAGTTGGCTAAACCATTGATAGCTCTTACCAAATAGAAGACTCCTTTTGTATGGTTAGAAGCTTGTAAGGAATGTTTCCAAGAGTTGAAGAAGAGGTTAACAACAACTCCAGTGTTAGTGTTGCCACAGGAGGGTGTTGATTATGACATTTATACGGATGCCTCTTTGCAAGGACTTGGTGCTATGTTAATGCAGTTAGGTAGGGTGATAGCATATGCCTCTCGGCAATTGAAAAAGTATGAGATGAGATACCCTACGCATGATCTAGAGCTAGCAGCAGTGGTCTTTGCGTTAAAGATTTGGAGTTCTTATCTTTATGGTGCCAAGAGTAATATCTACACCAATCATAAGAGTTTAAAGTATTTCTTTACTCAAAAGGAGCTGAACATGAGACAGAGAAGGTGGTTAGAGCTGGTTAAGGATTATGAGTGTGAGATCAAGTATCAACCGAGGAAAGCCAACGTAGTAGCCAATGCCTTGAGTAGAAAAGCTTATTTGTCCTGGCTCACTAGGCAGAAAGAGTTGATAGAAGAGTTTTGTAGAGAGCAAATCGAAGTGATTCCGGGAAGGATTGCCAGGTTAGAGATTCAGTCTACTTTATTGGAGGAAGTTATAGAAAAACAAGTGGCCGATGAGTGGTGTCAGAATGTAGTGCAGCAAGTGCTTGAGGGCAAGATAGTGGAGTTCCACTTAGTTGATGGTGTCCTCTATTTTAGAAATTGGTTGTGCATTCCTCCAAATGATGAGTTGAAAAAGAGACTTCTTTTAGAGGCTCATGACACACCGTACACTACTCATCCTGGAGCAACCAAGATATACCAAGATGTCAAGAGAGGCTATTGGTGGCCAGGTATGAAGAGAGACATAGCAGAGTTTGTAGCTAAATGTCTAACATGTCAACAGGTGAAAGCAGAACACCAAAGGCCATCAGGATTACTTCAGCCACTTAGTATTCCAGAATGGAAATGGGAGAGCATTTCAATGGATTTTATCATAGGTCTCCCTAGAGTACAGAGAGGTTATAATGCTATATGGGTGATTGTGGATAGACTAACTAAGTCCGCCCATTTTCTTCCAGTAAAGGAGAGTACCACCTCAGATCAGTTAGCTCAAATTTATGTGAAAGAGATAGTCAGGTTACATGGTGTGCCCAAGATTATAGTGTCAGATAGAGATTCGAGATTTGTCTCAGCTTTCTGGACTAGTTTACAGAGAAATTTGGGTACCCATTTGGCATTCAGTACTACTTATCATCCTCAGACGGATGGCCAAACAGAGAGAACAAATCAGGTGCTTGAGGATATGTTGAGAGCCTGCTGCATGGATTATAGAATGTCATGGCATAAAATGTTACCTTTGGTAGAGTTTGCCTACAACAACAGTTATCAGTCTACAATTAAGATGGCGCCTTACGAGGCTTTGTATGGTAGACGATGCAGGTCTCCATTACACTGGGATGAGATAGGTGAAAAAGATGAGTTGAGTACCGCTCTTGGGCCAGAGATGACTCAGAAGATGATAGAGGATGTAAGATTAATCAGAAAAAGAATGAAGCAAGCCCAAGATCGATAGAAAAGTTATGCCGATTTGAAGAGGAAGGAAGTGGAATTTCAAGTGGGTGATAAAGTATTTATGAGAGTTTCCCCTTACAAGCGAGTGATGCACTTCGAGAACAAAGGGAAGTTAGCACCGAGATTCATAGGTCCATTTGAGATATTGCAACGAGTGGGTAAAGTTGCCTACAGATTGGCACTTCCACCTAGTATGGACAAGGTGCATGATGTGTTCCATGTCTCACTGCTACGAAAGTATGTAAGTGATCCCTCCCATATCCTGAGTATAGAGGACGTTGAGTTATCAGAGAACCTTGTGTATGAGGAACGTCCAGTACAGTTTCTAGATCGAAGGATTAAAGAACTCCGGAACAAGAGTATCCCACTAGTGAAGATCTTTTGGAGGAATCACAAGGTAGAAGAAGCGACATGGGAGGTAGAACGAGACATGCAGATTCGCTTCCCGGAGTTATTCGTGTGAATTTCGGGGACAAAATTCTTTTAAGGGGGAGAATTGTAACACCCCGCTTGAGGTATGTAGTTAAGATTTGTTGTATTCATTGATTCGGTTTTAATTGAGTTTGTATGTTGAGTGTTTGCCTTGAAATTGGTTGAGTTTTGAGGACTCTTAAAATTGCAGTCTTCGCCGCGGCGACGTTGGCTTGAGTAAGGCGGTGTCGGTTCTGTAACTTTTCGTCAGGGCGAAGAAAGTTTCTTCACCACGGCGACGAGCCAGTTGAAAAGTTTCTTGAGGATTCTAAAGAATTCTTCATAGGGGTAAAAATGACCTTTCTACCCCTAATTAGTAGGAAAAGTGGGGAGTAAATTGTAAGGAAATTTAGTAGAGAATGTGTTGGAGATAAGGGTGTATTTGCAAAGAATCAAAGGATATAGATGGAATTTCCAAGGAAGAGTAAGGGCAAAATGGGAAATGCTGATTATAATATGAGCTAAATAGGGTTAAGTGTAGAGAACCCTTTATTTCACCCATTTTCCACTGCCATATCCATTCTCTAATTTCTCTCAATCTTCCATTCAATCTTTCAAGATTTCTAAGGAGTTTTAAGGAGCTTTTGGGTAGTTTTAGTAGAGATTTCATCTAAAGTATCCTAAGGTAAAGATTTTTGCTTTAGATATAAATTTGTTTATATTTGTATCTTGAAGTCTTATGGTTTTATGGTTTAAAGTTGTAGAGAAGGGACAAGGTACTAAGGAAAAGGAAAAGTAGTAGTGAGATCTCTCCATTAAAGGTAAGTAAATCCAATCAAGTTGAGATTCAAGAAAAGTAAATGAGTAGAGATTTATTTAATTCTATATATATATGTTATACTTACTGAAAAATTGAGATGAGATGTGTGTTTAGTCATAGTTGTTGGATATGTTTAAATTATGAGAAGTGTTTTTGATGTGTAATGAGAGAGTGAAATTGAGTTGAAGTTGGAGGAGTTATGTATGAATATTTTTGGGAGTGTTTTCCTTGGCAGGAATTATGACTGTATGAGGGAGTTTTCCTCCCATTTTGGATGATTAAAGAGAAGAGCAAAGTTATAGATAAGTAGAGCTTTGGTTTGCACATGAGTTGTTTGATGAATTGCCTAAGTGAGAAACTGCCCTGTCACAGCTGTGACTTTCTGAGTAATTTTTGGGCATTTTACGGATTGAACTGGGTTTAGACCCAAATATAAGAGTTATAGTCCTGTCTCTAAGCTTTAAAACGAGACCAAAACCGTAGCAATCTGATGTGTATAACTCAAGTTATGCCCTTTTTAGTGTGACCTGCGCAGAATGACTGTCTTTGATGTACCATTGCATTTATGCTCTTCATAAGTGCATTAGTGAGCATGAGCCATTCATACGCATTATTTATGCACTTAAGAAGTAGCTTGAGAAATAGTAGAGAATGTGTATAAGCTACTTTCAGAGTAGAGAGAGAAAGAGAGAATAAGCACTAGAGAACAAAGAGAAAGTAGTGCTAAACAAAAGAGAATAGAGTAGGTTGTGCGATGGGGAACCCGTGAGTTATGGGTAGAGTATTCCCGCATGTACGCCGCATTGAGAGAGCGGCATGAGTATGAGAGAGAGAAGTGGTGTAGCCCGTGAGAGTGCATGCTAATGAGGGCTATACCCGAGAGAGAGAGAGATTATACACTCACATGGCCAAGGGTTCCGAATCCATGCATAACCGAGTCCGATCGGCTAGAATGAGTAGAAGTCACGTAGAGCGGGAGCGAGTCCCGGCCGTGCCTCCGGTAAGATGAGGTTGTGACTACTAAAAAGAGTTAGTAGAAAAGAGTTATGAGAAAGAGAAAATAGAGAGAGGTATAAGAGAGAGAGAGAGTAAATGAGAATTGTAAGGAAAGAATTAGAGAGAGATAGTTACGGGGATAGATGAGTAGAGGATTTACTTACTGAGCATTAGTTGTGCTCACCCCGTTGTTTTTCATGTTTTGCAGGATCTAGGTGAGGACACGGTCGGATGGGCGTCGGCAAGTGAAGGGAAATGGCTACACTGTCCGCCTTGTTTTTGATGCTTTTGTACATGATATAACCTTTTTGTATAAAGAATGTATATGTTTAATAAAAAAAATTGGGCCCAACTATTTATGTTATTTTACATGTATTGTCATTATGTATTTTTTTTTATGAGTATTTGAGTAGAAAGCGGCTATTACATGGTACATGTGATCCTTAGACTTGAGATCACCAGAGCGCCTTTGCACCGATTGGTGTAGTTTGACACTAGCCTAACATAGTTCTATTCAAACCTATCAATACGGTGGTGATTGGCTGTATCAAGGAGTGTATCAAGACTATGGTGGATAGATAGAGGATTCATTACTCCCGGGTACGGGAGAAGTTATCTCATGGCGCAATTCAGTAAATGGTAGTGACACTAAAACTGTGTCTATAGTGGGATTGAGTTGTTGCTCTATCCAGATTATTATTCAGGTCATTGGTCCAGTAACTGAATACATACATATCGAGAGGTTGACATCATTTCTATGCCTCGGTCTCGTTGAGATAACATTTGATGAAAGGATTAGATTGTACGGTAACCATATTGTTGATAGGTAGCTGCTTCGCTGAATCTGAATCTATCGGGTGGCCATGATGCCTTGCTAGGGGCCAATCTTGGTCTGTGTGTAGTGAGACGATTAATTGGTGTTAATCGCGATACTACACACTTTCGGTATGATAAGGAGCTTACGGGTCACACACATAGAAGATAATTTAAGAACCAGTTTGTAAGAAGGGGAAGATAATTTAAGAACCAGTTTGTAAGAAGGGCGTTTTTGTCATTTTAGGGGAAAGGGTATTTTGGTAATTTCACAGTGTAATTAAATTTGCTGAAGTCGTAGCCTTTATTTAATTTGTTAATTAAATTAAATAAGTGGAATTATATTTAAATATGTGTTCGCATATATTTAATGAATTATTGTTATTGTTAAATGTTAATATAACTAATATATATATTAATTGAATTTAATTGAAATAACAATAATAATTAAAATTAAAATATCTTAAAGGGGCTGTTTGGATACAAGGGGTGTTTGGGTTGGAGCCCAAGCCCATTCCATGATGGAATAAGGCAAAGTGTGCACTATATAAGTGCAATACTTTGTGAATTGTTTAATTAATTCATTCATTCATTCATTGAAAACAAATATTCCAGCCCCTTTTTCTTCTCTCTCACGCCAGATTTCTTTTGCTTGAAGAAAATATTTCATTTGATTTTCATCTTGGTTCTTAAAGGCTAAAGAGGATCTGGCAAATCCCTCTTTAGTTCCTTGAGGTTGTCTTCGTGTGGACTACATTGGTTCAATCCTACACTTGGGTCAATACTGAAATCTATTCCAAGACAAATTGGAGGAGCCTTCAAACGTGGGTATGGTTTCTTAACCTTGAACTGTTTTATTGCATATTTTAATATGTTGTATAAACTGTAAATTTGTGCCCTGATCTTGGTTCTAAGGAATGATCTATAATGTTTAAATGATTTTGTTTCCGCTGCCATGTATGATGCTTTCTAACAAAAGAGACTATGGGCCGAGGCTGTCAACACTGCATGCCAAATCTCAAACAGGGTGTTCTTGAGAAAAGGTACACGACAAACTCCCTATGAGCTATGGAAAGGTAAGAAACCAAATCTCTCATACTCCCATGTTTTTGGTTGTAAATATTATGTCTTGAATGATAAAGAAAAACTTGGCAAATTTGACTATAAGAATGATGAAGGTGTATTCCTTGGTTACTCATCAAACAGTAGGGCTTATAGGATCTTCAACATGAGAACTGAACGTATTACTGAGTCTTTTAATGTTGTGTTCTCTAATTCTGAAGATTACTTAGAATTTTCTCAAGAAGATGAAATTGTTGACATAACTGTTCCACATGATGTGATCACAAGTAAAGACGATAAGACCACATCGAACTCCCTAGAAGCTCAAACCAATGTGAAGACTCCTGCATCTGATGTGAACACATCCAAAGCTCAACAAGGACTAGCATCAGCTTCTAGTAGTGATGGGTTCAAATTAATTGTTGATCTTTTTGATGAGATCACTCAAAGAAGGACATCCACAAGGAAAGAACCACCATCACGGATCAAGAAAGCACATCCACCATCCATTGTGATTGGTGATCCTGAAGAGGTAATGGTTACTTAGAGAAGAAGGTTGAGTGAAGTTAATCATTTCGGCTATGTTTCTCTTGTAGAACCAAAGAATACAAAGCAAGCTTTAGAGGATGATTGCTGGATATGTGCAATGCATGAAGAGCTTGAGCAATTCAAGAGAAATGATGTGTGGAGCTTGGTTCCTAGACTCGAAGGAATAAACATCATTGGAACCAAGTGGATCTTCAAGAACATGTCTAATAAGTTTGGGAACATGATCAAAAACAAGGTTAGACTTGTTGCACAAGGATACACACAAGTGGAGGGCATTGACTTTGATGAGACATTTGCTCCCATGGCCAAACTAGAGTCCATAAGATTGTTGTTAGCTGTTGCATGCTGCCTAAACATAAAGCTTTAGCAGATGGGTGTAAAGAGTGCCTTCCTGAATGGATGTTGATGGAAGAGGTGTATGTAGAGCAGCCTACTGGTTTTCAAGATCGTTACAAGCCAAACCATGTCTTCAAGTTAAAGAAAGCCTTGTATGGGTTGAAACAGGCCCCAAGAGCATAGTATGAGAGGCTTACCTCATTTCTCCTTGATCATAACTACAAGAGAGGTAATACTGATAAAACACTTTTCATTATGCATTTTGATGGTGAGTTTTTATGTGCATAGATATATGTTGATGACATTGTTTTTCAATCCACATCTCAAATTCATTTGAATGAATTTGTTGCCTTAATGAAAAATGAATTTGAAATGAGCATGGTATGTGAGTTGAGCATGTTTCTAGGACTTTAGATAAAACAATTTGATAATGGTATGTTTGTGTCCCAAACTAAATATGCCAAGAACATGCTTAAGAGGTTTAATCTTGAAAATGCCAAACATGTAAAACACCGATGAGTTCTACCCTTAAATTATCTAAGGATGAAAATGGGAAAAATGTAGACAACAAATTTTATGAAAGCATGATTGGAAGTCTTTTGTACTTAACTGCTAGCAAACATGACTTGTGTTTCAGTGTAGGTATTTATTCTAGATTTCAGGCTGACCCCTCTGAACTCCACCTAACTGTAGTGAAGAGAATCATGAAATATGTCTCAAGTACATGTGATTTTGGATTGTGGTTTGCATATGACACTAACTCTACCTTGGTTGGTTACTGTGATGCAAATTGGGCTAAAAGCTTGGATGATAGAAAAAGCACTTCAAGAGGATGCTTTTATCTTGGAAATAACATAGTGACATGGTATAGCAAGAAGCAGAACTCCATTTCACTCTCAACTGCTGAGGCTGAATACATTGTTGCAGGAAGCTACTATACAGGTTTTCTGGCTTAAACAAATATTGTCTAATTATGGCTTTGATCAAGGGTGTGCGACTATGTTTTGTGATAACACAAGTACCATTAACATTTCTAGGAATCTTGTTCAACACTCTAGAACCAAATACATTGACATTAGGCATCACTTTATAAGAGACTTAAATGAAGAGAAAATCATTTCACTTGCACATGTAAACACAAACTCTCAACTGGCATACTTGTTTACAAAGGCTTTAGATTTTCAAACATTTGTGAACTTGAGGAAGTCCATTAGACTGATTCAACTTGAGTAAAGTCTTTGTTTTCTGAATAAATGCATAAGCAAGTTTACATTATTTTAAATTTCCAAGTGTGCTAATCTGTGTCATGACATGAAGAATGTTCTTTATTGAAAAATTTATGTTGTGAGTGATGTGAGCACAATGTGTTTTCATCTCTTGAAATATGATGACTTTCTTTCATCTTGAGTGTATATTGCCTAGTTCTTGTCACATTTGAAAGAGTTGCCTTGCTTGTACTGTGAAAGTTATATTGAAGTAATTTTCTAGGATGTAGAGTCCCGTATGTCTTTGGAAAATCTACCATATAGAGGGCTAACTCCTTGCAAGTGTGAAAGCTAAACTTGGTTACTTCTTGAGAGTTTCTACCCATTAAATTTCAGTTGCTATGAAAAGAATTCAAAATTTTGAGATTATGTTCAAAAGAATTAAACAAAAGAAAAAAGGAAAAGGGCATGAGGGAAGGGGGAGATTTCTCTTTGAATATTTGACCAATATGTCATAAATCCCCCCTAGAGGACACAACACACACATATGATACAAAATCTTGTCTTTTACTCATGTATGAACTAAGGTTATAAAGCTTTAATTATTGAATTACATGGGATGAGATTCTCCTTCTGTATCTTTGTTAATGATTGAGAATTGATTTGATTGTCATATGTTTATATCTGTATTACTTGCATCCTTAAAATTTTGTGAAATTTTTTATTGATCTCATGATGTCTTTTTGCCTTATTTTTGTTTTTGTTCAAAATGGAATAAGTGTTTAAAGTCTATAGTTTTTGTGCCAATGTTGCTACATTGAGAGAACATGTTGCCACATGAGTTCTCTTAAGTTCATTCTCTATGATATCTCTTATGCATGTGCTGGCCTGATTTATCAATGTCACGACACTTCACTTGTTGTCCAATGTGCTTACATGACTATGTGAATGTCATCACTTAAATGCTATTCATTTTGATTCATAATTGTCTTTTCTCATGTGTCATCGCATCTAAATTAAAGGTCGTTTTTTTATTTTGGTTTTGTTGGTGTGCTCACATTGCTTTTTGGTGTGCTCACATGGAATTTAAGTGTACATGCAACATTAAAACTCTAGTTTTTTCTAGGGCTTCTTTATAAATGTAGTGACAACGCATATTTTTCACTTTGAACCAAATTGTACCGCCTAAAACTCTTTGCTCTCAAATTCATTTTGAATTTCACATTGTTATTTCTAACATTTGCTGATTTGTGCATAATAGAGCATCAAGAATCTTTCATTGTTGATGTTCTTCTTGCATCAGAATCGAAGTAATGAGCGAGAGAGAGTCGAACCGATGAACCTAAACCATCCAATTCCTCCTCGGAGAAGACTCAATCAGCCTCGATCTCACCCATTGTTGAGTTGCCATCATTAGATTAGCCCTTGATTGAGAGGGTAAAGAAAAAGAAGAAGTCTCATGTCGTCCCGAAACCATCAAAGAAAGCTTCCAAATCTCCAAAAGGAGGAAGAAAAAGGCAAAGACTATTGCCTCTGAACCAGAGGAGTCGGGTAAACGCTTAACCTTTAACACTCCTCTTGTTGAGTCAAGATTTAATGATTTTGTTGTGCATAGACCCATTTTATGTGAGTCACATGTCAAACTAGATGATTTTCCAGAAATTAGATCTATTGTGAAAGATAAAAATCGGGAAAAATATGGTTAAAATCCAACGCATCCCCGTCAAGCATTTGTTTAGGAATTTTATGCCAACTTTAGGAAGAACATTGAAAAGGATTGATTAAAAGAAATCGTGTTTACTTTAGAGGTTCTTGGATCGAGTTTACTGTTGACATGATTAGGTCTATGCTGAGTCTTCCTTTCATTGAGAATCCTGATGAGTTGTCTGTGAAGCTTGAGGATCTAGATCAAATGGAACATTACCTATCTGTTGGGTCTATAACCAAACAGCCTAAGTGTGGCTACCTCCCTTCTAATGTGCTTACATCATTTTACAAAACCTTGTTCAAGATTGCACTGAAAAACTGGTCACCGTTGCTTCACAACTCCTCAGTTAGACTAGAAAAAGCACAGTTCATCTATGGGATTGCCAAGGGTAAAAAAAATTGATTTAAGGATTGTCATATGTTCCAATATCAAATTTGTTTCCTTAGCTAAAGGAAAATCTTTAGCCTTGTCCTTTCCTTCTTTGATCCATAGGATTGTTAACCACTACAGTCCAAGAAGACAACCAAATGAGACATTTTTGAAGATCAAACTCATTACTGCCAAGACCTTCAAGACTGTGAGCACTACCCCTACCCAAGATGTTCCATCATCCTCTTATGGTGGTTCTGTTGAAGTTAACACAGGGTAGTCTAGGATTATTGATATTTTGTAGGGTCTACAAAGAAAAATGGATTAAAGACACAATTAGCTATCTGAGCAAATTGCAGACCTTTACTCCACTTTGCAAGCAAAAGTGGATGTTTTTGGAAAAACTGGTGAAGAAGACCAAAGCTAACTTGAATTCATCCCCTACTGTTGATCATTCCACTATTGATCCAGATCAAGAGGAACAACAAGATGCTAATCAATAAGAGGCTACACAAGTTGCTGTTGTTCTAGCAATTATTCAAAAAGCTAATCAAGAAAGTGTAAATCAACGAGAAGAAGTAGCAGCACAACAAATCCCTTCAGATATTCAAGTTGATGATGTACCTCAAAAACCTACTATTTTTAAACCTATTGCACCTCCACGTGAGAAGAAGTAAAAGACCTTGGCAATAAAGAAGAAACTTCCCGTCGAAAGATTATCTAGGCGTTAGAACTTATGAACAAAGAGGGGGAGTAGTTGTTGAAGTCTTGACACGGGGAGATTGTGTTAGAATAAGTGCCCTAGAGCCAATCAATTATTGTAAAATTGACTATGTAATAAATGTTTATTTATCAATAAAAGACATATTCTACTATATCACGTAAATCATATTATATGTATTGATATATGTCCTTAGGATGGTAGAACCGTGACGAGGGCATCAAGTGTTTCAAATCTTGATAGTGAGAACCCTATGATCACATATGGTGGTCATTCTAGAAACGTCCATAGCCCCAATATTATTCTAACCAAGGACAAAGATAATACGGTAAGGCTATCATAGTGTTGAATGACCCTGTCGAAAGGCAGTGACTGATCTCACTTGTCAAGGTTGTTTGCCGACAACCTGGTGCAACGCATGGGTGCTTGATAGAGGCAAGTTCACTGGACAGAATCACTAGAGGATTCCATATAGATGGTAACCTTAGTGTCTATGGAATAAATCCTCTAACGGATGGTGGTGCATGTGATCCTTAGACTTGAGATCACCGGAGCACCTTGTACACCAATTGGTGTAGTTGGACACTAGCCCAACGTAGTTCTATTTAGAGCTATCAATACAGTAGTGATTGGCTATATTGAGAAGTGTATCGAGACTATGGTGGATCGACAAAGGATTCATCACTTCTCGGCACGGGAGAAGTTATCTCACTGGGTAATTCAGTAAATGGCAATGACACTAAATCTGTGGCCATAGTGGGACTGGGTACTTTAATATTCCTATCATTGGTCTAGTAACTGAATACAAACATGTCGAGGATATCTGAGGTTGATACTATTTCTGTACCTCAGTCTCGATGAGATAACAGTTGATGAAAGGATTTGATTGCACTGTAACCAAACCATTGACAGGCTACGGTTTCCATGAATCCAAATCTATCGGGTGGCCATGATGCCTTGCCAAGGGCCAATCTTGGTTTGTGTAGTGAGACGATTAATTAGTGTTAATCGCAATACTACACACTACCGATACGATGAGGAGCCTACGAGTCACACACTTGGAAGATAATTTAAGAATCAATTTGTGAGAAGGGTATTTTCGTCTTTCAGGACGAAAGGGTATTTTGGTAATCTCATAGTGTAATTAAATTTGTTGAGGTTGTTGCATGTATTTAATTTTAATAATAAAATTAAATTAATGAGATTATATTTAAATATATCTATGTATATGTTTAAATGAATTATTATTATTAATTGAATGTTAATATATTATTATATATTAATTGATTTTAATTATAATAATAATTAATTAATTAAAATACCATAAAGGGTGTGTTTGGTTGCAATGGTGAACTAGGGTTGGAGCCCATGGCTATTCCTAAGTGGAATAGGGTTTTAATTGTTGCACTATATAAGTGCAACTTAAAATTAAAACAAGAGATTTATTCATTCAATTAAAACCCTAGCCGCCCTCTCTCTCTCTCTCTCTCTCTCTCTCTCTCAAGAAGAAAACTTTTCTTGTTCTTCTTTCTTAATTCTTGAAGCCCTTGATTGTTCTAGCAAAATAATCAAGATTTCTACGGATTATCTTCGTGTGGACTTTCGTGAGTGCAATCCTACTTTGGATCGATTGATGAAAAATCATGTGAACAGTATACGGTGAACAGTAACCTTGAACAGTGGACAATAAACAGTAATCGTGAACAGTATGTGAATAGTGTTCTTGTCCGAAATCAAAGACATTCGAAGGAGCCTCCAAACATACGTAAGTATTCTAATCCTTGAATGGATTTACTTTATACAGATTTTTGTTTATAAACATGTAAACGGTATAATCTATACTTGGATCTAGGCAAAGAAAGGTAATTGAGTTACCGATTAAATTTTTTGTTTTCCGCTATGTATGGTAGATCAATTACTTACAGATTGTTGATGTGGTGACACTAAAGAAGAAGAAGCTGATGAAGTTTTATTTATTTATTTTTTATTATTATTATTATTTAATTTTTTTTTTTTTTTTTTTTTTTGCCTGATTCATGTTGAACTGATTTCATATCTGTTTTTACTTTGATTTGCAGAACTTCTTATTATATTGCTATGCTTTGTTTTGAACTAATTGCTATGCAGTTGTTTCTTTGAGTTTGTGCAGAGAATTGCACTTTTATGTTTGCTGATTTTTTCTTCCAAGTTTTGTTTATGAACTACATTTGCTAATGTAGTTTTTCTTTCATGTGCAAAGAACAATTCAATCCTTGTTTGTGTGAATTGAACTAACCATTTTTGCTATTTGATTGGTAATCACTTGGAAGTGATTTGGTTTAGTTACTCAGGGGGAGTATACTAATTGAGGGGGATTTATTCGATTTAGTTTGATTTAACTTAATGCAAAACTGATTTTTATTGATGATATTGATTGTGTTTTTCTTAAGTTCTCTTAGATGTTTTTGTTTCTAACTCATCTCTATGCCTTGATGATTATGCCTCTTATGAGATATGTTTTTATGTTGTGTTTATCACTTGTCTCTTGTTGATTAATTGAAGTTGTGTTTGAGACAGGTGTGTTTGTGAAAAGATTGTGCTTTGTTCATAAGTTTAACAAAGGGGGAGATTGTAAGTATTTTTGTTAAATTATGAATTTAGTATGGCAACACTGATTTTCTATGTGGTAACATCATTTTGTTTATATTAAAAAAATTGTCCGTGTGATGACACTTGCCTAGCTAGATTAACATCATTTTGTTTATGCATAATCGTTTTATGTTTTTATAATGTCACCACACTCATTGTCTGTCTGATGACACCTGCCTAGCTAGATTTTTATATACACATGTTGTGTCTCCATTTGATGTTAGGATCTTAATCTTATCTGAGACATGTGTAAGCGATCTGATGAGACACCCTGCAACAATCACCACAAAACAGCACAAACAACCCAAAATAGCAGAGAAAAGAGTTTCAACAAATCAAGGATAAACCGGATTATATTTCTAGAGAATGAAATTAGAGAAAGTAGCTACACAGTAAGAACTCAAACAGATAGTTCCTAGCAATTCGAGGAGCTGGGGGCCTCCCTCAATGACTCTATAGAAATTATTATGCCCTTCCCTAAAACTGACCTCACTATATATACTATTTCCTTAACTAAAATATTCCCTCCACTAACAACTTGATTCCCCACAAACACGTGAACAGTAATAACCAATTCTCACAACAAACATGCACCTCACACTTCCAATGACTTACTGCCCTTTATGCCCTTTGTATTGATAGACATTTTTAATGGGAGTTATATCAATGCCACCCTTCTTCCCCCCCCAACCCTAGGAGAGCCACCTTATCCTCAAGGTGGAAATGAGGAAATTGCATCTTGATAACTTCGTAAGCCTCCCAAAAAGCCTCAAATGAAGCCAAGTCCTTCCATTTTATAAGAACTTCCCGAGAGCCATCTGATAAAGTGCGGACAGCCAACACCGATTCCATTGAACAAGACGTTCCATGTCCTCGATGAGGAAAGATGGAAGTGGCTGGATGGGGACAAAGTTGTGCAGGCTACGTTTGAGCTGAGGGATATGAAAGACTGGATGAATTTTTGTCGTAGAGGGCAGCTCCAACCTATAAGAACCTACCCAATCTTCTCCAATATGGGGAAAAGGCCATAAAACCGAGGACTCAACTTTTCATTCAGCTCTTTGGCCAATGACTTGAAACAATACGGTTGGAACTTCAAATACACCTGGTCCCCAGCTTGAAAACTAACATCTCGACGGCGTAGGTCAGTTGTTTCCTTCATCTGCCCTTGAGCAACAGACAAGTTATGTTTCAACTCATCCAAGATGGAATTTCATGCAGCCATTTGCTGGTTTACTTCTTCCAGTAATGAAGGGTAATATGTGAATTTGAGGAGAGTGGGTGGATCCCTGCCATATAGAGCCTTGAAGGGGGTAATTTCAATAGAGCTATGATAGGTGGTATTATACCAATATTCTGCCTAGGGCAGCCACCAAGGCCATTGTTTAGGCTGCGAGCTATAGAAACACCATAAGTAAGTTTCCAAACAGTAGTTGACCACCTCTGTCTAGCCATCGATTTAAGGGTGGTATACCGAACTAAACTTCAAAGAGGTGCCAGCGGCCTTGAACAGTTCTTGCCAAAAGTGACTGACAAAGACCCTATCTCTGTCCCAAACAATTGACTTTGGAAAACCACGGAGCTTCACAATGTCGGAGATAAATATAGCAGCAACATCCTTAGCACTGTAGGGGTGGCACAGAGAAATGAAATGGCCATATTTAGTGAGTCTATCCACCACTACCATTATGTATCCAACCCTTTTGCTTTGGGTAACCCTCTAATGAAGTCCATGCTAATATCTTTAAAAACCTGGGAGGGAATGGGTAAGGGTTAAAGGAGGCCTGCGGGTTTTAGAGCAAAAATATTTATTTAATTGACAAATGGAGCACTGTTGGACATAATCTTGCACATCCTTCTTAATGCCATCCCAAAACACTATATTCATCTGTCATTTATAGGTTTTGAAAAAACCTGAATGGCCCCCTCCTAGGCTACAGTGAAACTCGCCTAACAGCTTAGGAATGAACTTCGAATTTTTTGGTAAGACTAACCTGTTTTTGTTAAGGAGGCAGCCACGGCGAAGGCCATAATGGAGTCGACTGGAGGGGTCAAAAAGAAGTTCTTGGATGATGGCTTAGAGTTTGGGATCTTGTTGTGCTTCAGCAACTAAATCATCAAATTTTGAAAATTGGACCACCGAAATGGCCTCCAATTCAGTCCCCTCTCCTCATCTAGAAAAGGCATCAACCACCTGGTTGGAGCTTCTAGGTTGGTAATGGATTTCAAAAGAGAACCCTAGGAGCTTAGAAATCCATTTTTGCTGGTCGGGCGTCTTAACTCGTTGATTTGTCAAAAACTGTAGACTTCGTTAGTGATAAGAGTGTAATTTATATATTTTTTTATTCCTTCCATATTATGTTTTTTGTTATGTTTTATACCTAGTTGAGTTGATTAGAGTTTATTTTGTAAGTTTGGCATATTTGGATAGACTTTCTGAAATAATTGAGAAAAGATTAGGAAATTCCAGATTTTTTGTTATTCTGACCAGTGCTGCGTTTTTCAGGTTTTTCATAGAGTCAGATTTCTCGATTGCAAAAGTGTTCCTCAGAAAAAGTAAAGTAGACAAATCAAGCCTCCCAGGAAGGTATTATGGGCGAGAATCTGAGTTCGTTTGGGCCCTCATTAGTTGTTGCAAAATCGGACCTGGAATCCTATTTGCGGAAGGAATTCCTGGCTGAGTATTGAGTCGTCGAATGGGCCTAACTGGAGCTTCAGATATCGAAAGCAGGTGATTCAAAAGCCCAAATTCATCTACACATCCCGGACTACAACTTTTATGAAGTGACCAAGCCTAGAAAAGTTCTTTTACATTGTGAGAATCCTGGTGCAAGCTGGATTATGAATTCTATTTTCCTATCTGATAAGGAATCGACAGTTTTGGAAGTTTATCCTTAGGAAAGGTCTAGGAAAGTAATTCCATTTTTCTTGGGGCAGAATTGAGGAAAAACACGTTATTTATTTATGAGTTGTTAGGTTAATATGGGAGGAAAACGCAGTGGAATTTTTTTTTTTTTTTTTTTTTTTTTTTTTTTTTTTTTTAGTTTTTTACTTTCTACATCAATATGTGCAACTGATCTTTCTTCTTCAGTTCAAGGGGATTTTGAAGCCTGAATTCATGTCATTGATGTAACTTAACTTCAGTAACATTGTTCTTAATCTCTTTCTTATTGGAATTATTTATGTTATTCTGTTTTAATTATTTATTATTTTTGTTTGGGTGATTTAGTAATGGCCTGCTAAATTGTTTAATCGGAATTTTACTGTTAGAATTAGGAATTGTGATACGTAATTGTCCTCTTTCTATTCAAAGAGTAACACATGATGATAGATGATTACGGACAAGTTCTCAATCTGTCACCTTGAATAACATAACCTAAGTTAAATAATCCGATCTTGCGTGATTATTGCTAGGATTGATCTATTATCCTAAATCTTAAGGCTGCCATTGAATTAAACTTAGAGAGCTTATTCTAGGTTGTTCAAGGGTTAGCATCTCATTGAAGAGCTTATTTCAGTAGTGACAATTAAGGGAAAATTCAAGTAACAGAGCTTGTTGTTTCCTAGAATCAATAATTCCATAATAACGAGATAGAATAATGTTACGGTTAGTTCATGTCCAATGTATGTTTAGGTGGATCTTGAACCGAGAACTGGTTGTTTTTAATCTGATATTTTCTACCATTGGAGATTTATTCGTTTCACTTTAGATTGCATTGTCTACAACCCCTTTCATTATTTTGTTGTCATGTTTACTATTTAGGATCTTATTTTATTTTATTTTCTATTGTTTTCGTTGTGGTTATTGGTTAGAATATAGGATTTAATCGAATCATTCCCTGTGAGATCGACCCTTGCTCACACTATATGCATTTTAGTAGTTAGGTTAGTAAGGTTATTAATTTGGAGCATTCGGCACGCTACTAAATTTTGGCACCGTTGCCGGAGAATGTTATTTGTCGATTTTTTATGTTCTATGTTCTTTTGTTATTTCATTTAATCAGTGTTTAGTTGTGTTTTTCATTTTGTTCAATTGTGATTTTTAGATTCTTGAAAGAAAAAAAATGAACAGTGGTACTATTCTTGGGAGAAATTTTGGTTGAATTAGGAGTGCTGTGAGTACTTGTTTTGAAGGAAATGAAATTCTGAGCAAGACTAGAAATTTCTAGCCTCACCCTCTCGTCGTCAAATTCGATCATTTAATAATTTTTTTTATTAGTTTTTATTTATTTAGGCTTAGTTTGGTGATTTTAGTTGGTTTATGACTCGATCCAATCCTACAGGAGAGTTGGAATTTGATCCAAAAATCGAACACAGTTTACAGAAGTTGCGAAAAGATGCACGTCAAGCAAGTTCTTCATCTCCTGGTCTCAATATAGCTCTTGGTTCAGCATCCCACAGTTTATCAAGTGATCCAGATTCAGAAATAGGAGAAGAGATGGCCGCTGGCATAACATTAAAGGAGTTGGCTGCCCCTGATTTTAGTCAGCAGCCTTTGTGTATTTAATACCCTACTTTAGATGTTGCTTTTTGTTAGGAAACGATCCATTGAGGCAGCGGAAAACAAAATCAATAATGACAAGGATTGTTCCATAGAACCAAGATCAGGGTACAATTTTACAATTTATATCACAATAAGAATCTGCAGAAAATTAATCTAGAGTTTAAGAAACCATACGCACGTTTGGAGGCTCCTCCAAGTTTGTCTCTGAATGTGTTTTGCTACCGACCCAAGTATAGGATCGAACCGACGTAGTCCACACGAAGACAATCATAAGGAACTAAGGAGGGATTTGCTAGATCCTCCTTAGCCTTAAGAATCAAGAAGAAATGAAGAGTGTTTTAATTTTCAATCAAAACTGAATCTGGCGTGGGAAAGAGTTTGGGGCTGTGTGTGTGTGTTTTTTTTTTTTTTTTTCAATGAATGAAATAATGAATGACCTTCTTCCTTTTACAATTAAAACATTTCTTTTATAGTAACATTTTAATTGCCCTATTCCCATATGGAATAGGCTTGGGCTCCAACCCAAACATCCCATGTTTCCAAACACTCCCAATTAGATATTTATTTTAATTCATCATTATCTCAATTAAAATCCATTAATACATATTTAATATATATATTAACATTTAACAATAATGATAATTTATTTAAATATATGCTAAGACATATTTAAATGTAATTTCACTTATTTAATTTTTTTAACAAATTAAATAAAACGGCTCAACCTCAGCAAATTTAATTGCATTGTGAAATTACCAAAATACCCTTTCGCCTAAAAAGACGAAAACGCCCTTCTTACTTCCTGAGTCTTAAATTATCTTCTATGTGTGGGACCCATAGGCTCCTCATCATACCGAGAGTGTATAGTATCACGATTAACACCAATTAATCGTCTCACTTATACACAAACCAAGATTAGCCCCTAACAAGGCATCATGGCCACCCGATAGATTCGGATTTAGCAAAGTAGCTACCTGTCAACGATATGGTTACCGTACAATTAGATCCTTTCATCATACGTTATCTCGACGAGATGAAGGCATAGAAATAGTGTCAACCTTCGAATACTCTGGATATTATGTATTCAGTTTCTAGACCAATGACCTGTATTATAATCTCGATAGAGCAACAACTCAATCCCACTGTGACCACAGTTTCAGTGTCATTGCCATATACTGAATTGCGCCATGAGATAACTTCTACCACACCCAGGAGTGATGAATCCTCTGTCTATCCACCGTAGTCTTGATACACCCCTTGATGCAGCCAATCACCACCATATTGACAGCTCTAAAAAGAACTGTGTTAGGCTAGTGTCAAGCTACACCAATCGGTGCATAAGGCACTCCGATGATCTCAAATCTAAGAATCACATGCACCACCATTCATTAGAGGATTTGTTCCATAGGCACTAGGGTTACCATCCATATGGAATCCTCTAGTGGGTCAGTCCAGTGAACTTGCCTATAGCAAGCACCCATGTGTGGCACTAGGTTGTCACCAAACAACCTTGACAAGCGAGATCAGTCACTGCCTTTCAACTGGGTCGTTCAACACTATGATAGCTTTACCGTATTATTTGTGACCTTACTTTAGAATAATACTGGGGCTACGGACGTTTCTAGAATGGCCACCATATATGCTCATAGGGTTCTCATTATCAAGATTTGAAACACTTGATACCCTCGTCACGGTTCTACCATTCTAAGGACATATATCAATACATATTGCAATAATAATGATTTACACGATATAGAATAAAATGTTTTTAATTGATTAATGAACATTATTACAAAGAGTCAATTCTACAATAATTGATTGGCTCTAGGGCATCTACTCTAATACTTTTGAACTTAAGTTTGGTCTAATTCACTTGTTGCCTACATTTCGTGGTCGTGTAGGTGAAGATCCAAATAAACATCTAAAAGAGTTCCACGTAGTCTGTTCAAGCATGAAACCGACAAGGGTGACAGGGGAGCAGATTAAGTTATGAGCTTTCCCTTTTTCATTGGGGGATGATGTAAAGGATTGGCTATATTATCTACCATCGGGACAGTTATAACATGGAACGAGATGAAAAGGCTGTTTTAGAAAGATATTTCCCAGCATCCAAAGCTGCCACCATTAGGAAAGAGATATGTGGTATAAGGCAATATAATGGAGAGACATTGTATGAATATTGGGAGCGATTCAAGAAGCTATGTGCAAGCTGTCCTCACCACTAGATAAGTGATCAATTGTTAATTCAGTATCTCTATGAAGGATTGCTACTTATGGAAAGAAACATGATAGATGCAGCAAGTGGAGGTGCGTTGGTGGATAAAACTCCTGAAGCTGCCAAACATTTAATCTCAAACATGGCTGCCAATTCCCAACAGTTTGGTACAAGACATGATGCACCACCCAAAAGGGTGAATGAGGTAAGTACATCTTCCATTGAACAACAACTATCTGATCTTACCTCTCTTGTTAGACAGTTGGGTGTAGGGAATGCATAACAGGTAAAAGCTTGTGGGATATGTTCGATAATGGGACACCGAACGGACATGTGCCCAACACTTCAGGAGGAAGGGGCTGAGCAGCTTAATGCAGCAGGAAACTTTCCTGGACCATTGAGGCAGTGTGATCCTTACTCTAACACGTACAATCCAGGTTGGGGGGATCATCCGAATTTCAATTATGGAGGAAATAGACAAGTAGGAGTTGGACAAAAATTCTTCTAGAATAGATAACAACAAGGTTTTCAACCAAAGCAACCTGCCTCACAGATTCAAACTCATCCCTGGAAGATATAGTTAAGTCCCTTGCTTTGAATACCAAAAAGTTTCAACAAGATACAAGATCTATATTCAAAGTCTAGAGAATCAGATGGGTCAAATGGCAACTACTATAAGTCGTTTAGAGGCTCAAGTTAGAGGGAAGTTGCCTTCTCAAATAGTGGTGAATCCAAAGGAAAATGTGAATGCAGTGACGCTAAGAAGTGGCAAGAAAATGGAAGAACCAAAGCTGAACATTCCGAGTGTAGCAAAAGAAGTAGAAATTGAAGATGAAATTGAGAAAGAATAGGCTACGACTGAATCAAAGGTAATTCATAACCCTTCAATTCAACTTCAGTCTAATACTTTACCTTTTCCTAGTAGATTCGCGAAGTCAAAGAAAGAAGAGAAGGATAAAGAAATTTTAGAGATGTTTTGCAAGGTGGAAGTGAATATACCTCTGTTGGATGCAATTAAGCAAGTGCCAAGGTATGCAAAATTTCTTAAGGAGCTATGCACCAATAAGCAGAAGTTGAACGGTGATGAGAAGATAATAATGGGAGAGAATGTGTCAGCAATTTTCCAAAGAAAACTTCCTCCCAAGTGTAAGGATCCAGGTATGTTTACAATTCCTTGTAAGATAGGTAACACCAGAATTGAGAGAGCTATGTCAGATTTAGGAGCTTCGATTAATGTTATGCCATGATCTATTTATGCTTCATTAAATCTAGGTCCTGTGAAAGATACTGGTGTTATTATCCAATTGGCTGATCGTACTAATGCATACCCTGAAGGGGTAGTTGAAGATGTTTTTGTGCAGGTCAATAAGTTAGTGTTTCCTGCTGATTTTTACATTCTGGATATGGATGATTCTTCTTCTCCTGACCCTGCACCTATCTTACTGGGAAGACCATTCCTAAATATAGCTCGGACAAAAATAGATGTTCATGATGGTAACCTCACAATGGAATTTGATGGTGAAGTAATTCGTTTTAATATTTTTGATGCCATGAAATACCCAACTGATGTTCATTCTATTTTTGCTATTGATGTTGTTGATTATGTTGATTCCATAGCACAAGAGATCTTTGAGCTAAATAATGCAGATGAGTTAGAGGTTGCCCTTACCAAACATGTGGAATCAGACAAGAAATGAGAGATAGAGCTCAGTGAAGAATTAAAGAAGACAGTGGCAGCTTTACGTTCTTTAAAATGGAATCAAAGGAGAAATGAGAGATAGAGCTCAGTGAAGAATTGAAGAAGACAGTGGCAGCTTTACGTTCTTTGAAACCGATTCTAGAAAGGTATGGAGTTTCTTTTCTAAAGCTGTCTGATTCTCACCAGAAATTATTGCCTTCTGTTTTGCAGGCCCTTACACTAGAGTTGAAGCCATTACCGGCCCATTTGAAGTATATGTACTTGGGAGAAAATGAGACATTGCCGGTAATTATGTCGAAGAAGTTAACACCCAATCAAGAAGAGAAACTGGTTCAAATGCTGTGGGAACATAAGGAAGCGATTGGCTGGACCATAGCTGACATTAAGGGGATTAGTCCTTCCATATGCATGCATTGGATTTTGCTTAAAGAAGGTGCCAAACCGACACAGGAAGCGCAACGCAGATTAAATACCCCAATGATGGATGTGGTGAAAATAGAAATCCTAAAGCTTTTAGATGCTGGGGTAATTTATCCGATTTCAGACAGTAAGTGGGTAAGTCCAATGCAAGTGGTCCCCAAGAAATCTGGTGTTACAGTTGTGAAAAATCAAGACAATGAGTTGGTCCCTACACGTGTTCAGACAGGCTGGCGTGTGTGTATTGATTACAGGAAGTTGAACTCAACAACTCGAAAAGATCCTTTTCCACTTCCCTTCATTGATCAAATGCTTGAGAGGTTAGCTGGTCATATTTATTATTATTTTCTTGATGGATTTTCAGGGTATAACCAGATTGTCATAGCACTAGAGGATCAAGAGAAGACGACATTCACATGTCCATTTGGTACTTTCGCCTATCGCTGAATGCCATTTGGTCTCTGCAATGCTCTAGCCACATTTTAGCGATGTATGGTAAGCATCTTTTCAGAATATGTTGAGTCAATTATAGAGGTTTTTATGGATGATTTTAGTGTCTATGGTGATTCATTTGATCAGTGCTTACATAACCTTACACTAATTCTAGACAGATGCATGGAAGCTAACCTTGTACTTAACTGGGAAAAATGTCATTTTATGGTAGAGCAAGGTATGGTTTTGGGGCATATTGTTTCATCCAAGGGAATAGAGGTTGATAAGTCTAAGATAGATTTGGTTACAGCTTTACCTTACCCTGCCATTGTGCGTGAAGTTCTATTTTTTCTTGGCCATGCAAGTTTCTATCAGAGATTTATCAAGGACTTTTCAAAAATCGCATTGCCCTTATGCAGACTGTTACAAAAAGATATGGCTTTTCAGTTTGATGAGCAGTGCAAGGAGGCATTTGACAAGTTGAAAACATTGTTGACGACAGCACCGGTGATACAACCACCTAATTGGGATCTACTTTTCGAAATTATGTGTGATGCGAGCAACTACGCATCAGGTGTTGTCGTGGGTCAAAGAGTTGGCAGAGCTTGTCACGCCATTTATTATGCATCCAAGACCTTGAATGGCGCCCAGCTCAATTATTCTACGACTGAAAAAGAACCTTTATCTGTTGTTTTTGCTTTAGAAAAATTTCAGTCATATTTGTTGGGTGCTAAAGTCATTGTTTTTTCTGATCATGCAGCTCTTAGGTACTTTCTCACAAAGAAGGAGGCAAAACCAAGGCTAATTAGATGGATTCTTCTACTCTTGGAATTTGATTTGGAGATTAAAGGTAAAAAGGGAGTAGAGAATGTTGTAGTAGACTACCTTAGCCGTTTGGTTCGTGACAAAGATGAGCTTCCTTTGTAAGAAACATTTCCGGATGAGTAATTGTTTTCCATTGAAATGGTGTCACCATTGTATGCCGATATTGTAAATTTTTTAGTTACTAACATGTTGCCAAAGGATTTGACTAGAGCTCAAAAGGACAAGATCAAGAGTGATGCTAAGTATTATACCTGGGACGATCCATATCTCTAGAAGCATTATGCTGACCAAGTGATAAGAAGGTGAGTACTTGAACATGAATTTATTCCATTTTAACCTTCTATCATACCTATGCATGTGGAGGACATTTTGGACCACAGAGGACAGCTCCTAAGGTATTGGAATGCGGTTTTTATTGGTCATCATTGTTCAAGGATGCCTACATGTTCTGTAAGTCATGTGATAATTGCCAAAAAATAGGAAACATTTCTCGTAGAGATCAAATGCCATAATCTCCTATATTAATTGTTGAAATTTTTTAATGTCTGGGGCATTGATTTTATGGGTTCATTTCCTATTTCCTTTGGTAATGTTTATATTATTTTAGCTGTTGATTATGTTTCCAAATGGGTGGAGGCGAAAGCCACCAAAACTGACACTTCAAAGGTTGTTGCAGATTTTATTAAAACTAACATTTTTGTCAGGTTTGGGATACCAAGGGCCATAATCAGTGATAAGGGCACTCATTTTTGCAACAGGACAATGGAGGCATTGCTTAAGAAATACCATGTCACACACAAGGTTTCCACATCGTACCACCCACAAACCAATAGCCAAGCTGAGGTGTCAAATAGAGAGATCAAGTCCATTTTGGAAAAGACAGTGAACCCAAATAGGAAGGATTGGTTTGAGATTAGATGATGCATTATGGGCATACAGAACAACATATAAGACACCTATTGGCATGTCCCCATACAGATTAGTGTTCTGTAAGTCGTGTCATCTTCTAGTAGAATTAGAGCACAAGGCCTATTGGGCAATCAAGCATTGCACTACGAAAATGAAGGAAGCTGGCGTTAACAGGAAGTTGCAATTGCAAGAACTTGAGGAGTTGAGGAATGATGCCTACGAGAGTTCACACATCTACAAAACAAAGACTAAGGCCTTTCATGACAAGATGATCTCTAGGAAGAATTTTTCTGTTGGACAGAGAGTCCTTCTTTTTCATTCAAGGCTGAAGTTATTTTCGGGTAAGTTACGTTCTTGTTGGGTGGGAACTTTTATTGTGACTAATGTTTTTCGTCATGGTGCAGTAGAAATCCAAAGTTTGAAAACAAATAAGGTGTTTAAGGTCAATGGACATAGGCTTAAGCCTTACTATGAAAGGTTCCAAGTTTGCAATATTGAGGAGGTGGGATTGGAGGAGTCGATACATGAGTAATGATGACCATGCAGAGAGTCGGGCTAACGATTTTAACCAAAGGTGCTGCTTGGGAGGCAACCCAAGAATTCATATTTGATTTTAGGTTTTTTTTTTTTTTTTATTTGCCATATTTATTTTATTTTATTTTATTTGTTTTGTTTTATTTGCCTGTCTCTACATTTGGGTCTTACATTGGGGACAATGTAAGTTTTAAGTGTGGGGGAGAAGTTAGGCTTTAGGTGTATGTTATGTTTTTTTTTTATAAAATAAAAAAACAAAAAAAAGGAGTTTTTGTTTTTAGGAAGGTTTATGCTTTAAGTCATGTCTTTGAACGTCTAGTGATGCATGAAATAGTAACTTGACTTTGTTATTGAGCATATTCCTTGACTTAGGATGTTAGCAATATTTCATAAAATAGAGTTAATCATATTTGAATCTTTGTAGTTTTGAAAGAATATGTCTTGATAAGTTGTGTGAACTTGGTGACAAAGCATGATTGAGGAGTGTATAACAACCCTTAAAAAAAAAAAAATTGTTTCTCTTAAGCTAGTCCTAAATTTGGATTTAAGCAAATAGGAAAAAAGGAAAAAAAAAAAAAAAGAAAGGTATGTGGTGAGTCGAGATGGAGCGTAAAACGCACTCACTCATAAAAACAACCATGAAAATGAGATGGAGCATAAAATGCACTCATTTTTTCAAAACAGAAAATTATAAAAAAAAATTCCTTTGTTTGCTACCTAGTTTGTAGTAGTAAAGAGAAACAGTTGAGGAAAAAGTTGAGAGGTGAGTTGTACATGAATTGGTTGTGATTAGTTTCCTTGTTTGCATTGACTGATTAAGAGTAATTGTGGAAAATGATGAAGAGAGATGAATGTCCTTAACTCTACTTTATTTTATTTTGTTGCTTCCTCAGTTAGGTATGAATATGCATGGATTAAATATTGTTGCTTATGCATCATGATGGTGTTCTTGATATGACTTGAGTGTAGTTTTTTTTTAGTGTTTGAATTAGTTTGCCTGATAACGTGCAAAAGCTAAGTGTGGGGGAATTTGATAAGAGTGTAATTTATATATTTTTTTTATTCCTTCCATATTATGTTTTTTGTTATGTTTTATGCCTAGTTGAGTTGATTGGAGTATATTTTGTAAGTTTGGCATATTTGGATAGACTTTATGAAATAATTGAGAAAAGATTAGGAAATTCTAGATTTTTTGTTATTCTGACCAGTGCTTCGTTTTCTAGGTTTTTCATGGAGTCGGATTTCTTGATTGCAAAAGTGTTCCTCAGAAAAAGTAAAGTAGACGAATCAAGCCTTCCAGGAAGGTATTATGGGCGAGAATCTGAGTTCGTTTGGGCCCTCATTAGTTGTTGCAAAATCGGACCTGGAATCCTATTCGCGGAAGGAATTCCTGGCTGAGTATTGAGTCGTCGAATGGGCCTAACTAGAGCTTCAGATATCGAAAGCAGGTGATTCAAATTCCTAAATTCATCTACACATCCAGGACTACAACTTTTATGAAGTGACCAAGCCCAGAAAAGTTCTTTTACATTGTGAGAATCCTGGTGCAAGCTGGATTACGAATTCTGTTTTCCATATTTGATAAGGAATTGACAGCTTTGGAAGTCTGTCATTTAGGAAAGGTCTAGGAAAGTAATTTCTGTTTTTCTTGGGGCAGAATTGAGGAAAAACACGTTATTTATTTATGAGTTGTTAGGTTAAATGAGGGGAGGAAGAACGGCAGTGGAATTTTTTTTTTTTTTTTTTTTTTTTTTTTTTTTTTTTTTTACTTTCTACGTCAATATGTGCGGCTAATCTTTCTTCTTCAGTTCAAGGGGATTTTGAAGCCTGAATTCATGTCATTGGTGTAACTTAACTTTAGTAACATTGTTCTTAATCTCGTTCTTATTGGAATTGTTTATGTTATTCTGTTTTAAGTGTTTATGATTTTTGTTTGGGTGATTTAGTAATGGCCTGCTAAATTGTTTAATCGAAATTTTATCTGTTAGAATTAGGAATTGTGATACGTAATTGTCCTCTTTCTATTCAAAGAGTAACACATTATGATAGATGATTACGGACAAGTTCTCAATCTGTCACCTTGAATAACATAACCTAAGTTAAATAATCCGATCTTGCGTGATTGTTGCTAGGATTGATCTATTTTCCTAATTCTTAAGGCTGCCATTGAATTAAACTTAGATAGCTTATTCTAGGTTATTCAAGGGTTAGGATCTCATTGAAGAGCTTATTTCAGTAGTGACAATTAAGGGAAAATTCGAGTAACAGAGCTTGTTGTTTCCTAGGATCAATAATTCCATAATAACGAGATAGAATAATGTTACGGTTAGTTCATGTCCAATGCATGTTTAGGTGGATCTTGAACCGAGAACTGGTTGTTTTTAATCTGATATTCTCTACCATTGGAGATTTATTCGTTTCACTTAAGATCGCATTGTCTACAACCCCTTTCATTATTTTGTTGTCATGTTTACTGTTTAGGATCTTATTTTATTTTATTTTTCTGTTGTTTCGTTGTGGTTATTGGTTAGAATATAGGATTTAATCGAATCATTCCCTATGGGATCGACCCTTGCTCACCCTATAAACAATTTAGTAGTTAGGTTAGTAAGGTTATTAATTTGGAGCATTCGGCACGCTACCAGTTGGTCAGTTTTAATGATAAATTTTTGCCCACTAAGGTAGTGGCTCCATTTGTAGACACCAAACACAGTTGCCATCAATTCCCTTACATACACCAATTTTTTTGGGGACTGGCTGGAGAAGGCTTGGCTAAGGAATGCTATAGGGCAATGATTCTGGACCAGGACAACTCTTGTACCTTGTTCCAAAGCGTCCATGTGAACTTCAAATGGAAGGGTAAAATCAGGGACTGTCAGAACAGGGACCAATGTCATTAATGTTTTAAAGGCTTCAAAAGCTCGCTGTGCTTAGTCATTCCATGCAAAAAGTCCTTTCACAGCAACTATGTCAAAGGCTGTGCGATTAAACCAGAATTATGTACAAAGCGGTGATAATAGCCAGTTAGCCCCAAGAATCCCCTTAATCCTTTGATTATGTATGGAATTGGCCAAGACAGCATTGATTCAATCTTCTGTGGATCAACCTCTACCCGTTTTGATGAAATTAAGTGACCCAAATACTCCAATCTCTAACAGGCAAACCGACACTTCTTGTAATTTACTACTAATTCATGCTTGGTGAGGATTTGAGAGGCTTGTCTCATGTGGAGCAGATGAGTCTCCAAATCAGGGCTATAAATGAGGATATCGTCAAAAAATACGAGTATGAACTTCCTCAAAACCGGTTTAAAGATGATATTCATTAAAGCTTGAAAGGTGGAAAGGGTGTTGGTTAATCCAAAGGGCATAAACAGGAATTCATAATGCCCTTCGTGAGTCCGAAAGGCTGTTTTGGGTACATCCTCCTCCTTAATCCATATCTGGTGGTAACCTGATTTCAGATCCAGCTTTGTAAAAATTGTTGCCTCTGACAGCTCATCCAGCAATTCATCAATTGAGGGGATAAGGAACTTGTCTGGGATAGTGAGGTTATTGAGTGCCCTGTAATCGACACAAAAATGCCAACTACCATCTTTCTTCTTAACCAACAACACAGGGCTAGCAAAAGGACTGGTACTGGGTTATATAATTCTTGCCACCAGCATCTCACCCACCAACCTTTCTATTTCATTTTTTTTGGGAATATAACTATTTGTATGGGAGAATGTTAGGGGGTTTGGCATTAGTTTCTATGACTATTGCGTGGTCAGTGGGTCTTTTAGGTGGTAGCTTGGTAGGCTATTCAAACAGGTGGCTAAATCCATCTACAACTACAGCAACTGCAAGATCAACAGGTTCCTTTGTTTCCTCTCCTTTAATGTCGATGGAACAAAATTCAATCACATACCTAGCATCCTCTCTCTGCATAATTTTAGCATTGCTTTAAGTGACACGACCGTCTTGACTAAAGAAGGATCCTCTTGTAAAATTACCCTCTTCCCTTCACTGATAAATGTCATTGTCAGATTTTTCCAATTGGCACACACATCGCCCAGTGTACTTAACCAAGAAATTCCCAACACCACATCTACCCCTCCTAATTCAAATGGAAAAAAATCCCGCCTCAATTTAATCCCTTATATCCTCAAATTCACTCCTCTGTAAATATCCTCCCCTTGGACCGTAAAGCCATTCCCTATCATAACCCCTAACAATTTCCCTCTCTCAATTGCCCGACCTAATTTTCGCACCAAATCATGCAAAATAAAATTGTGGGAAGCCTCACTGTCAACCAAAACAATCACCTCCTCCCCTCCAATCACCAATCATCCCTTTGAGTTTTAGAGTTTTATCTGTGGTTACCCCTACAATTGAATGCATAGATAAAGCCAATGGGTTACCTTCGTTGAAACCTTCCGAGATGGGTTCAGGACTGACTTCATCTTTTTCCGTTTCGTCGTCGTCGGTCACTAACAGGATCTAGAGCGACTTGCTCCTGCATCTATGATTCGGCCCAAATTTGTCATCGCAGCAAAAACAGAGGCCTTTGTCTTGCTTGTGTTGCAATTCAACATCGGACATTCGCCAAAAAGTTTCACCGTGAAAGTTTGGCGTCATGGATTTGACTTAGCAACTTCTGTCGTGAAATCGATTTGGTAACAAATTCGAACCTAACTTTAGATTTCGTGGTGGATTTACCCATGAGTTTGGGCGCCTGGGTTCTAGGCTTGGGGTGACCCAACTATAAGTGTCTATTCTATTAACTTGGGCCTTAGCAAACCTGGGTCTATTCTTTTCTAGAACCCAGTTTCTTTCCTCCACGCGATAGGCTTGATCCATTAGCGCAAAAAGAGAAGTGGGCTGAGTTAAACGTAATTCAGCTCTTACTTCCTCCTTTAGCCCATTCGTAAAGACCCCCATTAGGAGATCTTCTCCTACCTCGCGTAAGGGAGCCGCATGAGCTTCAAAGTTCTCCCTGTATTCTGTTACTGTACCAGTCTGCTTCAGCACTACGAGAGCTTCATAAGCTGATCCTTTAAATGACAGTCTGAATCTCTCAACCACGGCAGACTTAAAATCTTTCCAAGAACTAATTGGTGCCCTAGACTTCACCCACTAATACCAGTTCAAGGCACAACCCTCCATACACACAACGGCCGTTGCCACCTTTTCTCTCTCTTCGTATTGGTTCACTGAGAAATATCGGTCAGCTCTGAATGTCCAACCATAAGGATTTTCCCCATTGAATATTGGTAGCTCCAACTTCTTCCCCTTCCTCTCATCCTTCGAATTCTGTACTTCCTTGTTCCTATAGACCGCGCCCCCACCCCCCACCCCCGGGGCTGTCACCACTGTTGGATGTTTTTCCCTTATCGCAGCTTAGATTTGCATCCCTTTCTTCCTTCAACCTCATCCATTCGCAAAGCTCAAGGAGGTAGCCTTTGATGCTCCCTAGCTCTTCCTTCACATTTCCCATTTCCTTCTCTACGTTCCCCATTTCCTTTTCCAAACCTTCTACTTTGTTCTCCATCTTCGATTTAACCATCACCCAATCAAGGCTCTGATACCAATTTGATGAGACACCCTGCAACAATCACCACAAAATAGCATAAACAACCCAAAATAGCAGAGAAAAAAGTTTCACCAAATCAAGGATAAAGTGGATTATATTTCTAGATAATGAAATTAGAGAAAGTAACTGCACAGTAAGAACTCAAACAAATAGTTCCCAACAATTCGAGGAGCTAGGGGCCTCCCTCAATGACTCTATAGAAATTATCATGCCCTTCCCTAAAATTGACCTCACTATATATACTATTTCCTTAACTAAAATATTCCCTCCACTAACAACTTGATTCCCCACAAACACCTGAACAGTAATAACCAATTCTCACAACAAAGATGCACCTCACACTCCTAATGACTTACTACCCCAAATGCCCTTTATGCCCTTTGTATTGATAGACATTTTTAATGGGAGGTCTATCACGATCCTAGTACACTTGAAATTAGCTCATTAGGTGGATCAAAAAATTCCTTTTGCTTTATTGTGGTCCATAGCAAGTTTGGTGAAAAATTTTCCAAAATGGCTAAACACAAAAAATCATGTTGGCTAGCTGTCCCCTTGCATTGGTGTGCTTGTTTCTTTATATTCGTCTTCTCCAATGCATTTTATTTCAAGCCTAAATATACCTCTAAAAGTTCTCTACATATTCTTTGAGGTTTCTTTTGTTTTGAATCAGGTTTCATATGCTTTAGGTTGGCTTACAAATACCTTGTTATGTTGTGTTGTTCATAGGTAGAACGTGGGTATTCCATAGATGATGCTTGATGGGATTTCAAGCTAACAAAGCTGAAGTATGTCTTTGGGGTTGAACCTTGAGAGGAGCTCAAGGGTGACTAGGTGGTCTCATGGAGTGAAGCTAGCGTCGTAGTTCGAAGTTCAACCAAAGGGTGAAGTTTGAAGCATTGTCATAACAGGGAGTGTTCACTACAAGAAAAAAGCCCTTCCTTGACAGGTATTACCTGTCAAGAAAGGGATACAATGACAGTTTTTGAACTATCATTGTAGGCCCTATCAAGGAATGGTCATGACAGTTTTCGAACTGTCAAGGACCTCTTAACAGATCCTTAATAGTTCAATAACTGTGAAGGGTTTAGTAGAATTTTAACCAAATCCTTGATAGTTAGCTAAATCCTTGACGGTATCCTTGACACTTATCGAACCGTCAAGGATTTAGCCGAATTTTCAAGGATTTTTTTTTTTTTTTTTTTTTTTGAATTTTAGCCAAATTGTTGACAGTCTTCACACTGTCAATATTTCTTTTGTTATTTTTTTTGAATTAGTAAAATTTCTTTATTATTACGAATTAAATTATAGAATAATCGAATGAAATGCTTCATAATATTGATCCTTCCAACAATTATCACCATTTAACAATATATAATAAGACATCAAACAATTGATCGAATGGTACATATATTACTGTTATTTGAGTAAACAAAATTGAACAACAGTATAAATTTTACAATATTGCATAAACAACAATGAAAATAATCAATTTAGTAATGAAAAGTTTGATACATAGTTTTTGCCCTCATTGGCTTTTAACATCACTAAAACAACAATAACTAAAAAAGTTTGATACGTACATCACTCATTCTCCTCTAACTTCTTCGACCTCTGCATCTTCGTTTATTTCTTTCCCCATGAACTATAAAGTAAACACAATAAGACTAATCAACAAATATCAACTATATTTTATTATTCAAAAAAAAAAAAAAATTACATTGTTTTTGAGTAATGTCAACTCATTCTCAACTATATCTCTCATGTATTTCTTTTGTTATTTTTTTTTAAATTAGTACAATTTCTTTAATTACAAATTAAATTATAAAATAGTCGAATGAAATGCTTCATAATATTTATCCTTCCAACAATTATCACCATTTAACAATATATAATGAGACATCAAACAATTGATCGAATGGTACATATATTACTATTACTCTGAGTAATGGTACATATATTACTATTACTCTGAGTAAACAAAATTGAACAACAGTATAAATTTTACAATATTGCATAAACAACAATAAAAAGTAATTATTTTAGTAATGAAAAGTTTGATACATAGTTTTTGCCCTCATTAGCCTTTAACATCACTAAAACAACAATAACTAAAAAAGTTTGATACGTACATCGCCCATTCTCCCCTAACTTCATCGACCTCTACATCTTCGTATATTTCTTTCCCCATGAACTATAAAAGTAAACACAATAAGACTAATCAACTATATCTCTCATATATCTCATTATATAAAACCCACATTCAACGCTTCCCGATTGAATGGGTCTCTACACAAAATTAATTCAAAAGTAAGCATTAATATTCAAAAGATAAAACAATATTATAATTGAATTGGTCCCCACCACCAATGATACTTTCACAAGGTAGTACATAGCATAATTTTCAATGTCATTAAGTCTATATTGTACTCTTGAACACATAAAATTCTATTTCAGGCCATAAATATGCTTTCAAAGAAAAGCCAAATCATACTGAGAGAACTTTATGTTCTTCTTAACTAGAAGTTGTCTCTTCTTGATCAACTAGCAAAAATGTTGAGGCTCAGTCCTCTGTGCACGAGACATATCAACCAAGGAAAAACTATGACCAAGATGAGACAACCAACAACGTAATTGTATTTAAGACAGCGCGAGCAGAGATAGACAGTATGCTGAAAATTAGTCATTGATAAATTCACTCTTGCTTTACACACCTCCAATTTTATATCAAAGAAATCATATGAATTGCAATGTTAAATACGAAGTGAGTTCTAAGAGATTCTTCCCCGTATCCAATATGAGGTAATATTCACTCTTTTTTGTTACATTTCATCAAAGAGATCATCAGAGTATCATATTGCTGAGTTGTAACTTAAAACACATACCTTTTTGGTTTATCCTATTAGAATAGCATGAGTAAAGTTTTGGGAAAGTGAAACTGATAAAAAAAACCCTGCCCAAATTCGCACCAACAAGAACATTTGCATCAGGAGCTAAAATCATTGAGAACCGCAAATTATGAGATGGGTATTAGTATTGTAGTGATCATACCAAGATCAAAAAGCCTCAGCATTGTTATAATATGGCCATACTCAGCTCCTAGAAGCAAAAATGGAACTACCTGTAACCAGAAGCATCACAAAGCTCATATAAGAAGCAAATTATAGGCATGTTAGAGTCTTTAAACGCATGAACAGTGATATTTGTTCTTACTTTGAGGATCTTTGATGGCTCTCCTGAGAAAAGCTCTCTTGTCTTTGAAATTGCAAGGTTGGTGGCTGGAAGAATTAGTCTACCGAATCTCAAAATGTCCTCTTCTTTGACCTTAAACTCACGCTTCTTTTCATCATTATTTCTGTAAATTTCCCAATTCCAAAACTCAGAAGAAAAACAAAAGAGAATGTATGTGAAGATAACATGATAAGACAAATTGGATTTGTACCTTTGCAAAATTGAATTTGAGAAGAATGAAGCACCCAAGAACAGAAGACCAAGTTGCGAAATCACTGAAAAGATGCTTATATCATGGAAGTGGAAAGATTTAGATATCTAATTAATCAAAACACAAAACAGAATGTAAATGAAAAGACAGTAGAGATAATTAGAAATACACACCTAAAGCTAACTCCTTTTGTAAAACAAGAAGACAAGAAACATAAACAGCCCAGACCAAACCAAAGGTTCGACTTTGCAACATCTCTCCACGTTATCAAATCAGCAAACAAATGCCCGATTCGATCAAGATTCCCGTGACCACCCTCATCCATTTCTAAATCCACCACATCACCATCAAACCAATCATAAATAAACGCAGAATAAAAAGTAAAAGTAAAGAATATCAAGAGAATAAATATTTAAGAGGCTACATGAAGAAACAAGAAAAGCCATAAAACATTGTAAACCTGTTGATGGCACGCTTCCTATTACGGGACCTAAAACAAAATCTCGCCTCATGAAACACGCAGTCAACAGAGAAAGAAAACACTCTACCAAGGAATTATTAGAGCGTACTAGTCTCCAAGAAAATTGACCAAATTTGCAGTAAGCCCAAAATATTTGAAATAGGAAATAAAAGAGCTACATTAAACAATATCATACACATGCTTCCTACTTAAGCGCCTGATTGTCCCAACAGCATAATAGTAGCACCAGCAAAACAAACACAAATACATTTTTCAACCAAAATTGAAAAGAAAATAATTCACACCAAAAACATAAAAGCATGAATTAACTTTTTCTAAGCAAAACCAAACACTGACCAGTATAATCAACTTATCCTTCTTGTCAACCTCCAAGGCAATCTTATTCTCATCTGTCATGGCATCCCCCAACTGTGGGAAGACAGGAGGTAACACCTCCATTCCCAGTCCCAAGCTGCGATTCCCAGGAAATGCTAGCCGATCCTGTAGCCAGCGATTGTTGAACTGGTGCATGAATGAGAACCTTGAATCAAGCCGCATTGTGAGCCTTTCTTCAATTGACAGCCCCATTTTGGCTTCTCTATGCATTGCCATCTCTCTTTCCATCATCAACTCCCTCCTCACTTCCTCTTCAACCATTCGCCGACGTATTTTTTCTTCAGCAATTATTTCTTGCCTGATTCTGTCCTTCTCAATCTCACACTGGATAGTGTAAAAATCTCACGTGATAATGTGATAATGTCAGGTGGCAGAAGACAAAGAAAGAATTAGGGTTTACGGGATCTGATTGAGTGGAAGAGACTTGGGCGAGAATGGGTTTTTTGCGGAAGAAATGGGCTTTTTCTTACCCTAGGTTTGACTTAATGGAAAATGTGTTTTTTGTGAGACTTTGTGTTTTTGGCGGAAACCAATTTGCCTTGGCGGAAATTTGGCGGTCTTAGTGCAAATTTCAGTTTTTTTTTTTTTTTTTTTAACTTAATCCTTCCCCGTTAAACACTACAATGATTAAGATTATAACCGTTAAAAGAATAATTTTATTTTTACAAAATAAAAGTTAAAAACTATCAAAGATTAAGACGATAGGGGTGTTTGTCTGAGCTTATGAAAATTAGTTTATAAGCAATAAGTGTTTATAAGCTAAAATTAGTTTATAAACATTTGAAATTTAAGCAATTACGTGTTTGATTAAAGTATTTATAAGTGACTAATAAGTAATTGACGTGTTTGGTAAAATGTGGCTTATAAATACATTTTATTATAAAATGACTAAAAAATATACTACATTAAATAAAGGTATACTATAGAATTTTAAAATTAAATAAGGATAATGTAGTAATATACTTGATCAAACTAACTTATAAGCAGAATGCTTATAAGCCAAAAAAAAAAAAAAGTACCTCCCCCCATCTTATTTTTTTTTTGGCTTTTTTGGCTTATAAACTCAACTTATAAGCTCAAAAAAGTTATAAACAAACATATCAGTTTAATTTGAGAGCTTATAAACTAGTTTGACGAGCTTATAAGCTTAGACAAACACCCCCTATAACAGTCAAGGAATGAAATTATACAACTTCATTTTTACAAAATTCTTGACAGTTAATAACAGTTAGAGATTTGGTAAAACAATCAAGGATTATCTCAAATCTTTGACAGTTCATAAACGGTCAAGAATTTGGCCAGGATTAAATTTCTTAACCATTTTTTAGAACAGTCAAGAAATTCTGTCAAATTTTCTATTAAGAAAAGCTTTTTTTCTTGTAGTGATTTTGCAACTGATGTTTAACTTTGCCTTTATAATTGAAGTATAAATGTTTATTATAGTAGATTAGCTTTATCTAAACGTGGTCTCATCGATGTAGATAGGTTGTCAAACCATGTAAAAATGTGTTATGTGCTTTATTTTTTGTCTTTGATACATTGTTTATATTCATGTTAAAAAGCCAACACAAAACGCACAAAGGAACATGCTAACCCATTCTTCCTAAGTTTAATCAACTTGGTAAAGTGATTAAAACTTTTAAGAATTAAGTTTCCTGTAAACTTGTTTTAGAGCAAGAGAAAATTGTTTGAAAAATTAAAAGCATGAGATAGCTTCCATATCTAAATATTTCCTCTCTAAATTTTTTTTTTTTTTAACCATACAGATGCCAAAATTAAGAAAGGAAGAAAGCAGTGCAATTTCGTACAGGAACAGCTCTCGTTTTTGAGCTCTTATTATTTGCTAATTTTTTTTCTGCATTCTACAACAAAACCTTTGGAGTTTGGAGCACTTGCTTTAATTTATTGTCCTCGTACAGAAGGCAGAGAATCCCCAAGTAAAAAGGATGAGAAGAGTGCTAGTGATTCACTTGGTTTGAAGCACGGCACTGCATGGCCCGCCCCTCTAAATGTCGCAAATGTAAGCCCTGCATATTCTTGATACCAACCGCTTACCTGATCCAAAAATAATCCACGGACATCAATAAAACTAAATCTGAATACTAATTCATGTTTTGGTTCATATATCATTGTCATTAATTTTTTGGCTATCAAATTAACCTGCTTCTGGTGATACCATGGCCTCCAGGATTTGGTGATGGGGAGTCGCAGAGAATTTAAGCTGTATCTTGTGGATAGTACAGGAACTCTTCCATCTGTGTCGCCACTGAACGAACAAAAACAAAGCAATTATGTCAATAAGCTTTGTATTATATTTTATCACAAGATTTTTCTAAAAAAAATTAAAATTGATGTGAAGAAGGGAATGTTTACCTGTAAACCCATATTTTAAGTCCCGCTTGGATAAGCTTGGTGTATATAGGAAGAACAGATGGAGTCGAATATGACCACTTGTGAAATAAAGTATAACTTCATCCACAAAAGTATAATAAAAAGCTCAGTTAGCACAATTGAATACAAGGTTGAATAATTCATAAATCATCTAGGCACTAATTACTTGCAGATGCTCCAGTTCCTCAGCTGATGACCATCACTAACATGTAAGGCCTTTTGAACATCCAGTCTGTTGTAGAAAGCTTTTGCATAATCATCCAGGCATGGATCGTAACCACCAAGGATCCTAGGCATCTGCAGAAAACAAAATCCATGAGTATCAATAGTAAAAGTTCAAGGGAGGCTAAATTTGGAGAATTAATATGAAGATTTGCTTACCGTGTTAGAAGTACGGGACATCATAACTTGAAATGATTTGTCATCTGAATCCGCCGAATTGCTGAAGCAAACTGAGGTGTAGAGGCTATAGATATCAATCTCCTTGTATTGTTTGAGTACTTCATCCACCGCTTCACAACAATCATCGTTGCTCCATGTATTATTGCTGTCAAAATCACAGCTTCTTCTGATTATTCCGTGTGTTTCATCTGAAATCACCGCGTGGCTCCAAGCATAATCCACCAGACCTTTCCAGTCCTCAGCAAAAGATGTTTCAGGATTTCCCAACTTTATAGACAACAGTTAATTAGCACTGTTTTTTACTGAATTCATAAACATACGGTAGCACTGTTTTTAGATTTTTTTTTTCAACATACCAAAATACCCTTGAGATCAATATGAAGGGAAGGGTCATTGTTCTTGTCATTGATAAGCTCAGCTAGCTGTGGGACATATTTTCCTGTAAATATATATACATTGTATAGATGGCAATTCAATAATCAATATAATTGAAAACAAAAAGGTTACTAAGGTTGAATATATATACCTGCATAGCTCTCCCCGGCAATGTAAAAGGTTCTCTTTCTGTATGATGGGAACTTCAGGAACCACTTGTGCAGAAAGGTATAAGCATCATTTGCTAAAAAAAAATTGCAAAACATTAGATTCAAAATTTTAATTTATCTCATCAGAGAAAGGACAGTAGTTTTCATACATAGTCTGCGCAAGCTCACCTGTTAAGTCATCTCCCAAATTATGGTAATCACTAATTGTATTGGAGTAAGAAAAACCAACTCCAATTGGTGACTCCAAGAATATCATGTTGGCTTCTGCATCATCATGGACATTATTAGGAATTATTGTTAATACAATCTAATAATTATTATATGCTAAGCATCACTGATCTTGTAATTGGGAACAATAATCAAGAGCATAGATGCACTATTCTTTATGACGTGTGAAAAATCTAAAAAAAATAAATAAATAGCTAATACCTTTATTCCATGAATAAGGATTAAATTTAAGTCCCTGCCCGTCAGTGTCCACTATAAAAGGACCAATCTCCTGTGTTGCTCCATATCCCACAGAAGAACACCCGGGACCTGAAACATAAAAAATCTTGTCACCTTAGAAGACAACATTGAATATAAGAAATTAACTACTATCATGAGCAATTGAATGAGATTTAGTTGGATGCCTTGCAAATGATTAAAAATAAAATGGCATCGATTAAGAGATAAGGAAAAGGGATGATCATATACATCCTTAAAGGACACCATTAATTAATTTTTTTATTAGCAAAAGTCTGTCCATATAGAGTGGTAGGTTCGCTCTAGGGAACGGCCAATATTGAAATCAATAGTGAGCAATTTGTAGTTGGTCTTCTCTCTTCCCTATTGGTTAGATCAGAATCCGAATGGCATAAAAAATAGTGGAAGGTGCTTGTTTTAGAAAACCCTACAACATGTTAAATCAAAATTTCTTCAATCCTGTCACATAATTCCGGCAAAAGCTCCTCCAATAGACGTCAATTTCTTTTTTCCGGTCAATCCCCAAAAGAAATTTGTAACAAGCTTTAAACGTCATGAATATCCAAATAATTAAAAACGATCATAATATGTAAGCTTTTACCTCCATTAAGCCACAGCACCAATGGTTTTTCTTCAGGGCGAGTCGTGGCCTCATAGAACCAGTAAAAGAGAGCTCTTCCATTCTTTTCATTCACAGTGACATAGCCAGCATAGTGGCGGAAGTCCACATCGGGCTGACCAGGCAAGTTAGTCACAAGATCACCATCCCCATTTTTCAACGAGTTCATTGATGGCTTACCACTGTCCCCTCGCCAACGTCTACCCAGAACTGGAGGCTCAGCCGCCGCGGATACTAGAATGTTAAGTAGCAAAGAACCATACACTGTTGCCTTCAATGCAAAATCCATACTGAAACAAGAAACCGTATATGGTTGAACACAGCCTTAATTTTCAATACAAAACAGGATGGAATTCAAGAAACATCACTTGTGTATTTATACTCATAGAAGAGTAATTAATTAAGATAAAATTAGAATATTATTGAGAGGTATTGGTAAAAGGTCCTACGTGGCACCTTGATTTCGATCGGTTGGCAACTTTATGGCATCTGACATGGATATTAGGCAGCTTGTAGACAATTCTTGCATGAACATTAAGGCTTGGTGGAGCCTCCAATTGCGATAATTGTTGTTGATTCATAGTCACATGAACTACGTTGCTCATTCATATTAATCTCTATATTATATTTTGATTACTATCTATATCATGATCATGTCCTTTCACATATATATTTTCTTGATTCTTGGTTGATCATATATTTTTTAAATTCCATATCTAGATAAATTATGGACATAAAGTCGAACAGATTGCTTAATTTGGGCTTATTTTAAAGATTTCTTTATTACTAATGGGGAAACAAGAAGAGAACCAACCGACTAAGGAAGCATTTAAAATGAAAGAGAATATATATATATATATATACTGATAACCATATATCTAATCAAATATATTTAAGGCAGAGTTTAAGAATTTTGGTAAAAAAGTCGGAAGAATCTGATTTGATTTGACCATGTTGATATGTTTCTCTAATTTTTAAATGAACTTGGGTTCCATTTTGTCAGTCATATATTGAATACAAATGCAATAAAGTTTGATTTCTAAAGATACTCGTTTAGTTAGCATGTGGCTTTTTGAATTTACGTCAGCAAGTAAAAATGTTGAAATATAAAGGAAATGCGCACCCTTATCAATGTAATATTAAGTAAAGAATATATATATATATATATATATTAAGTAAAGAATATTTATTGATCAAGTAATTACCAAAGATAATATATTATGTGCTTGCTAACGTAGAAGTTTACATGTCTTCGGTAATTATTAGATTTAGCGTACATCTCAATAGACAAATGGACAAATCTATTACTAGTTATAGCTATTAAGATAACGTGCACCAGTCATAAAACATAAAGGCACTCGTGATCAATTTAAAAAGAATATCAGGAGGTGGTTTTTTTTATCTAAAAGCTGAATACCTGGTATCCGTTAGTCAATTTTGTAGAATTGGAAGATAATTAGTGAGATCTACAAAAATACATTATCTAATTGGAATGCCCTGAAATCTCGAATAACTAGGGCCGACATCACTATCCTGAACTAAAGACAATTACATCATTTGATTTGAATCATCAAATCTACTGTTACAAAGTCCACCATCCGAAATTCCACAGAAATATTTTCCATGATTATAAGAAGAAAGGTTGAACAAGGTGCAACACGTGGCGATAATTTTGTAGAGATTGACCATAATGTGGACAGTCAATTGTCAATGTCAATAAATAAAGTTACAAGGTGGGAAGGCAATATTAATTTTGGGTATATATTCGAAATTGGTGGCTCCTCTATAATATACAAAAAGGAAACTGTTTTTAGGAATCTCATCATCACAAAGTTGAAAGATGGAGTTTTGTGGCGAACCTTGTGGGTTGTGACAATCTGATGACCTCCAGAAAAGGTTATCAAATGCTAAAACAAACAAACCCAACCAACTTGGTTGTTGAACAATGACTTGGATTCCAGCTTTAATAGTTGAATAATGAATTGGAAATCGCCTATTCATCATTCAGTATATTTATTAGTTATTTCTATTTGGATTATTTTACGTATATCTTTAAACTAAAATATTCTTCTCAATAATTAACCAGAACATATTTGATATCTTGATAGAAAGGAATTCTTTCGTTTCCTATAAGCTGATGTTAAGAGAAGCTTACTTTAGTTTATTTCTTACTGGATATAATATGCGCGAACTTATCTAACATCAATACATCATTTATGTTTACTCTAGAATATGAATATCTTCCTTGGAGTTGATTGCTAGAGTCATATGATGCTTTATTTAATTAGTTTTAAAGATTATTAGTATACACATAATTAAACATGTTAATTATATGTATACAAATATTTATCTAGTTATGAAGATGGTGGGTACGTCTTGGTAGGGTACAATGTATGGGCATTACATGACGAAATTAATCGGTTCTTGTGGACCGTATATGTCACTTGGATGATCCAGGATTTTTAGACAATATAAAGGGAATGAAAAATAAAATAAAAAAATAAAAAATTAAGGAAAGAAAGAAAGAAAAAAGTTCTTCTTGTCTCCATTCACATGTTATAGTATTCTCTTAGTGACTAAGACTATGCTCTAAAGTATCAATATGCGTCATCGTTTTAGCACCAGAAAATAAAAATTGCACTCAACTGGGAAACTGCCCACCACATCTTTCTTGTCTTCAACAAAACAAACTTTGTATTGGCCAATAGATTTCCACCCATTCACTTAGTTAACTCCTTAGGTCATTCCTTTTATTGTTTGATTCACTGCCACTAAGTAGGATTCTCTACAATTTTAATGATAGAACTTAAGTAAAGTGCAAAATTTATATATCTACGTGCCAATATTTGTTAGGATATAGCTTAATATTTAATATATAGTTTACATTTCATCTACTGTGTAACACAGCAAGTCCATGTTCGATTTCTGACTTTGGTGCTCCATTTTGGTTGTTGCGCAATTCATCTGAACTGCAAGGAGACACGTTAGCTTATGTGACAAATCGAGCATCAAGGCTTTACTGTGTAGCTTTTTGTGCCAAGACAAAACTTACTGAAATGTGATAAACTCCATCTTCCTCATCTTCAACTCTTTTCACTTTTGTACTTTAATTGGTAAGAAAGTATCAAGTCAATAACATGATCATTAGAATTAAGATAGAGCGCACCACTAAAGAAAGCTGCAAATGAAGAGTCAAAGTATCAAATCAGCTTCAATTCACCAGTAGAAAAGTTCCATGCAGCCAAATAGTAGAGGAATCTCAGTACAGTTTTTCAGTCATCCGTCGTCGGCCTTGAATTTCAGGTTCAGGCGTACGAGGGTTCGCATCTCCACGGGGGAATATTGAATCACGGATTATTAATCTAACATGTTACTCGATCCATTAATATTTTAATTAGATGTATACTAATACCCCTTATAATTGAGAAATAATTAAGTCCTCCTGTAACATAAATTGATAATTGTTAGAATTCATTAATTCCAGAAAAAGTGTATATCAGTGAGACGTCACAGAAGATGCCTCTGGAATAAACATATATAATATACTGAATGGATAGGCCTTAAAAAGAATGTGGCATGCCGTTGTTGTAAAATCTCGTTATTAATTAGGGTCATTTGTTCTGATAAATCTAGGTATTTAAAAATACTTAAATTTTCCATGGAATTTTCCTAGAGTGGTCTATGTTAAAAAGCATATGTATGCTAACTAAACTTTTGAATGTATTCCAACTATACAAAACACACTGTCAAAGTACCAATACATGATTAAAGCAAAGAGAAATAGCATTATTCCATGTCTAACGAATGATGTAAAACATCGTCACTTAAGTGCAACTAAGGAATCCAAAATGCCACAGTTACGAGGATAATTAACCAAATTATTATCTACTCATCCGCTATTGGGAATTGAAGAAATAAAGAAAGAGCAACGACAAAGAGCAACGACTTGATCGATATTCTTGTTGTCTTATTTTCTTTGGTAGAGAAGAAACTTATCTTATCGGGAGCTATTAATTCCATTGAAGAAAGAAAGAGAAGGCATAATTAATGACTCACATTCAAAATCTCTGTTAGAAGTTGGAACGAATAATCCATATACATATATATTTATCTTAAACCTAATGATTGCTTAAATGAATTAATTATTCATCAAATAATATAAAACCCTCTGGATGGAACATATAAGGATTATGGTTAAACTATATTAATATAATGGTAAGTGGTTCAGCCATTCATATCCAATTAATCTATAATCCATAATTTGCCAAGAAGGCACTTACAAGAGTCAAGAGGATCAGTGACATTGGCGTTTGTATGTTTTTCAGTGGAAGTTGTCTGACCAATCGGAGGCATGAAAAGACACATTAGCATGTGGAACACACTGTGAATAAATTCCGCATTGACCAAAAACCAGATTCTGATAAGCCTCATCTCATCACCTTGATTGATCTTTGCTTATGTTTATCCTTTGAAAAATTTGCACCTACTGATTGAACCTGTGACCTTTAAATTGAAATAAAGAGCACCGAATTTTCGAAGTTCCTTCTCGTTTTGGTGGGTGCAAGAATTATCATCTTCGTTTTGAATTAGGTACTTCATCAAGAAAAGACAACTGGTAGGAGTATTTGATACAAAGACAATTAAATTTGCCATACAAGAATTGGCTGTGTGCTACTAAATGGAAATAACAATGTATATATATCTTACAGGAAAATTAAGGTGAAATCCGCATATTATGCTCCATAAAATTCGAGAAAATTTTAATGTATATCATATACACTCCGTCAAGATTATGATAATAATATTTAATATTTAATACATAAATTTGAGAAATCAAGAAATGTCATGTATTAATTTTGTTTTAAAAGAAGGTTTTTAATTCCTAAGTTAATTGTGACGTAGCGAGTTAGTGTAATAATAAGGATAACACTCGACTATACCTTTAAAATTGATAAACAAGTCTGATCAATTACAGAAATTTAGATCATAAAGTTTGAAGTAAAATCTAAATAATCATTGAATATATCCAAAAACGAATAATATGTTTATATAGGGTGGTAACCAACTCTAACAAGACTCCCGATAAACAAGGAACTAAAAATCCAAATTAATTAAAAAAGAAAACCCTAAATAAAATAGGAAAAAAACGCATAGAAAACTAAAACGGCTTCGAAACACACTAAAACGGTGGATTTTGGGACTGAAAAAGACCTCCAACTAGAGAACCAATTGTCACTTCATAGAGCTTGAAACGAACTTTCCGTTGATGTATTATGAGCCTTATAACTCTTTTCGAATCAAAAGTTATAACTATTTAAAGTTAGCTTACCCGCATTTTGGCTTCTAACATTAGAACGAGATTTTTAATCTACGGTTAGATATATACACCATAACTTTCACTGTAATCTAAAGAAGTTTTCATGATCATAGATAAGTATGAAGTCTAATATATGTATATGTACCAGAAGAATCTCTTTCTCATCACCATTAACCTTGACCTATATGTATTAAGGAAGCTGAAGATTGTTTTTTTAGAAAGAGTAAATTGATAATTTAATTACCGGTATAATTGAAATGATACCATATCGGAACCTGGCCTAATTATGTTCCTTTTGTTTTCTTAAAGGTTCTTAGTTCTGTCGCCACTAACTAAAGTGAAATATGGGTCATAACAAATCCTAATTTCACACTCATACGAACAAAAACTGGCGAAAAATCTTCCCTTCTCAATTATCTAGTCAAGCAAGCTAAAGGTTTATTAATTATATTTTTGAGCCAAGTGATATTTATATGTGATCTTTCTTTTTCTTTCTGCTAAAGGGAGACATTGTTAACTGCCTAATTATAAACTTTTTCCTGTAGGCAGACTCAGCAAGAAGCTCTTTATCTAGAGTTGCGTATTTTTCTGATCTTCAACATGTTTTATTTTTCGCCCCTTCAACATAATCCATATAATTCAATCTGTCACAACAAAGAAATGAAAAAACTATTCTCACTTTATTGCTTATGGAAGATATCCATAGGGCTCGTGCTGTATGTGCATCTTTTATTCCACGTTTTGCATCAAAACATAATTTAAGTACACTTAAGATTTTCGGGCCAAAAGTATAGCCACCCGTCTCTAGCTGACTACTTTTTTCATCTTTTCCTCACAACTTCTCATTGAAAAATAAATTTTCCCTCGTCCCAATCACTAATAAGTAGGCGTTGTCAGAAAGAGGCAAAAGAGGCAACCAAGCTGCCAAAGAAAGCGCGAGAGAGAAAGAAGACTTTGAGAGGAAACGTATATTTCATTGATTATGTTTGTACATAATTACATCAATTTATACAGAAAAAATAAAGTATGCAAGGAAAGTATTTAATTACATGATTTCAGCTGTAATGTAATAATCTCATCAATTAGAGAGCAGAATTAGTCCCGTAATAGAGCTCAATCATTGTGATTGAGCTCAATCATATCCTATGATAAATGCTAATAATCTTCATATGTCAACACTCTCCCTCAAGCTAGAGGTTTGTATACGTCATAAACTCCGAGCTTGCTTAAGAGATGTGAATGTTGTTTGAAACATAGTGGTTTCATAAAGAAATCAGTGGGTTAATCCATGGTTTGAATGTGTTTAGTTTTGATCAACCCATCTTGTATCTTGTCTCTAATGAAGTGGCAATTGATTTCTATGTGTTTTGTCCTTTCATGGAATACTAGATTAGCTGCAATGTCATTTGCCGCTTTGTTGTCATAGTATAATTTGACTAGCCTCTCTACTCGAATATCAAGATCCTTTAACAACCTAAGAATCCAGGTGATTTCACATGTAGTCTTGGCCATAGCTCTGTATTCTGCCACTGTCAATGAAAGGGATACTGTTGACTGCTTTTTTGTTTTCCATGATATTAATGATCCTCCTACTTTGATGCAAAAACCCGTGAGTGACCTTCTCATCATGGGACATGATTCCCAATCTGAATCGCAATATGCTGTGAGACTCAAGTTTTCTTCTCTAGGCAAGAGAAGTCCTAGCCCTAGACATTCCTTTAAGTACTTGAGAACTTTAACTGTTGCTTCCTTACGGGATTGTTTTGGTGCATGCATAAATTAGTTGAGAATTTGAACTGTGTAGCATATGTTAGGTCGTGTCATTGTCGGGTAGATGAGTCGACCGACAAGGCATTGATAACTAGAACTATCTTCTAAGAGTGGATATGCTTCTAAGTCTTGCACAGTAAGTTTTGCATTCTGTTCCACAAGGATAATGCTTGGTTTGTAGGCAGACAATCCTAAATCTGAGATAAGTTCTAACACGTATTTCCACTAACTGAGAGAAATGCCAACTGGAGATCTTGCAATCTCAATTCCCAAAAAATATTTTGGTGCTCCTAAGGCCTTGATGTGGAATGATTTGTGTAATTGCTCTTTTAATGTCTTAATGGAAATTTCATTGTTTCCTGTAATAAGTATGTCATCGACATATACTATCAAACTGATGAAAGACTCACCTTGATGTCGAGTAAAAAGAGCATAATCATGTTTTGACTGAGAGAAGCTTATGGCAGTGAGGGCCTCGATGAATTTAGCATTCCATTGTTGAGATGCTTGTTTCAGACCATATAAAGACTCTTGCAATCTAAAAACAAGATTCTCCCCCTGATTGTGAAGACCAGGTGGAAGGTCCATATATATTTCTTCCTCAAGGTCTCAGTGAAGAAATGCATCATGGATGTCTATTTGATGGAGGTGTCAATTGCAATGTGATGCTTTAGAAAGAAAGGCATGAACTGTGATATGTTTGGTAACGAGAGAAAAAGTTTCTTGATAGTCAAAACCTTCTCACTGAATGAAGCCTTTGGTGACAAGACAGACTTTGTAGCGATCCATTGATCTATTAGCGCGATATTTTATTTTGTACACCCATTTACAGCCAATGGGTCTACAATGAATGGGTCGAGGAACCAAATCCCAAGTTTCATTTGAAGCAAGAGCATTAAGTTCGACCTCATAGCAAGATGCCATTATGGATGTTTGATGGTGTCAGAGCAAGAGTAGAGTTCACGGTCTACTGAAATTTTGCTCATAAATGCCCTGTGTTCTGAAGATAAACGATCTAAACTGATATAATTAGATGTGGGGTATAGGATACTTGTGGTGTTGGAACAAATGTAATTTATAGTCCACACAGGTGGTTTTGAAATCCGGGAGGAGCGTCTGAGTGGTTTAGGTCTGTGAGTGGTCGGCGTCTGAGTGGTTTAGGTCTGTGAGTGGTCGGAGATTCAATGACACCATCATTGGTTGGAACATTTTCTGAATTGGATGGAGATGTCTTAGATATTGGACCATTTTCAGTTTCCCTTGTTGTTGTCAAAGGAACATTGACTATGTTGTCTGTTGTTGAAGATAACTGAGTGTTTGGAATGGAAACTACTGTAAAAGGAGTCCGTTTGATGGTTCAAGATAAGGTGGAGCACGTGTGGGTGTGAGCAAACTTGAAGAAGATTCTTTTTCTAGATCAATGAATAGGAAGATCTCTTCATGAAATATGACATCTTAACTAATCAAGAATTTGCGTTACTTGGGATCATATAAGCGGCACCCCTTTTTCAACATTGGATATCCCATAAAGATGCATTTAGTGGCCCTTGGGTCAAATATGTCATGTGGACCAACTATGGTGGAATAGCAAAGACACTCAAAAACCCGCAAGTGGGTGTTGTCGAGTTTCTTCCCAAAAAGTAGCTCATAGGGTGTTTTTTCCCCAAGGACTTGTGTAGGCATATGATTGGCTAAATAGGTAGTAGTGATCACACAATCTCCTCGAAAGGTTAAGGGTATATTGGCTTAGTGTTTAAGGGCTCGGGCTACTTCTACAAGATGACGGTGTTTACGTTCTATAACCTCATTTTGTTGTGGATTGTAGTGTTGGAGTAGATGCCCTAAAACCAATCAATTATTATGGAATTGACTCTTTGTAATAATGTTTATTAATCAATAAAAGGCATTATCTACTGTTCATGTAAATCATAGTTATATGTATTGATATATGTCCTTAGGATGGTAGAACCGTGACGAGGGTATTAAGTGTTTCAAATCTTGATAGTAAGAACCTTATGAGCACATATGGTGGCCATTCTATAAATGTCTGTAGCCCTAGTATGTGTAACGCCCCACTTGAGGTACGTAGCTATTGTTTCCTCTTTCGCTCTTATTTGCGTTGGTTTTTGGTATTATAGTGTGACTGAGTGTTGTGTTGAATGCTTGCCCTGAAATTGGTTGAAAATAGAAGAAGTTTAGTGTACTAAGCTTCGCCGGGGCGAAGAAGAATCTTCGCCGCGGCGAAGATGTGTTGAAACCACGGGGAAACTCTCTGGACAGTTTCGCCGCGGCGACAGGCCGTTTAAAATGTTTGTTGAGTTTTAGATATTTTCTTCCCTAAGGGCAATTTGTCCTTTCTACCCCTAATTAGCAGGAAAAGTGGGGAGTTAATTGTAAGGATTTTTCATAGAGAATATGTTGATATGGGGGTGAGTTTGTAATGAATCAAAGGATATAGATGGAATTCCCAAAGAAGAGTAAGGGCAAAATGGGAATGATTGTGTATAAATCTCATTAAAAGGAATTAAGAGTTAGCAAACCCCTCATTCTTCTTCTCAAAAACGCAACTCTCCATCCTTGCTCCTCTCAACTTTTCTTTCTTTTGATCAAGGAGTTCCAAGGGGTTTTTGAAGTGATTTGGGGTAGAAAATCAACCTAAGGCTTCCTAAGGTAAGGATTCCTACTTAAGTTGTGTGATTTGTGAGTTTTAGTTTATATTGAAGTTTGAGGGTTTTTGTTCTTTTGGTTAAGAGTAGAGAAAAAGTCAAGCAAAACAAGTGAAAGGAAGAGTTGGTGAAGTCTCTCCATAACAAGGTAAGTAAATCCCAACCCAAGTTGAGATTTAAGAATTTTCTTGATTAGGGTTTTGATAGAAATGATGTATGTATGTGATATACATGTGATATGCCATGTATGGAAGTTTAAATAGAGATTTCTATGCTTTGTGAATGTTAATATCTTGCAAATATGAGAAATGAGTTGTTGGGTTGGAAAGGTAGTTTGAGATGGAATTGAAGGGGTGTATGGATCCCCTTTTTGGAAGTGCTTTCTTTGACAGGTTTTATGGTTATGTGAAGGGGTTTCTCCCCATTTTGGATGGTTAGAGAAAGATTTAGAATCATTGCTATAGTAGAGTTTTATGATGCACTTGAGTTGTTTGATGAAATGCCTAATAGAGGTTTGAGTTTGAGTAGTGAACCTTAATTCTTGCAACATTGCATGTTGGCATTTCATAAGTGCATTAGTGGAGATGAACCATCCATATGCATTATTATATGCATTGAAAAGTGACCTAAGAAAGAGTAGGAAACTTTGTGTATACAATTACTCTATGAGTAGAGAGCTTGGTGAATGCAACTACTCTAAGGGTAGAGAGAATAAAAATGCTAGAATAGAGTGGTTTAGAAGAGTAGAAGTGATGGGTTGATGCTTTGTGATCATCACCCGACAGTTATGGGAATCGGGTTGATGCTTTGTGATCACCACCCGAATAGCCCTTAGAGATGGGTCGATGCTTTGTGATCGTCACCCGATAAGTAGTAGAAACGGGTGGATGCTTTGTGATCCCCACCCGGTTAGTTAATAGATAAGTAGGTTGATGCTTTGTGATCATCATCCGACATTTAGTAGAAGTGGGTTGATGCTTTGTGACCATCACCCGATAGTGACTAGAGACTGGTTAATGCCTGGTGATCGTTACCCAAAAGTCATGAGGAACGGGTAGGTGCTAGGTGATCTCCACCCGATAGTTAGGAAAAAACCGAGTTGGTGCTTTGTGGTCCCCACTCGGTAGTCACTAAGAACGGGTTGGTACTGTGTGAATTCCACCCGATAGTCATGGAGAGTGAGATGGTGCTGTGTGAACGCCATCCGGCCGTACCTCCGGTAAGATGAGGCCGTGATGTTAGTAGAAACAGAAATAGAATCAGAAATGGTATAAGGAAAGAATTAAGAGTTATTCATACGGGGACAGACAGATAGAGGGTTTTACTTACTGAGCATTATTTTGTGCTCACCCCGTTATTTTCCTTTGTGGATGCAGGATCTAGGTGATGATGCAGTCGGAGGGCCGTCGGCAAGTGAAGAGAAATAGCTACACTGTTTCCCCTGTTTTGTCTTTTAAAACGAATTTTTGTAAACAGTACTCTTTGTGTATAAAAGACATATGAATTATAATGAAAAGAAAATTTTGGGGCCCAATTTTATATTGTTATTATGCATGCATTATACTAGTTTTCAAGCAGTTGTTACAGTATTATTCTGACTAAGGACACAGATAATACGGTAAGGCTATCATAGTGTTGAATGACCTTGTCGAAAGGCAGTGATTGATTCACTTGTCAAGATTGTTTGCCAACAACCTAGTGCAACACATGGGTGATTGATGTAGGCAAGTTCACTGGACTGACCCACCAGAAGATTCCATATAGATGGTAACCTCAGTGTCTATGGAAAAAATCCTCTAACGAATGGTGGTGCATGTGATCCTTAGACTTAAGATCATCAGAGCACCCTATGCATCGATTGGTGTAGTTTGACACTTGCCCAATGCAGTTTTATTCAGAGCTGTTAATACGGTAATGATGGCTGGATCGAAGAGTGTATCAAGACTATGGTAGATTAACAGAGGATTCATCACTCCCGGTTATGGGAGAAGTTATCTCACGGCGTAATTCAGTTAATGACAATGACAGTAAACTTATGATCATATAATTTATTATTCTGGTCATTAGTCTAGTAACTAAATATAATATATCAAGGATAATTGAGGCTGACACTATTTCTATGCCTTAGTCTCGATGAGATAACAGATGATGAAAGGATTTAATTGCACAGTAACTATATCATTGACAGGTAGCTATTTCGCTGAATCCGAATCTATCGGGTGACCATGATGCTTTGCTAGGGGCTAATCTTGGTCTGTGTGTAGTGAGATGATTGATTGGTGTCAATCGCGATACCACTCACTACCGGTATGATAAGGAGCCTATGGGTCACACACTAAGGAGATAATTTAAGGGTGGTTAACTATGGAAGGGTATTTTCATCTTTTGGACAAAAGAGCATATTAGTAATTTTGCTGTGTAATTAAATTTATTGAGGTTGTTATCTGTGTCCAATTTTATTTATTATGAGTTTAATTATTGAAGTTAATATTAATACTTAATTAAATAATTAACAGGGACCTATGTGCGATTCCACTTAAGTTCGATTGTTGCTAAACTTTGGGGGTGAAATTGATATTTGGCTTTCTATATAAAGAAAAACAAAATAGGTTTTCACATGGAATTTCATTATTCAGCCGTAGGAGTTTTTGAGAGAGAATTTTTCTCTCTTCTCTTCACTTCATCCTTCCAAACCTTGAATCCTTAAAGCCAAGGATTGGTTCTAGCAAAACCAATCTCTGGTCTTTGTTGTACTGTCTTCGTGCAGACGACGTGAATTCGATCCTACACTTGGATTGGTAGCGAGATCACGTTTAGAGATATTGTTGGAGCCTCCAAACGCTGGTATGATCTGATCCTTGCTTGGATTTGTGTTATTTCAATTTAAGCATATAAAATATATACATAACAGACCCTGATCTTGGGTTCAACAAATTAATCGATGGAAAAAATTTCATTTTTGGTTGCATTTAACCGATCGATTTACTTACATGTAGGTACAGAAACTCTCAAGAAGAACCCCATTAGAAAGGAATAGAGAGGAACACTGATTATTGAAAAAATCTAGGGCATTATCAGTGCAGACTCATTGAACCTTTTTGTGAAATTGTGTTTGGACCATGGATAAAAAATGTTGAATATGGGAAAATGCTTGAGATTTTGAGTGCATAAGAAATACCCATGTTCCCCAAGAGAAGTTATCAACTATGGTGAGGAAATACCTTGATCCACCATGATTAGGAATGGGATAGGGTCCCCAAATATCAATGTGAATCAAGGCAAATGGGATGTTTTTGGAGGAAGTGTTGGTGAGCAATTTGACCCTGGCTTGTTTTGCAATAGGGCAAACTGGACAATTAGGAATAGGTATGGAGGCATTGTGACCCATTCTTTGATGAAAAATAAATGAGCACGTATTAATGTTTGTATTACAAAGATATTGTTTATTTTGTGTAATACAAGTAATGAACTCTTTAATTTTTACAGGAAAAATCAGAAAATGGCTCCAAATAGTATAGGTTGTGATGAGCTTTACCCAAGCCCATCGGTCTGCAATCGAAGGGTCCCAAAAGATGTTAGGTTATGGCTAAATAATATGCGGAATATAAAACAAAATTTTTATTCAATTAACCCATTAATCCCACGATCAAGATTGATATATGCAATCCGTTTATAAAACAAAACAACTCGCACAAGGTTTGTTGTTATTGCCTGTGTTTGGAGGCTCCTTCGGGTTTATTTGATTTGCTTTTCGCTAGTCGATTCAAGATGGAATCACTCCTAAGAAGTCCACAAAAAGGTAGGGAGGCTAATCCACACGCAAGGAAGTTTGCTAGAATCCTTGGGTGCAAGAAGAAAGAACACGCAATTGAGAGAATGAATTCTCTCTCAAAAACTAATAGGCGGCTAGGGTTTTTGCTTGGGAGAAAATAATGAACTTCTTGTTATTTAATTGTCCCATTCCTTTTCTTATATAGTGGAGTATAAAATATTCCCCATTAAGAATAGGAATATGTCTATTCCTTCTTTTGGAATGGGATGTTTCCAATTAAATACACCTTCCTATTTTGCAATAGGACATTTCCCAATTAAATATACCTTCCTATTTTTCAATAGGATATTTCCCTATTAAATATATATTCCTAATAAATAAATATGAATATTTATTTATCCATATATTTAGTTAATAGGATATTTAAATATATTAGATATATTTATTCCATATATTTAATCCACATTATAATGTTTTATATTAATATTAATATAATTACAACTTTGCTAAATTAAATTCAATATAAATATTGAATGTTAGCAATGACCTTCAGCGAATTTAATCGCACAACAAAATTACCAAAATACCCTTTTCATCTAAAAGATGAAATTACCCTTCATTTTCATTCTCAATAAAATTTCCTTTAATGTGTATGACCCGTATGCTCTTTGTTATGTTGGCAGTAACCAGATTTATAAGTAAGCATCAACTAATTAGTGTTTCGTACACCAATCAAGATTGACCTCTAGCAAGACATCATGATTACCCAACAAATAAAGATTCATTAAAGTAGCTACCTTTCAACAATATGGTTACCGTGCAATTCCAATCATTTCATTATCATTTATCTCATCAAGGTTTGAAGTACAGAAGTAGTGTCAACTTCAATGAATGTACCTTGATGTGTTTATATTCGATTGTCAAATCAATGACCATATAAATTGGATTCGAGTACCGACTCGATTCCACTGTGACCACCGATTTTGTTGTCGTAGTTCCTAACCTAATATCTTAGCGAGATAATTTCTCTTGTAGAGTGATGAATCCATTGTTGATCCACCATAGCCATAGTGTACTTCTTGATGTAACCAACGATTATCGAACTAATAACCCTAAATAGGATCACGTTAGGCTAGTGTCAAATTACGTCAATAATTACACACTGCTCTCTGGTGATCTCAAGTCAAGGGATCACATGCACCACCATCTGTTGGAGAATGTATTCCATAGACACTAGCGTTACCATCTTGTGTGGAACCCTCCGGTGGGTCGATCTAGTGAACTTGTCATTAACAAGCACCAATGCATTGCACCAGGTTGTCACCTAACAACCTTGACATGTGAGAATTGTCACTACCTTTCAGTAGGGTCGTTCAACGCTATGATAACCTTACCGTATAATCTGTGTCCTTGGTCAAATTAGTACTGAGGCTACGGACAATTCTGGAATGGCCACTATATTTGATCATAGAGTCCTCACAATTAAGATTTAAAACACTTAATTTCCTCGTCATAGTTCAACCCTTCTAAACACACACACACACACACACACACACACATATATAAATGAATGCTATGATATAGAAGTTATGCCTTTATTGATATTCAATAATTTTATTACAAATGTCCTAATATTATTGGCTCTAGTGCACCTATCCTAACAATCTCCCACTTGCACTATAGTCAATCATTCATATATTTAATACCAAATGATGCTAAATTCATGCTTATGCTGTGATGGAGATTTCGTTAGTGAGTCTGCTATATTGTCATCGGTAGGTACTATGCTAATTTGCACATCACCTTTCTGAATGATTTGTCTAATCAGGTGATAACTTCTAAGTATATGATTAGATCGCTAGTGAGACCGTGGTTCCTTAGCCTGAGCAATGGCACCATTGTTGTCGCAGAATAGCTCGACTAGATCAATAATGCTTGGAACCACTACAAGTTCAGTAACGAACTTGTTGATCCAAACATCCTCTTTGGCTACATCAAATAATGCTATGTACTCAGCTTTTGTTATAGAATATGCCACAATGCTTTGTTTTGAACTTTTCCAACTCACTGCAGCTCCATTTAGACAGATAAAATATCTTGACTGTGATAAAAAATCATCTTTGTTGGTCTGGAAACTAGCATCACTGTATCCTCTTACAGTGAGCTCATCTTCTCCTCCATAAACCAAGAATGCATCCTTAGTCCTTTTCAGTACTTGAGGATATTCTTGGCAACTGTCTAGTATTGCCTATGTCGATCTGATTGATGTCTACTACAAATGCTCAAGGCACATGAGACATCAATCATAGCACACAAAATGGCATGCATGATAGATCATATTGTCGAGGCATATGGAATCTTACTCATCTTATCTCTCTCATCTTATGTCCTTGGACACATATTCTTTGAGCGAAATATGCCATGTGACATTGGAAGAAACCCTTTCTTGGATTCTTCCATATTGAATCTTTTCAGCACTTTGTCTATATACATACTCTAACTTAGGCCAAGCAATCCACGAGATCCATCACGATAAATCTTTATACCGATGATATAGGTTGCTTCTCCTAAGTCCTCCATGGAGAATCACTTGGATAACCAAGTCTTTACTATTTGCAAGTTTGGTATGTCATTTCCAATGATTAATATGTCATCAACATTTAATATTAGGAATGCTACTACGCTCCTACTAAATTTCATGTATACACAAGGCTCGTTTCGTTCTAGATGAATCCAAATTCCTTTATGCTTCATCAAAATGAATATTCCAGCTCCTTGATGCTTGTTTGAGTCCACAAATGGATCTCTTCAACTTGCACACCTTTTCTGTTTGTCCATCAAGAACAAAACCATCAGGTTGCGTCATATAGGTGTCCTTTTCAAGGTTTCTATTTAGAAAAGTAGTTTTGACATCCATCTGCCAAATCTCATAATCGTGGTATGCAACAATCGCTAGCATAATCTGGATGGACTTTAACATTGCAATTGGAGAACAGGTTTCATCATAGTCAATGCCATGTTTTTGTCTAAAACCTTTAGCAACCAATTGTGCTTTATAGGTTTGCATGTTACCATCCATGTTAGTCTTCTTCTTGAAGACCCATTTATACCCTATGAGTTTTACCCCTTCAGGTGGATCCATCAGAGCCCATACTTAGTTCTAGTACATGGAGTCCATCTTGGATTTCATGGCTTCTAACCATTTTGCAGAATTTGGATCCAACATAATGTCGTCGTAAGTTCTAGGTTCATTGTCTTGATAGACTAGTACGTCGCTATGCTAAGTCACAAGAAAACCATATCTCTCGGGCTCATGACGTACTCTTCCAAATCTACGAAAGCTCTTGTGTTGTTTGAAGTGGTACACTTTGTTCAACTATGTGTGGAGTAACCTCTTCACGATGTTCAACCATTTTGCTTGGCACATCATCTTGTCTATCATCTAATGTATCTTGTGAACTTAGAACTTCATTGAGTTCTATCTTCCTCCCACTATCTCCTTTAGAAGGAATTCCTTCTCCAAGAAGACCCTAGTTTGAGCAATGAAAACTTTTTGCTCAACTAGATGGTAGAAATAGTATCCTCTAGTTTCCTTAGGATACCTTACAAAATTACATTTCTCATATTTTGAGGCAAGCTTGTTTGAAGTCAATTTCTTAACAAAAGTGTCACAACCCTAAACTCTTAGATAAGATAAAATGGGCTTTTGTCTATTCCATAGTTCATATGGTGTCTTATCTATAGATAGATGGTACACAATTTAGTGTATAAGTGGCAGCCTCTAGGGCATAGTCTTAGAATGATATAGGTAGATCAGTAAAACACATCATAGACCGAACCATATCCAACGAGGTACGGTTCCTAGTTTTAGACACTCCATTGTGTTAAGGTGTATAGGGAGGTGTGAGTTGAGATACTATCCCACAATCCTTTAGGTATGCATCAAACTCTGAGCTTAAGTATTCTCCTCTCCTATCGGATCGAAGAACCTTGATATTCTTGCCCAATTGATTCTATACGTTATTCTTGAATTCTTTGAACTTGTCAAATGACTTAAATTTATGTCTCATTAAATAGACATAACCAAATCTACTGAAGTCATCAGTATAAAGTGATAAAGTAAGGATATCGACCTCTGGCTTGTACTGTTAGTGGTCCACATACATCACTTGGTTATTGAATCAAAGGAAATATTTGATTCAATAACCAAGGGTGGTGTGAGAGGGTAAAAGGGAGATAGAGGGCAGCCTTTTGCTTTTCAATGATTGAATAATTGTAACGCCCCACTTGAGGTACGTTGTTATTGTTTCCTCTTTCGCCCTTAATCGAGTTGGTTTTTGTTATTATTGTTTGTTTGAGTGTTATGTTGAATGTTTGCCCTGAAAATTGGTTGAAAATAGAAGAAGTTTAGTATTTCGGTCTTCGCCGGGGCGAAGAAGAATCTTCGCAGCGGCGAAGAGGTGTTGAAGCCACGGGGGAGCTGCTGGACAGTTTCGCCGCGGCGACAGGCCGAATAAAATGTTGATAAAGTTTTAGATATTTTCTTCCCTAAGGACAATTTGACCATTCTACCCCTAATTAGCAGGAAAAGTGGGGAGTTATTTGTAAGGATTTTTCATGGAGAATATGTTGATGTAGGGGTGAGTTTGCAATGAATCAAAGGATATGGATGGAATTCCCAAAGAAGAATAAGGGCAAAATGGGAATGAGTGTGTTTATATTTCATTAAAAGGAAATTAGAAGAATCAAAGAAACCCCTCATTTTTCTTCTCAAACGCAACTCTCCATCCACTCCTCTCAACTTCTTTCTTTTGATCAAGGGTTTTCAAGGGGTTTTTCATTTTTGGAGTGTTTTGGGGTGGAAATCAAAATAAGGCTTCCTAAGGTAAGGATTCCTTCTTAAGTTGTGTGATTAGTGAGTTTTGGTTATATTGAAGTTTGAGAGTTTTTATTCTTTTGGTTAAGAGTAGAGAAAAAGTCAAGCAAACCAAGTGAAAGGAAGATTTGGTGAAGTTTCTCTATAACAAAGTAAGTAAAACCAAACAAGTTAGGATTTATGAAATTTCTGATTAGGGTTTGTAGACTTGATGTATGTATGTGATGTGCATGTAATATGTCATATGAAGGATAATAGAGATTTTTATGCCTTGTGATGTTTATTCATTGCAAATATGAGAATGGGTTGTTGGATTGGCAAGGTAGTTGAGATGGATTTGAAGGGGTGTTATGGAACCCTTTTTGGAAGTGTTTGTTTGACAGGTTATTAGGCTTGTGAAGGGTTTTTTCCCATTTTGGATGGTTAGGAAAAGTTTGAGACTCATGGCTATGATAGAGTTTTATAGTGCACAGAGTTGTTTGATGAAAGCTAATGAGGTTTGAGTGTGAGTAATGAACCTTAATTCTTGCAACATTGCATATTGGCATCTCATAAGTGATTGGTGAAGATGAACCATCCATAGGCACTAGTTGTACATGGAAAAGTGACCTAAGAAAGTGTAAGGAAAGGTGTATGCAATTACCCTATGAGTAGAGAGTTAGTGGGTAAAATTGCTCTAAGGGTAGAGAGCATTGAAAAATGCTACAATAGAATGAATTAGAAGAGTAGTATAGTTGGGATGATGCTTTGTGATCATCACCCGACCGTTATGGGAATCGGATGATGCTTTGTGATCATCATCCGAATAGCCCTTAGAGGAATGGGTCGATGCTTGTGATCGTCACCCAATGAGCAATAGAAACGGGGTAGATGCTTGTGATCACTATCCGATTAGTTATTAGATAAGTGGGTTGATGCTTTGTGATCATCATCCAACAGTTAGTAGAAGCGGGCTGATGCTTTGTGATCATCACCGACAGTGACTAGAGAGGGTTAATGCTTGCTTGGATCATTACCCAAAAGTCATGAGGAACGGGTAGGTGCAAGTGGTCTCCACGATAGTTAGGAAAACCGAGTAGGAGCTTTTGGATCCCCACTTGGTAGTCACTAAGAACGGGTTGGTAATAGTGAATTCACCCGATAGTTATGGAGAGTGAGATGGTGCTGTGTGAACGCCATCCGGCCGTACCCGGTAAGATGAGGTCATGGTATTTAGTAGAAACAGAAATGAAACAGAATTAGAAAAGGATGGAATTAGAGGTCACACACGGGGACAGACAGTTAGAGGGTTTTACTTACTGAGCATTATTTGTGCTCACCCCGTTATTTTCCTTTGTGGATGAGGTTCTAGGTGTTGATGCGGTTGGAGGGGCGTCGGCGAGCGGGAGCAATAGCTACACTGTTCCCCTGTTTTGTCTTTTAAAATACATTTTTGTAAATAGTACTCTTTATGTATAAAGGACACTGTATTGTAATGAAAAGAAAACTTTGGGCCCAATTTTCTATTGTTATTATGCATGCATTGTACTAGTTTCAGTAGATGTTACATTTTTGGTATCAGAGCAAAGATTTTGGGATTGAACAGTGTACTATTCTCATCGCCACGACGTCCTCTAACCGACGTGTGAGTAATTCTTTCCTTACAGTAATTGTTTCTTTAGTTCATTAGTGTGATTATTTTGTAGTGAGGGCGTAGTTATCGAAACCGCGGTAAAGGTGGGGGAATGAAGGAGAAACTTCTAACCCACCAGAGTCTACGCCCCCTCCTTGGATGAAGCTAGAATCCGGGGAATTATACAGCCAGTTATGGCTGAAACTCAGGGGAGAGTTGTACCCCCCGTACAGACACCGCAGTTACGCCTGTCGAAAGAGGGCAAACGGTACCCCCCCCAGTACCGAACAGAGTGGAACCGATTACGGTCTTTTAGTCAGCATCAACCCTAGATTTTAAGGGTACTACAGATCCAGTGATAGCAGAAGAGTGGCTTGGTGCAGTAGAACGAGCCCAGGTTTATTTCCCATGTCAGACCGGGAGAAGATCCGGTATGCGAGTTTCTTGTTTCGGGGTGATGCCCGAATTTGGTGGGAATTAATGGAAGAAACTCATGATGTGACAGTAATGACGTTGGAAGGTTCAGGCAAGAGTTTGAGGCTGAGTATAGAACAGAGGACCAAGTTTATGAGAAGGTCCAAGAATTATCAGTTTACGCAAGGGACGAGCGCTGTGAAAGGACGTACAGTGAAATTCAACGCCCTTGCGAGGTTTGCACCGGGAATAGTTAGTACTTCGCGCTTGGAAGGGATAAGTCGTGCATGGATTGAAGCCGGAGATAGCGGATATTATGACAAGCTCCAACCCTCTCGGAATTATAGTGAGGCTTTGAGGCGGGCAATAAAGGGGGAGATTTTTGAGAATAAAATCTTCCCGTAGGATCCTCGACAGGAGGACCAAAGGGCTACCCTCTACTCCAATAGAGAAGCATGAGGGTGTAAGAGGCAAAGAAATGAAGAACCAGAAGAGAAGTTTCAGTATAAACAGAATAGAAAAGGTGGAAGAATAAACGACCTCGGACAGAGGGGTTTCCTCCTTGCAATAAGTGGGAAGAATCACCCGGGAGAGTGTCTGAGGGATCAGAGAGTGTGCTATAGGTGCCGGCAGCCAGGGCACATGATGAGAGATTGGAAAGCTCCTCTTCCACAACCACTCGGGTTCAGGGGCACTGCGAATGCCAGAGTTTTTACTGTGGCACAAGGGGAAGCAAAGGCAGTCCATCAGCCGTTACTGGTCAGTTATTATTTCATGAGTCCCTTTATATGCTTTAATTGATTCAGGTGCTACCCATTCGTTTATATCTTATGGGTGCTTGAGAGATTAGGTTTGAAACCTACTAGAACGACACAACCCAATAAAATGAACTACCGATGGGTTAGTGTCGTGACCAAGAAACTTTGTTAAGAGAGTCCTTAGTGATCCAGGGTAGAGAGTTACGTTGACTTAATAGTTTCGACATGCCCGATTTGATGTGTGATTCTGGGTATGGACTTCTTAGGAAGGTATGGAGTAGAGATTGACTGTCGGAAAAAGAAGGCGAGGTTTAACCTTGATGTGGAGATAAGTTTAGTTTTGGAGAAGGCCATCAGTTGAGCATGCTGATTAGTAATGTGAAAGCAGGAAGATGTTGAGAAAGGGGTGTTCGGGTTATATTGCCCATGTAGTACAGAGTGGTGATTGTCACAAGTTAGAGATTCAAAGGGTGCCATAGTTCGAGACTTTCTAGATGTGTTTCCGAAGAGTTACGGGTTTGCCTCTAGAGAGGGAGGTAGAATTTAGTATCGAACTAGCACCAGGGACAGCACCAATACCAAAGCCCCTTATCGAATGGCCCCAGTGAGCTCTAAGAATAAAAGAGCACTCCAAGAGCTTTTAGATAAAGGCTTTATCGACCAAGAGTCATTCCCCTTGGGGAGCTCCAATCCTGTTTGTGAAAAAGAAGGATGGATCACTAAGGATGTGTATCGATTATAGGGAGCTGAATAAAGTTACAGTGAAGAATAAGTACCGCTACCCCGGATAGATGAACTTTTCGATCAGTTGAAAGGAGCGGCAGTGTTCTCCAAAATGATTTGAGGTCCGGGTACCATCAGGTAAGAGTGGTTGAGCCAGATGTGGCTAAGACTGCCTTCGTACAAGATACGGGCATTATGAATTGTAGTGATGCCTTTGGTTTGACTAATGCCCAGCAGTTTTTATGGACCTGATGAACAGGGTATTCATGAGTACTTGGATCAGTTCATTGTTGTCTTCATCGATGACAATTGATTTACTCAAAGTCAAGAGAAGAACATGAGAAACACTTGAGATTAGTATTACAACGGCTGAGAGAAAGAGTTGTGTGCTAAATTTTCCAAGTGTGAGTTTTGGCTGAACCAAGTGATATCCTGGGTCATACCGTATCAAAGGAAGGGATTTCGGTAAATCCGAGTAAAGTGCAGCAATCCTGGAATGGCAGAAGCCGAGAACAGTGAAAGAAATCAGGAGTTTCTTAGGCTTAGCAGGCTACTACGGCGATTTGTAGCGGGATTCCCCCAGTGGCTAAACCGTTGACAACTCTTACTAAGCAGAAAACTCCTTTGTCTGGTCAGCAGCATGTGAAGAAGAAGCTTTCAAGAGTTGAAGGAGAGGTTAACATCAGCTCCTGTACTAGTGTTACCGCAGGAGGGTGTAGATTATGACATTTATCAGCACCTTTTTGCAGGACTTGGTGCTGTGTTGATGCAGTTAGGTAGGGTTATAGCTTATGCTTCTCGTAATGAAAGAGTACGAGAACCAGATACCCTATGCATGACTTGAATTAGCAGCGTGGTCTTTGCCTTAAAGATTTGGAGGCATTACCTTTATGGCGTGAGAGGAATATCTACACGATCATAGAGTCTAAAGTACTTCTTCACCCAAAAGGAGTTGAATATGAGGCAGAGAAGGTGGTTAGAGCTGGTCAAGGATTATGATTGTGAGATCAGTACAACAGGGAAAGCCATGTAGTAGCCGATGCTTTGAGTAGAAAAGCCCATATTTCCGGCTTACCAGACAGAAAGAGTTAATAGAAGAATGTCTAAGGAACAGATGAGGTGGTTCGGGAAGAATTGCCAGCCTGAGGTACAGTCCTCTTTACTAGAGGAGATTAGAGAAAAGCAAATGGTTGATGAGGGTGTCAGAAGACAGTTCAGCAAATGCATGAGGGCAAGACAGCAGAGTTCTTTGTGAGAAATGATGTCCTCTATTTCAGAATCGGTTGTGCATTCCTCCAAATGAGGAGTTAAAACAGAAAATTCTTATGGAGGCTCATGACACACCGTACACCGCTCATCCGGGAGCAACCAAGATGTATCAGGATATAAGAAAGGCTATTGGTGGTCAGGTATGAGAAAGACATTGCAGAGTTTGTGGCTAAATGTCAACTTGCCAGCAGTGAAGCAGAACATAAACGGCCGTCAGGATTGCTTCAACCATTGATATCCCAGAGTGGAAATGGGAGAGCATTTCAATGGATTTATCACGGGTCTTCCCAGAGTGCAGAAGGGTGTAATGCAATATGGGGATTGTGGATAGATTAACCAAGTCAGCCTATTTTCTCCCAGTAAAGGAAAGTACCATTACAGATCAGTTGGCTCAGATTTACCTCAAGGAGAGATGTCAGATTGCATGGGTGCCCAAGACATAGTGTCAGATAGAGATTCCAGATTTGTTTCAGCCTTCTGGACAAGTTTACAGAGGAATTTGGGTACCCGTTTAGATTCAATACTGCCTACACCTCAGACAGATGGCCAAACCACGAGAGAACGAATCAGGTGCTCGAGGATATGTTGAGAGCCTGTTGCCATGGATTATAGGTATCCTGGCATGAGAGTTACCCTTAGTGGAATTTGCCTACAACAACAGTTATCAGTCTACAATTAGAATGGCGCCTTACGAGGCTTTATATGGTAGACGGTGTAGGTCTCCGCTTCATTGGTGATGAAGTAGGCGAAGAGATGAGTTGAGTACCGCTCTTGGGCCAGAGATGACTCAGAAACAGTAGAAGATGTGAAGTTAATCAGAAATAGAATGAAAGCAGCCAAGATCGACAGAAGAGTTATGCCGATCTGAAGAGGAAAGAGGTAGAATTCCAAGTGGGCGACAAAGTGTTTCTGAAAGTTCCCCCTACAAGCGAGTAATGCGCTTCGGAAGCAAAGGGAAGTTAGCACGAGGTATATAGGTCCTTTTGAGGTTTACAACGAGTAGGAAAGTGGCTACAGATTGGCACTAACACCTAGTATGGACAGGGTGCATGATGTCTCATGTCTCGATGCTACGGAAGTATGTAGGATCCCCTCCACATCCTGAGCGTAGAAGACGTTGAAGTAGCAGAGAATCTGATTATGAAGAACGTCCAGTTCAGATTTTAGATCGAAGGGTCAAAGAAATTCGGAACAAGAGTGTTCCGTAGTGAAGGTCTTTGGAGGAATCACAAAGTGGAAGAGGCCACTTAGGAAGTAGAACGAGACATGCAGAATCGTTTCCCAGAGTTATTGCAGGAATTTTGGGGACTAATTCTTTAAGGGGGGGAGAGATGAATAACGCCCCCATTGAGGTACGTGTATTGTTTCCTCTTCGCCTTAATCGAGTTGGTTTTTGTTATTTGTTGTTGAGTGTTATGTTCAATGTTTGCCCTGAAAAATGGTTGAAAATAGAAGAAGTTTAGTATCGGTCTTCGCCGGGGCGAGAAGAATCTTCGCCGCGGCAAAGAGGTGTTGAAGCCACGGGGGAGCTGCTGGACATTTTGCCGCGGCGACAAAAGTTTCTTCGCCGCGGCGAAGCGAAAAAATGTTGTTGAGTTTTAGATATTTCTTCCTAAGGACAATTTGACCATTCTACCCCTAATTAGCAGGAAAAGTGGGGAGGTATTTGTAAGGATTTTTCATGGAGAATATGTTGATGTAGGGGTGAGTTTGCAATGAATCAAGGATATGGATGGATTCCCAAAGAAGAATAGAGCAAAATGGGAATGAGGTGTTTATATTTCATTAAAAGGATTAGAATCAAAGAAACCCTCTCTTCTTCTTCTCAAACGCACTCTCCTCTTACTCCTCTCAACTTCTCTTTCTTTTGATCAAGGGTTTCAAGGGGTTTTTGGAGTGTTTTGGGGTGGAAATTCAACCTAAGGCTTCCTAAGGTAAGGATTCCTTCTTAAGTTGTGTGATAGTGAGTTTGGTTTATATGAAGTTTGAGAGTTTTTATTCTTTTGGTTAAGAGTAGAGAAAAAGTCAAGCAAACCAGTGAAAGGAAGATTTGGTGAGCTCTCTATAACAAAGTAAGTAAAACCCACCCAAGTTGAGATTTATGAAATTTCTTGATTAGGGTTTTGATAGACTTGATGTATGTATGTGTGTGCAGTAATATGTATGTATGAAGGATTAAATAGAGATTTTTATGCCTTGTGAGTTTATTCATTGCAAATATGAGAAATGGGTTGTTGGATTGGCAAGGTAGTTGAGATGGATTTGAAGGGGTGTTATGGACCCTTTTGGGAAGTGTTTGTTTGACAGGTTATTATGGCTTTGTGAAGGGGTTTTTCCCCATTTTGGATGGTTAGGAAAAGTTGAGACTCATGGCTATGATAGAGTTTATAGTGCACATGAGTTGTTTGATGAAATGCTAATAAGGTTTGGTGTGAGTAATGAACCTTAATTCTTGCAACATGCATATTGGCATCTCATAAGTGCATTGGTGAAGATGAAAAACCATAGGCACTAGTTGTATATGGAAAAGGACCTAAGAAAGTGTAAGGAAATTGTGTTGCAATTACCCTATGAGTAGAGAGCTTAGTGGGTAAAATGCTCTAAGGTAGAGAGCATTGAAAATTCTACAATAGAATGAATTAGAAGAGTAGATAGTTGGGATGATGCTTTGTGATCATCACCCGACCGTTATGGGATCGGATTGATGCTTTGTGATCATCATCGAATAGCCTTAGAGAGATGGGTCGATGCTTTGTGATCGTCACCCAATGAGCAATAGAAACGGGGTAAATGCTTTGTGACACTATCCGATTAGTATTAGATAAGTGGGTGATGCTTTGTGATCATCATCAACAGTTAGTAGAAGTGGGCTGATGCGTGATCATCCGACAGTGACTAGAGACGGTTAATGCTTGGTGTGGTTTACCCAAAGGTCATGAGGAACGGGTAGGTGCTAAGTGGTCTCCACCCGATAGTTAGGAAAACCGAGTAGGAGCTTTGTGATCCCCACTTGGTAGTCACTAAGAACGGGTTGGTACTATGTGAATTCCACCCGATAGTTATGGAGAGTGAGATGGTGCTGTGTGAACGCCATCCGGCCGTACCTCCGGTAAGATGAGGTCATGGTATTTAGTAGAAACAGAAATAGAAACAGAATTAGAAAAGGAAAGAATTAAGAGTCACACACGGGGACAGACAGTTAGAGGGTTTTACTTACTGAGCATTATTTGTGCTCACCCCGTTATTTTCCTTTGTGGATGCAGTTTCTAGGTGTTGATGCGGTTGGAGGGGCGTCGGCGAGCGAGGAGCAATAGCTACACTGTTCCCCTGTTTTGTCTTTTAAAATACATTTTTGTAAATAGTACTCTTTATGTATAAAAGACACATGTATTGTAATGAAAAGAAAACTTTGGGCCCAATTTTCTATTGTTATTATGCATGCATTGTACTAGTTTTCAGTAGATGTTACAATAATGATGAGATATGTCTTTTCTCTCAACACACATGCACTTAAATAATGCATTTGTGAAAACCCTAATCCTCTTAGGAATAGGATTGGGCTCCAACTCAAATTAGCCCTTGTGTCCAAACACTCTCAATTTGTATTTTATTTTAATTATTATTATTGAAATTAAAATCAATTAATATATTTATCAAATGTATTAACATTTAATAATAATAATAGGAATTCATTTAATTATATGCATACATATATTTAAATATACTTGATTTAATATTAAATCCAAGCAACAACCTTAGCAAATCTAATTGTACTATGAGATTACCAAAATACCTTTTCATCCTAAAATACAAAAATACCCCTTGCACAAACTGATTCTCAAATTATCTTCTATTTGTGTGACCCGTAGGCTCATCATACCAGCACTGAGTAGTATCGCGATTAACACTAATTAATCGTCTCACTACACATAGACCAAGATTGGCCCCTAGCAAGGCATCATGGTCATCTGATAGATTCAGATTCAGCGAAATAGCTACCTATCAACGATATGGTTACCGTGCAATCAAATCATTTCATCATCTATTATCTCAACAAGACTGAGGTATAGAAATAGTGTCAACCTCAGTTACTCTCGATATGATTGTATTCAGTTACTGGACCAATGAATAGAATAATAAATTAGATTGAGCAACAACTCAATCCCACTGTGGCCACAACTTTAGTGTCATTGCCATTTACTAAATTGCGCAGTGAGATAACTTCTTCCGTACCCTGAAGTGATGAATCCTCTGTTAATCCACCATAATCTTGATACACTCCTCGATGCAGCTAATCACTACTATATTGACAGCTTTGAATATAACTGTGTTGGGCTAGTGTCAAACTACACCAATTGGTGCACAAGGCGCTTTAGTATTCTCAAGTCTAAGGATCAAATGCACCACCATTCGTTAGAGGATTTGTTCCAGAGACACTAAGGTTACCATCTATATGGAATCCGCTAGTGGGTCAGTCTAGTGAACTTGCCTATAGTAAGCACCCATGTGTTACACCAGGTTGTCGGCAAACAACCTTGACAAGTGAGATTAGTCACTGCCTTTCGATAGGGTCGTTCAACACTATGATAGCCTTATCGTATTATCTGTCTCCTTGGTCAGAATAATACTAGGGCTACGGACATTTCTAAAATGGCCACTGTATGTGATCATAGGGTTCTCACTATCAAGATTTGAAACACTTGATACCCTTGTCACAGTTCTACCATCCTAAGGACATATATCAATACATACAGATATGATCTACACGATATAGAATAAAATGCCTTTTATTGATCAATGAACATTATTACAAAGAGTCAATTCTACTATAATTGATTGGCTCTAGGGCACCTACTCAACAATAGGCACGACTTGCATACCTCATAAGACTGGAAGTCAAATGGGTCCAAAACTCCATCCTTATAGAGTTTTGTGATGAGAGTCTGGTTCACATGACCCAGCCTACAATGCCATAGATACGTTTGATTAAAGCCATGTTCTTGGCTTTCTTATTTTCAAGATTGAATATTTCATTATTACTTAAATCTAGAATATATAGACCATTATGTAATCTAGCAGTTCCATTTTGAATACCATCCAAACTAAAAGATATTGACCCATTAGTTATGAAAAACTAATATCCAACATTGTCCAAAGCGGCACGTAAATAATATTCTTAGAAACTGAAGAAACATAATAACAATCTGAGAGTTCTAAAATAAGGTTCGAAGGTAAAGATAAATAATAAATTCCTATGACTAATGCAGCAACTCGCACTCCATTTCCAACTTGTAGGTCCACCTCTCCTCGACCGAGCGATTTACTCTACCATAGTCCCTGTGTTGGAGTAGGTGCCCTAGAGCCAATCAATTATTGTGGAATTGACTCTTTGTAATAATGTTTATTAATCAATAAAAGGCATTATCCATTATATCACGTAAATCATATTATATGTATTGATATATGTCCTTAGGATGGTAAAACCATGACGAGGGTATCAAATGTTTTAAATCTTGATAGTGAGAACCCTATGATCACATATGGTGGCCATTCTAGAAATGTTCGTAGCCCCAGTATTATTTTAACCAAGGACACAGATAATGCGATAAGGCTATCATAGCGTTGAACGACCCTGTCAAAAGGCGGTGACTAATCTCGCTTGTCAAGGTTGTTTGCCGACAACCTGGTATAATGCATAGGTGCTTGCTAGAGGCAAGTTTACTGGACAGACCCGCCAGAGGATTCCATATGGATGGTAACCCCAGTGTCTATGGAATAAACCCTCTAACAGATGGTGGTGCATGTGATCCTTAGACTTGAGATCACTGGAGCGCCTTGTGCACCAATTGGTGTAGTTTGACACTAGCCCAACATAGTTCTATTCATAGCTATCAATATGGTAGTGATTGGCTACATTGAGAAATGTATCGAGACTATGGGGATCGACAAAGGATTCATCACTCTTGGGTACGAGAGAAGTTATCTCACTGTGTAATTCAGTAAATGGCAATGGCACTAAATTTGTGGCCACAGTGGGATTGAGTTGATGCTCAATCCAATTTAATATTCCTATCATTGGTCCAGTAACTGAATACAAACATGTTAAGGATATGTGAGGTTGACACTATTTATGTACCTCAGTCTCGATGAGATAAAAGATGATGAAAGGATTGGGTTGCACCGTAACCATATACCATTGACAGGCTGCGGTTTCGCTGAATCCGAATCTATCGGATGGCCATGATGCGTTGCTAGGGGCCAATCTTGGTCTGTATGTAGTGAGACGATTAATTGGTGTTAATCGCGATACTAGACACTACCGATATGATGAGGAGCCTATGGGTCACACACTTAGAAGATAATTTAAGAATCAATTTGTGAGAAGGGTATTCTCCTCTTTTAGGATGAAAAATGGTTATCTTACAGTGCAATTAAATTTGCTAAGGTTGTTGCTGTATTTTATTTTAATATTAAAATTCAATTAGTGAGATTATATTTAAATATATCTATTTATATATTTAAATGAATTATTATTATTATTAGTTAAATGTTAATATATTATTATATATTAATTGATTTTAATTATAATAATAATTAATTAATTAAAATACCATAAAGGTGTGTTTGGTTGCAAGGGTGAACTAGGGTTGGAGCCCATGGCTATTCCTAAGTGGAATAGGGTTTTAATTGTTGCACTATAGACGTGCAACTTAAAATTAAAACAAGGGGAATTATTCATTCAATTAAAAACCCTAGCCACCCAAAAGGTTCTCTCTCTCTCACGTTTTCTTCTTCAAGTGAAGAAGAAAAATTTTTCGATTTTGATTTTTCTTGATTCTTAATGTCAGCAATTGTTCTAGCAAAACAATTGTCGGTTCTTCAGATTATCTTCGTGTGGACTTCCGTCAGTGCGATCCTACATTGGATCGATTAGCGAAGAATCACATGAATAGTAGACGGTGAACAGTAACCAGTTAACAGTGTTCGTGTTCGAAATTAAAGATATTTGGAGGAGCCTCCAAACATCGGTATGAACTAAATCCTTGTATGGATTTGTTTTTAATACATTTTTATTTTACGTTCCAGTTTATGCATGAAAACGTTATAATCTGTACTCGGATCTTGGTTCGTGTAATTGATCGATTCATTTTAAATATTACGTTTTTTCGCTACGTGAATTCGGTCACTTACTCAGACCCTGCACAAAAGTGCAAATATGAGAACCGCATCTAGTGTCAATGACCCAAGATGTAATAGGAGAAAGATTAATTTCAATCATATACATACCTTTGGAAGAAGATGCAAAATTCTTCTTCTTGCTTGCCAGGAAAGCCTTGCAATGTTTCCTCCAGTAGCCAGGCTTGCAACAATGGAAGCAAACAACCTTTCCATATTTGCTCATGCTTCCAGCAAACTTGAGGACATCTTTGGTCTTAGGCTTGAACTTAGGATTGGCCTTGGCCTTTCCTTTGCCTTGTTTACCCTTTCCCTTTCTATGTGGAGCAGCAATTAGTAGCACTAGTGTGGACTTCTTCATTTCCTTCTCCATTGTCTTCAGCATACTCAGTATCTCTAAGAGAGTCTTCTCCATAGAATTCATATTCAATTTTAATATGAATTAGGAGAACGAATCAGGCAAGGATTGCCAAACAAGGTCTATAGACAATTCTGCATCCATGATGAATCCCAAAGTCTCAAGCCTTTGAATGTAGCCAACCATCTTGACAACATGTGGGCCAACTATGACTCCCTCAGCCATTCGACATCTATACAATGCCTTTGACACCTCGTATCGCTCGTGTCTTGCACGCTTTTGGAAGAGTTTTTTGAGATTTGTGATAATAGAACTAGCATCCAAATTCTCATGTTGCTCTTGTAGATTAGGTGTCAATGATGCTATTATGATACTGTTAGAGTAGGTGCCCTAGAGCCAATCAATTATTGTAAAATTGACTCTGCAATAAATGTTTATTTATCAATAAAATTCATATTCTTCTATATCGTGTATCTAATGATATATGTCCTTAGGATGGTAGAATCGTGATGACAGTATCAAGTGTTTCAAATCTTGATAGTGATAGTGAGAACCTGGTATGCTATCGTAGGCAACCAAAATTAAAACCTAAAAACACATGTAGTAGTGTGAGTAAGGATTGTTTCCACGGAGAGTGTCTAGTCGAGTTTTATGTTACATGAACAAGGCTGGGGGTGGGGGGTGGGTTTGTGTAAAACGGAAACACTTTTAGGAAAAACAATTCAAGTTAAATTATCGATCAAAATAACAAACCTTGGTCTAAGTCAACATCCATAATCAAAATTTTACAACTGATCATCGATGCAAGTATATATCAATTGTTACTTTGAGTATTCACTGTTGAAACTATTTTCCTATCTCTCCTTAGTTGTAGTTAATTATGAAATAAGCGATCTAATTAATCTCACTACTAAACAACCCTAGACAAGCGCTAAAGGTTTAATCTAGTAGCAACCTTAAAGGCTAGAGAAATCGATGAAGCTGAACAACACAAACACAAGTGGTATTTAATTTAGTTGAATGTTCTTCTTAAGATTTAATAATTCCTGACACAGCAAATTCTCAAACCTTAATTACTCACAAGTTAGAGGGATCAAACAATTACGGATTTGATATCTAACTTAGCAGTAGATTGTACCAAATAATAAACAAGTAGGCCTCCTAGTAATTAAATGAAACACTCATGAAAATAGGCATAAAAGAACATCCAATACTCAAAACATATATTGAACACTAAAAAAACAGATTAGATCTCACAGTTTTATGGATTCCGAGGCCTTCGTTTCCTTCAACCAAGTTATAAAAGTTTTAGCCGCTCATGGCCATAATCAAAACTCAAAAGAGAAAATTACAGAAGAGAGGAAAGAGAGGCGTGTGTAATCCCTCTTAATCTGATCTCTCTCCCCCTCTTAAAAATATCCAATTCAAGTCTTTGAATTCTACTAAATCTCCTAAAAATATTCTAATATCCTAAAATACATTTATCCTAATCTGATTAATTGAAAATAAAATAAAGTCCTAATATAAAATAGGAAATTGGTGTTTCCAGTTGTAACTTGCGTGCACCAGGTCTTCAAAACTTCCAATAGTAAACTGCCTATTTGACTTGCATGACAAGGCAGAATGTTCCAGAACATCAGTAGTGTAGGTGCATCAACTTCAAGCCCAATTACAACCTTGATGAAGTGAGTATCTCTCCAAACTCAAAGCATGAAAGTTGTAGATCCATTTATTAGCATTCCACAAAAGTTTGAATCATCTCAATCAAAGCTCGGATGAGAGAGTTATTCCCAGATTACGAAGCAATGTCGAAACTACGAATTCTCCTAATTAGTTTTGTTTTGCATTTAACGCCTCTATTTGCATCTTAAATCAAAATAGAATAATAATGAGTACATTTAGGCAACAAATAAGTATAAAAGACTAGACATTAAAGGGGGGAGGGGGGGTAAATATGACATTTTGCATTCTCATCAGAACCCTATGATCATATATGGTGACCATTCTAGAAACATTCGTAGCCCCAATATTATTCTTGCCAAGGACACAAATAATATGGTAAGGCTATCATAGTGTTGCATGACCTTGTTGAAAGGCAGTGACTGATCTCACTTGTCAAGATTGTTTGTCGACAACCTGATGCAACGCATGTGTGCTTGCTAGAGGCAAGTTCACTAGACATACCCACCAGAGGATTCCATATGGATGGTAACCCCAGTGTCTATGGAATAAATCCTCTAACGGATGGTGGTGCATGTGATCCTTAGACTTGAGATCACTGGAGGGCCTTGTGCACCAATTGGTGTAGTTTGACACCAGCTCAACATAGTTCTATTCAAAGCTATCAATACGGTAGTGATTAGCTACATTAAGAAGTGTATCGAGACTATGGTGGACAGTAGACGTGAACAGTAACTGTGAACAGTGACTGTGAATAGTAACTGGTTAACAGTAACATGTTAACAGTGTTTGTGTCCGAAATTAGAGATATTCGAAGGAGCCTCCAAACGTAAGTAAGTATTCTAATCCTTGAATGAATTTACTTTATATAGATTTTGTTTATAAACATGTAAATGGTATAATCTATACTCGGATCTAGGCAAAGAAAGGTAATTGATTTACCGATTGAATTTTTGTTTTCTGCTGCATATGGTAGATCAATTACTTACAGTGGTATTAGAGCCTTGGGTATTAGATTATATTGTTTAATTGATGTTTGATAACGTGTTATTGCATGATTTGAAGTGTTTTTTTAAATCTGGAAAAATTTTGTATGTTGAATGTCTTAATTAATCAATTGATTAAATAATGTGTTGATTGAATGTGTATTGGTTGGTTGGTATCCTGGTCGAATGTTTAAGCATTCGATTTGATTTGGATCCATGTCATTATGTGAAAAATTGCAAAAGACATTATTGTGCCTGATTCACTATTTTGCGGTGTTAGCCGCGGTGAAATAACACTTCGTCGCGGCGAGATGCAAAAAGTGAATCTAGCCACGGTGAAATAAACCTTCACCGTAGTGAAATTTTGGAAAAGTAGATCTAGTCGCGGTGAAATAAAACTTCGCCGCGGCATAAAACTCTTTGGAACGATTTGTGTTTTCTGAAAGTTCACGGTCGTCGCAGCAAAATAAAACTTTGCCGTAGCAACCATGTGTGCATGAACTTTGCCAGAGCTAAGAATTTCTTCACCGCGGCAAGAAACCTACTGTTCCGTTTTTGCTTTCCATTTTTCACACAGGGGCTAAATTGCAGTTTTTGAACCTTTAAAGCTAATATTCATTCGACACGTTTAAGGTGGTAACTTGACAATTCAACCCACCCAATTCAAAAATTGATGTATGCAATGTTCTTGTTTGATAATTACATGGTGCCCAGTACATGAACCCTAGACCTATTGTTTATTGTTTATTGGGGTTGTTTGTAATTTTTATAAACAAATAGGACCTGCGTGTGCTGCCTTTCTCTCTTAAATCTCCATGTATTTCTTTTCCTAATCTCACTCGCCTCGTATGTAATGATATATGTCCTTAGGATGGTTGGGTGCTTGCTAGAGGCATTATCCACTATATCACGTAAATCATATTATATGTATTGATATATGTCCTTAGGATGGTTGGGTGCTTGCTAGAGGGTATCGAATGTTTCAAATCTTGATAGTGAGAACCCTATGATCACATATGGTGGCCATTCTAGAAACGTTCGTAGCCCTAGTATTATTCTGACCAAGGACACAGATAATACGGTAAGGCTATCATAGTGTTGAATGACCCTATCGAAAGGGGTGACTGATCTCACTTGTCAAGGTTGTTTGTCGATAACCTGATGCAACGCATGAGTGCTTGCTAGAGGCAATTTCACTAGACAGACCCACCAGAGGATTCCATATGGATGGTAACCCTAGTGTCTATGGAATAAATCCTCTAACGGATGGTGGTGCATGTGATCCTTAGACTTGAGATCACCGGAGCGCCTTATGCACCAAATAGTGTAGTTTGACACTAGCCCAACGTAGTTCTATTCAGAGCTATCAATATGATAGTGGTTGGCTACATTGAGAAGTGTATTGAGACTATGGTGGATCGACAAAGGATTCATCATTCTTGGGTACGGAAGAAGTTATCTCACTGGCTAATTCAGTAAATGGCAATGACACTAAATCTGTGGCCACAGTGGGATTGAGTTGATGCTCAATCCAATTTAATATTCCTCTCATTGGTCCAATAACTGAATACAAACATGTCGAGGATACCTGAGGTTGACAATATTTCTGTACCTTAGTCTCAATGAGATAACAGTTGATGAAAGGATTTGATTGCATGGTAACCATACCATTGACAGGCTACGGTTTTGCTGAATCCGAATTTATTAGGTGGTCATGATGCCTTACTCGGGGCCAATCTTGTTCTATATGTAGTGAGACGATTAATTGGTGTTAATCACGATACTACACACTGTCGATATGATGAGGAGCCTACTAGTCACACACTTAGAAGATAATTTAAGAATCAATTTGTGAGAAGGTTATTTTCGTCTTTTAGGATGAAAAGGGTATTTTGGTAATCTCACAGTGCAATTAAATTTGCTGAGGTTGTTGCCTGTATTTAATTTTAATATTAAAATTAAATTAGTAAAATTATATTTAAATATATCTATGTATATATTTAAATGAATTATTATTATTAATTGAATGTTAATATATTATTATATATTAATTGATTTTAATTATAATAATAATTAATTAATTAAAATACCATAAATGGTGTGTTTGGTTGCAAGGGTGAACTAGGGTTGGAGCCCATGACTATTCCTAAATGGAATAGGGTTTTAATTGTTGCACTGTATAAGTGCAACTTAAAATTAAAACATAGGAGAATTATTCATTCAATCAAAAAAACCCTAGCCACCTTATCTCTCTCTCTCTCAAGAAGAAAACTTTTCTTGTTCTTCTTTCTTGATTCTTAAAGCCCTTGATTGTTCTAGCAAAATAATCAAGGGTTCTGCGGATTATCTTCGTGTGAAGTTTCGTGAGTGCGATCCTACTTTGGATCAATTAGCGAAGAATCACGTGAACAGTTGACATGAACAGTACCGTGAACAATATAGTGAATAGTAATCGATGAACAGTGTTCATGTCTGAAATCAGAGATATTCGAAGGAGCCTCCAAATGTACGTAAGTATTCTAATCCTTGAATGGATTTACTTTATATAGATTTTTTTTATAAACATGTAAACGGTATAATCTATACTCGGATCTAGGCAAAGAAAGGTAATTGATTTATTGATTGAATTTTTGTTTTCCGTTGCATATGGTAGATCAATTACTTACAGATACATTGAACAATGTTGGCATCATCTAAATACTTTTGATAAGTATCTCTTGCTTCCTGAGTAGCCTCAAGTTCAAGCGCTTCCATAATAGGTTCATTGATGATGTACTGCTTCTTTTTAGACTTTAGTATAATCCTTAGATTTCGATACTAGTCAGTGAAGTTCGTACCATCGAACTTGCTTTCCTTATCAATGATTGATCGCAGTGATAGGGTAGATGAAGTCATAATGAAAGTGAATCTACAAATGCAAAATTTAAACAAAGTTAATACTACATTAATTAATAAGGCCTTTTATTAATAAATTGCTCCCACTATTTTACTCAAGCTCAATAGCCTTAACTATTAAACTCAGGAAGGCTTGTTGGTCTTCCTGGTGTGCCAAAATCCCATCATTTCTATTTCAACCTTCACGGGGACAAACAAATTAAAATAGAATGATTAGGTCGGTCAACAAACTTTAATCTTCACCATCTAATAGAACCAACTATTTAACTCAAATGTAAATCAAGCCAACAAATTGATTACATAATCCAACGGCATCAACCATTGTCCTCAAGTGTAACTTTCGGATCAATGAGTTGGACATACATGTCCTCTTGTGCATCATTAGGGGCACTACTCTATTATGCCTCTAGTGTATTTATCAACCTTTGCGGAGGAGAACAAGCAAAATACACCTAGTTAAGTCGAACCCATCACTATAAAGAAAAAACTCCAATGTATAATTAACCTCCCATTGGTAGAAGTGTACTCTTCGCGAGGGCAAAAAAGACCACGACGAACAGTGGTTTGATTAATCCCATAGTGATGGAAGGCGTATTGTTATTTGTGACTTAATATCTTAATCGAGGGTTCTTGATTTTATTGTCTCACCAATTTTATTATATTTTTAGCATGTTATAGTCTGACATGTTATAACATTCAACCTTAGCATGCTTTCTAAAATAACAAATAAATGTGTCAGTACATGAACAATCTAAAACCAAATTCTCCAAGTTTCCACAAACATGCATATTTAGCAAGTGCACTAGTTGCAAAAAGTAATACAATGATGAATCGAGTATCGTGCCCATGAGGATTGAGTGCTAAGTACTGATTTTCCTAATTTTATAACTAATTAAAGGACACAAAAAATTTGGATTTGCGGGAGCTACCAAAAACTGAATTAGAACAAAACAAAGGAGACAACTGAAACTAACACAATAAAAGCAATTTAACAACGAAATTCAATTCAAGAAGAGAGGTTAGGGTTTCGATTTCACTAAGTTACTCGAATTCAACTTAATAATCCTATTATCTTCAAGTTCCACATGCACAGATTACAACTCGGACTCCTTAGATTGTAAAATATACCTTCTCAGGCTATAATTTACTACTTATCCCTATTAAACTCCCACACCCAACAAAATGAAATTTAATAGTTCAAAGTCCCTTAAGCATGTGGAATCCTATAAAGATTTCATAGAACGTGTTTATCTATCTCTAGTTTTCGCTCAATCTATGGTGTTTACCTCAAGAAGCTAACACATGAATCACTTGTCATTCTCATCATGCTCAACATTCATTTCATTCAAAAACCCAACAATCAAATGCATTAAGAACAAAGATAAACACTTAATCCATGCAATAAAACCCAAAAGCAACAAGATATTATAGATTAAATCATTATAAACAAAGATCCATCAAAACCCTAACCCAAAAATGAGTTAGTTCATGTTCAAAATGGAAATAAACAGCAAATACATAACAAAATTAGAGTTCAACATCATAAAAACAAGAAAGGGAAAAGAAACTTCTCTAATTTTGGAGACCCAAACTCTTCAAATCTTCTTCTCCTCTCCCTATTTCCCAAAATGTCGAGCTCCGCTCAAAATGAGCTAACTTTTTCTTAAATAGTTGCCAAAACCCCTAGGACCTAATACAATAATAGAAAAACGCAGCATTTTAACAAAAACTAAAAATTGCAATTTTTGCCATGGTGAAGAAAAAATCTTGCCGCAGCATCAACTAGAGTTTTATTGACCCACGAGTCCAAAGGCTAGCTTGCCACGGTGAAGAAAAAAACCCTGCTGCGTTGAACTCCTAATCTTTTTTGTTGAATTTACGAAATTGCCTTTCGCTTGCTTCTTCACTTGAATCTTTGATTTTCTTGATCTCCAAAAGGAACAACTCCAAGGGTGCTTCCAATCAGCATCAAAATTCCCTCGATCTTCTGAATTTCACTTGATTCTAGGTCCAAAAACTCATTTTTGCTCTATTTTGTTCCAACTGTATGTTTTGCCCTGAAACATAAAATATGCAGAATTAAGTATTAATTCAGGCACAAAACTCGTAAGAAGTATCTGAAATCCTACAAACATCGTATAGAAAATAGTATAATCCTAGGATTATCAGATCCTCCAAAACTTAAGGTGTGCTCATCCTCGAGCATCAGGAACAAAGTGAAACAAAGGTAAAATAATATAAAACTGAAATAGCAAAGGAAAGTTAAAATCAAACACAAAAGAAATGCCTAGAATTGATTGCAAATGCAAGTCTAAAAAATTGTTGATACATTATTACAAGAAAATGCTTAGCACTCCAAAAAGTCATAAATTATATTGACTATCTTTCTTTATCGGTCCCCTAGGTAGGTAATCCCCACTTCAATCCACCTTCCAACTTCTCGGATTATTTTATGCAGAAATGTGAAGTTTATCAAATGGTGGTAAACTCCATAAGCCTAAGTATCGAACTACTCTCCACTAATGTAGGCTAGACATTGCTAAGGATCAAAAGGTCTTTGTAAGCTTGTAACATGATACGTGTTTCCTACAACATGCAATATGTAGCAAGTATACTAATCGCACAAGTAATAAAATGATGAGTAAAGTATCGTTCCCACGAGGATTGTTAGCTAAGCACTAAGTCTACTAATGTTATCAAGTTGAAGCAAACGACTTCTTTGGATTGATGGGAGCTAATTGCAATTAAACTTAACAATAAATTTTAAACTAAAATTTAACTAAGAGTGCAATATTAAAACACGGATAATCAATTCAAGTAAAATAGGTAGGGTTTTGACTTCATTTAGATTTTATGGGTTAAACCTAAAAATTACACTACAATCACATTCATACGCATGTTTGTAAATCAAACTCACTAAGATGTTAACACATACCCTCTCGGCTATGTTTTCCTATTCATCCTTATTAACCTTCCGCACCCAACAATTTGAAGGTTAACAATTCCGAACTCATTAAGCAAAAGAATCCTACAATGATTTCATTAATCTTGAATCTATCTCTAGCATCCAATATTAATATGGTGATTACCCAGAGCATAACATACTCATTTCTCAATCTCATCATGTTCATCACAATATCCATTAAAACTCATAGTAAACACACAACCAAGCAACTCATAAAGTAAAACAATCAAACACTTAACCCATTAAAAATCCAAACTACAATCAAAACCCTAACCCAAAAATTGTTAGTTCATAGCTAAATTAACAGTACAAAAACGAAAAACAATAATCAAGTTCAACATAATGAAACTGAGATAAAAGATAAGAAATCTCCCCAAAAGATGAATCCCTTAGTTAGAATCGAATCTTCACCCTTGTTACAATCCAAAATCGCATCAAAAACTCCTCCTAAGAAATTGTAAAAGCTGTTTAACCTAAAAACGAAGACCCTGGACAAAAAGTTAGTTTTCCTTTTATACCTTGCCCAAAAAACCGCACAAAGTAAAACTGTGCGTTTACAAAACTGCAAATAATGACCGTCGCCGCGGCGAAGAACCAAAGAAAGAAACAGATCTGGAGCGTGTCTGCGTACTTCGCCGCGGCGAAGGACAAATCTTAGCCGGCGAAGCTATTTACGAGTTCTGAAATTACAGAACTGCCCACTCGGCTTGCTTCTTTGATTCCTTCTTCGTTCTCGATGCTCTCCCTTTGGAATAAGCCTCATCGTGCTTTATCCTGCTCAGAACTCTCCTAACTTCTGAGATTCGCTACTTTTGAGTCAAAAACTTCCAATTTTGTCCTTATTTGCATAAATTGTCCATTTTAACCTGAAACACAGTGTAAGAATTAAACAACAATTCAGGTCAAAATGCACAACAAAGTACTTGAATTCGAATAAAAAGACTAAAGAAAATTGTATAATCCACGGATTATCAAATACCCCCAAACTAAGATATACTCGTCCCCAAGCATACGGTACAACCAACGAAAACAAACACATAAACAATGACGAAAACCACAAACACAACAAACTGAAAAATGAACAAAACTAACAAGACTCAAATTAAACAAACAATTGCCTAAAATTACACAAGCCTCAAAAGTTGTTGAAAAATTAATAAGAAATTTCAACACTCCAAGAAGTTATAAGCATTATCGACTGTCTTCCCAATCGGTCCCCACAGTAGGGTATCCCTACTTCAATCCACATTTCAACTTCCTGGATTATTTTATGCAAAAATGCAAAGTTTATCAAATGGTGACGGACTCCATAAGCCTAAATATCGAACTACTCTCCACTAATGAGGACTAAACAAAAATGAGAATCAAAAGGTCTTTAAAAGGTTGTAACGTTAGGCTCGGTTAGTGGGTTCCAACAAAAAGGATAGGAATCACAAGTAAGAAAACTCGGTTTTCCAATGCAAACGCTAACGTCTAATCGAACTCCACTTCTTCTTAACCACCAATTAAATGTCTGCTAATTCACCACCCTCAAAACTTTCATTTTTCTTATTCCCGAAACCATAAATGCAGGGGAGCTTCGTTTAAGGTGTACGTGGCGTTGTTACACCAGAGGTTGCCAAGTATGCTAGGCAGTTTTTAGGCGGGTTCTGGTTTCCAGCCAGTATACCCTTAACGATTTTTTTTTTTTTTTTTTTTTTTTTTTTTTTTTTTTTTTTTTTTTAACAAAGCATAAAAAACAAGTCATTGAATTGAGGTGACTACCTCTTTTATTTTTATTCTCTTCTCCCAACCCCCAAACTATTCTTTTGCTTATTCGACACCTCTTTCGTTTGCATTAGGGCCGAATTCTCTTAAGGGTATGATAAGTGTTTAGGGCATAAGGATTGGACAATTCTGTTATTTTCCAAGAAAAAAGTAAAACAATAAAATTTAAATAGCTCAAATGGGTGACTATGGGAAATTATTTCATGGGTCGGCTAGAAAGGCTCAAACGTTTCGAACAAATGCCTAAATCATCTTCTCAACCATGTCTAATCCTAGAATTTTGCCTCAAGCACTTCTCTACTAGGTTCTAGAGTCCACCAACATAACAAACTTCGCCTAATCACATAAAATGAATCTAAGCATGCCGAAAAAAATGAAAATGGTGGTTGAACCACTCAACAAACCTCAATCAAAATCCAGTCAATAAACATACCTTGAAGCAATGCTTAACATTTCTCATATAAAAATTTCAACCCACTTCTCATCACTGATTTGTACACTTCATCATCGGCAACAAACAACTAAACCAATAACTAGAAAAAATCTTTTTTTTTTTTTTTTCAGTTAAGGTGTACGTGGCGTTGTTAAACCAGAAGTCGCCAAGTACTCCTAGACATTTTTTAAGGCAGTTACGGGTTTCCAGCCAATACCCTTAACTAGTTTTTTTTTTTTTTTTTTTTTTTAAATTCTATGCCCTACCCCCCAACAAACATAACATTGTCCCCAATGTTCCATTATGCAAAATCAGGAATAGAAAATACTAAAAACAACAAAGGTATGAGAATGCTCCCTGGTTAATTCGGGAAGTGTCGCTCCACATGAAACCCCGGTCTCGGACTTTTCATCCTCCATAATCTGTCAAAACAATTGAAAACTGTGGTGTCCCTTATGTTAGCACAAATTCACAACTATTTGAAAAATTACATCCTAATCTCGTCCCTCAACAATCTACGAATTAAAAGCAACAACTAACACTACAACTAAACAAAATCCAAAACCAAATAAAAACCGAGTTCAATGTTTCAAATGGAACACAAATTAATGAAAACAAATAAACAAAAACAAAATCAAAACAGGTGCTCTGGTTCAATCTTGTTCTTCCTCGTCTTCCTCTTCTTCCTCGGAGTCCATCCACTCATACGAGTTCCAGTCGGCCCTGATATGCGAAAATGTCAACATTGAGCTCCTTGAAGCTATTCGTCAGCAGCTCATGCATCATCTAAGTCTGCTCTACCATCCAATCCTGACATCTCTTCATGTTTTCACTAAGCCCATCTTTCCTGCATCATCTGTTTCTGTGAACCTGTGGAGCTGGTGATGTGGCAAGGCTTGTTCTCTGCCTTTTTGCTTCTACTCTTGGTTGCGCAGATTCCGAATGGTCAAGGTGTTTCTTGTAGTATTCTGAGTCTAGAATTGGAGCAGCATAATGCGGTGCTCGTCATCTTGAACCTTAATCTAGCTTTAAGGCATAGGGCTGTGATGAGATCGGGAACCGTAACTTCCTGTCCCGGTTTTGCTGCGACTTGATGCTGTTAAAAATCATGTCCCCCACATCAATACTTTTCCCTGTGGCAATCGAGTAGCAGCACTGCCTTCTCGTGAGTCACGATGCTGTAGTGCGATTCTGGCATTAGTTTTGCACAGACAAAGTATTGCCACAGTCAAGCCATTGGGTCACTGCGTGCCCTTAGAGTCTTTTTCTGTTTCTTTGACACTACCCACTCTGCACCCTGTTTTGCAATAACTGGAAGGATTAAGCTGTCATCAATCCGTGATCTCTTGAACTGCACATACTCATCACTGAGGATTTCAGGCAATGAAGAATCATTTATCTCCTTCCCCGTAAATGGCACTTCCTCCCCTCTTACAAAAACAGTACTTCGTTAGACTTTGGGAGATTGGCATAGAACTCCTTTACTAGCGGCTCAACAGCCAAATGCTCAAGAGCTCGCAAAAACATGTCCCAACGTCTCCCTCTACTCCAGTCAAGGCCTGAGTAACGGTTTAACCGCGATCCGGAATAATCCCCTTATCCTTTCTTTGGATTGCCGCCTCATGCCTTTTGCGGGCTTCATCATTCACACAAACCGGTTGTCAACACTCTTCCCTTTACTCTTACTCTTGCCCTTGTATGGTTGCTTACTTTCGGAGCCATTGTTCACAACTTAACTTCAATCCATAAAAAAAAAAAAAAATTCACCCAAAAAAATCAGACCTAGTTGTTCAACACAATTAAGTCAATCCTGCAAACAACTAACCTTCCAAAATTTGCAATTCCCCCCCCAACTTCAATTTTCAATTCAACACAAACACTCCAAAAATTCAAAACCCACACTCCTAACAATCAGTTAATGCACAAACTACTCTTCTTAATCAATATCACAACTCAAAATCACCCAATATTCACAAATCAATAGCAAAAAAAATTCTCAGATCTATGATTAGAAACTTGAAATTTTTCGATAAAAAGCTTTGGATTATTGAGACTCTACCAAATTGAAGTAGTATTCGCCACCATTGAACCGGAAACAACCCAGATTGAAAAGCCCCAAATTTTTTATTCGAAAATTTTCGTGAAATTTTCGTGAAATTTTCGCGAAAATTGTTGTTGAAACGGTTTTTTTGGTGTTTAGGAATGTTATGGAGTAGAAAATTGGTTGGAATAGCACTGGAAGCAAAGATGGGAGTTTGAAAATTTTTCTCTCAAGTGAACATGCAAGGCGACGTGAAGAATGAAAAGAAAAAGTGAGTATTTATAGAAAAACCTTTGTCCTCGCGGCGAAGAAGAAACTTCGCCGCGGCACGTTCTTCGTTCATTAACCCTAAAAAATTTCCCAGGTTTCGCCGCGGCGAAGAAATTTTCTTCGCCGGGGCAAAAACTTCCTAAGGATACAAGGCTTGCTTCGCCCCGGCGAATGCCTTAGCCAATTTCCACAATTTAATTCCCCTTCTTCGCCGCGGCGAAAACGTCCAGGAGCTAACCCCATTTTCAAGTCTCTTCGCCGCGGCGAAGAATGATTCTTTGCCCGGCGAAGTCTGGAACATTTTCATACCTTTTCTTCGGCTAACGACTTCACCTGAAACACCCAAAAACAAAAACAAAAACATAAAAATTTATAAAAACTCATAATGAAATTAAACAAAAATCGAACAACCAAAAAGAAGCAAGTTAAAAACACTTGGTGTGCCTCCCAAAAGCACTTGTTTATAGTCGAAAGCTCAACTCTCTCAATCTTTCAAGTTAGCTCGGATTACTCAAGTACATCACATCCCAAATTTCCCTTGTACTGGAGCTTCTTTTGCCGAGAGTCTTCTCCACACAGTGGCCTTGTTAGAGTTTCACTACCCATTTCCATTCATAACTTTGGTAGCTCGACTCTTCTCACCTACTGCCTTCCGTTTTCTTGGCTTTACTTCACCCTTTTTGATCCCAGCTACCCTTTCCTTATTCGAACTTATTCTCAACTGCGGCTTGTCTAGGAATTTTGTGCAACCTCTTCCGTCATTACCTCATTTCCGAACTTATTCAGTTTTACAATGCAGTTCTCAATTTCCACCTTAGGATTATTCAATTGGAAGGGCTCAATTCTTGACTGATCCACCACCATCGATTTTTAACACGACCTTGTTTAGGTGGAGCTTTCATTGATTCAAGGACATTAAATGTTATTTTCTTCATCTTGCATCCTCATGATCAACTCCTTCTTGAACGTCGATTAACGCTCTTCTGGTGGCTAGATGGTCGTCCCAGGATAAGAGAATCTCTTTGTCTTCTTCATGTCCAGCACAAAGAATCCGTAGGAAAAATACTTGTCCACATTAATCAACACATCTTCCACAATGCCCCTCGGATGCTTTATTGATCGATCTGCAAGTTGCAAACATATGGTTGTCGGCTTAACTTCACCAATTCCTAGTTTCCTAAAAACAGAAAAAGGCATAAGGTTAATGCTAGCACCTAGGTCACATAAAACTCGATCAAAGGTGATATCTCCTATAGTGCAAGGGATAGTAAAACTCCCTGGATCTTTGAGTTTCGGGGCCAGCTTCTTCTAGAGAATGGCACTGCACTCCTCCGTAAGCATCACCGTTTCCTCATCTTCAGCGTCCTCTTGTTCATAAAATTTCTCTAAGAAATTTCGCGTAGCTCGGCATCTGTTCAATGCATCTGCAAAAGGAATGTTACCAGTTTTTTAAACCATCAGAAATTTAATAAACTGCTTATCCTGATTTTCTTTTTTGAGTCTTTTAGGAAAGGTACGGGTGGTGTGTTAGCGCCAACTCTGGTGGAATCTTGGGGAATGGCAATTTCTCTTCCCTTTTCTTTTTCCCTTCTCCTACTTCTGCTCATCTTTACTTAGGCTGGGTGGTTTCTCTTCAGCTTCAATTTCTTCATCAATTTCCTCTCAGATCTTCATTTTTCTTTGATGAAGTTTCCTCTTTCCTTGGATCTCTCACCTCTTCTAAAACTCTCCCACTTCTCACGAAATTGCATTTACTTGCTCACGTGGGTTAGTCACCGTGTTGCTTGGTAGAGACCCCTGCGGTCTATCATTAAGCTTCCGGCCAATTGGCCCACTGTACCTCAAGATTCCAAATGGACGCCCCTTGTATTCGAATTTGTCATCGTCTCATTCATGAATCCCGTGGTTTCCTACATAATTTCCAAACATTCCTCCAACTTCGACACTCTTTGATCTCCCGGTTAATTAGTAACCCCTGGTTGGTTATTTGGAACTGTCCTCTGATTCCATTGAGTATTTTGTTGGTTTTGATTTCCCCAAGCCAGATTTGGATGATTTCTCTACCCCGGGTTGTATGTGTTGGAGAACGGTTGTTTGTTTGTCTTTGATTTCCTGCCAAGTAATTACTTGCTCCGTTGATGAAGATGACGACAAATGGTTCCCAACTTGACACTCGCTGCTCACATGGTTCCCTACACAAAAATCACACGTTGTTGAGGTGCTTGTACAAGTTTACCTGCATAGTTCCCAATTGTTTTTGAAGTGCTGTGAGTTGGGCTGAGATGGCTGTAAAGCATCAACTTCATGAAGACCTGAAGATTTCCTTGATGTTGCTCTTTCATTAGGTCTTTGATAATTGTTGCTTGCCAAAACCTCCTCTGGTGTCTTATTCTACAAGGTCCCCCTCTGAAGCACATCCAACATGGTTTGCACATTACCCATCAACCCATTAGAAACGTTTGGACTTGAAGCCAAACTGGCAACCCATGGTGTGGACACTTCCTCATTAACCCTTGTATCTCTCCCAAGCCTCATATAATGACTTGGAATCCTCTGTAGAAATGTGATATCATTTCTCAATTTTGCTGACTTAGCTGGAGGAAAACTTGGTAAGGAATTTATGTGCTAGCTCATTCCAAGTTGTTTTTGTTCCCGTGTAATGCCATTAACCACCCCTTGGCTTTATCTCCCAACGAGAATGGGAATAATTGCAGCCTATAGCATACATCATCCGACACTCCCGTTTGACTTGAATGGTCACACAATTTCTAAGAAATTTGCAATATGCTGATTCGGGTCTTCCTTCAATCTCCATTAAATCTAACCGATACTGGATCATCTGAATATTGCCAGCTTGATTTCGAAGTTTTTGCTTGCACGTAGGTCTAGTAATACTCGACCCACTACCATTCACTGTGGAACTGAAAATTCCCTCAGTGTCCTGTTTTCTGGTTCAGCCATTTCAACAACTATTCTTCTTGCTTCTACAACTAAACCCTCTCTTTCTCTTCTCTCTCTGTGTACTGTCTTCTAAGGTCTCTCAAGCTCAAGATCAACAGGAACCACTGGTTACGTCTCGCTCTTCGCATAACTGGATGAACAAAAGTGAAGGAAAGTGAGATCACAACCCAATTGAAAATAAAAAAAAAAAAAAAAAAAAAAAAAAAAAAACAAAACTCCAATCTAGCTAACTATAAAAAACTCAATTTAACTTAAAACAATCCCCGCAACAACGCCAAAAACTGATGCGTGTTTCCTACAACATGCAATACGTAGCAAGTATACTAATCGCACAAGTAATAAAATGATGAGTAAAGTATCATTCCCACGAGGATTGTTAGCTAGCACTAAGTCTACTAATGTTATCAAGTTGAAGCAACGACTTCTTTGGATTGATGGGAGCTAATTGCAATTAAACTTAACAATAAATTTCAAACTAAAATTTAACTAGAGTGCAATATTAAAACACGGATAATCAATTCAAGTAAAATAGTGGTTTTGATTTCTTTAGATTTTATGGGTTAAACCTAAAAATTACACTACAATCACATTCATACGCAATGGTTGTAAATCAAACTCACTAAGATGTTAAACATACCCTCTCGGGCTATGTTTTCCTATTCCCTTATTAACCTTCCCACCCAACAATTTAAAGGTTAACAATCCCCGAACTCATTAAGCAAAAGAATCCTACAATGATTTCATAATTCTTGAATCTATCTCTAGCATCCAATATTATAATGGTGATTACCCAGAAGCATAACATGACTCATTTCTCAATCTCATCATGTTCATCACAATATCCATTAAAACTCAGAGTAACACACAACCAAAGCATACTCATATGAAAGTAAAACAATCAAACACTTAACCCATTAAAAATCTAAACTACAACCAACACCCTAACCCAAAAATTGTTAGTTCATAGCTAAATTAACAGTACAAAAACGAAAAACCACAAATATCAAGTTCAACTAATGAAACTGAGATAAAAGATAAGAAATCTCCCCAAAAGATGAATCCCTTAGTTAGAATCGAATCTTCACCCTTGTTACATCCAAAATCGCATCAAAAACTCCTCCTAGAAATTGTAAAAGCTGTTTAACCTAAAAACGAAGACCCTTGGACAAAAGCTTAGTTTTCCTTTATACCTTGCCCAAAAACACGCACAAAGTAAAACTGTGCGTTTAACAAAACTACAATAATCACCGTGGTGAAGAAAGAAACAGATCTGGAGTGGTGTCTGGCATACTTCGCCGTGGCGAAGGAAAAATCTTCGCCGGTCGAAGCTATTTGATGAGTTCTGAAATTACAGAACTGCCACTCTGCTTGCTTCTTCTTTCCTCTTCGATTCTCGATGCTCTCCTTTTGGAACAAGCCTCATCGTGCTTTATCCTGCTTCAGAACTCTCCTAACTTCTGAGATCCGCTAACTTTGAGTAAAAACTTCCAATTTTGTCCTTATTTGCATAAATTGTCCATTTAACCTGAAACACAAAATGTAAAGAATTAAACAACAACATTCGGTCAAAATGCACCACAAGTACTTGAAATCCGAATAAAAAGACTAAAGAAAATTGTATAATCCATGGATTATCATAACGTTAGGCCTAAGTAAGTGGTTCTAAAGAAAAGATAGGAAAACAAAGCAAGGAACTTGGTTTTCCTCATGCAAACACAAGACCTACATTCGTCCCATTTCCTTTCCTCACCAACCAAAAGTATGCATAAGTAAATCAAGAACTTTAATTAAAACTATATTAAAGGTCTTTTTTTTTTTTTTTTTTGTTATAAACATCAAACACAATCAGAAATAGGGTTACTTGCCCTTTTTCACAACCCCCAAACTTGAACTTTTTAATCCCTCATTTATTCACACGCCTCCAAAACTCTTTTATGTTATACAAAGGGTCCGAGTTCTCCTAAGGGTATGATAAAGTGTTTAGGGTAAAGGTTGGACAATTTAGTTGCATGAAAGAAAAATAAGGCAAAAATATCAAAAGGCTCAAACGGGTGACTAGGGATAATTCATTCATGGGTTGGCTAGAAGGTTCAACATTCCCGAAAATTGCCTAAATCATTTCCTCAACAATGTCTAATCCTTAAGCACCTCCCAACTAGGTTCTAGAGTCTACCAACATTAGTAAGACTTCACATAGCTACATAAAATATTTCTAAGCATGCCAAAAGAATGAACATGGTGGTTGAACCACTGAATGAACCTCCACAAATCAAGTCAACCAACATAAACTTGAAGCAATGGTTCGCATTTTCTATAAATATATCCCAGAATCAAAATCTCATCATGGACTTATGCAAATCGTCTAGGCAACAAAAATAATACATACATACCAAATCAACTCACAACCCAAAACCATAAAACACACAAGATAAATGTCAATTAAAACATGCAAAAATTTCAAAATTTTCTCTACACCCCTCCTCTCTACAAAAAAAAACAAAAACTACACCACACCCCTCCCTCCTCCAAAAAAAAAAAAAAAAAAAAGAAAAAAGAAAATGACATTGTTCTTAATGTCAACCGATAATGAACATGGGAGTAGAAAAGCAAGCTTAAGGTATGAGATACTGCCCTGATTAATCTGTGAAGATCGAAGTGAGTGCAAAATCTGGACATCCCTTCATCGTTTTCTTCATCAGAAATATCTGTCAAAACACATAAAAACTCAAAAAGTCCAAAATGTGTTAGAAAACCTCACAGATTATGGAAAATTACATCTTATTCGCAAACCTTAGCAAACTAAACCTAAAACCTAAGAATGCAAAAACAAGTAAACATAAAAATAGGAAATAAAATGAGTTCCACTATACCAAAATAAAACAAAAACAAAAATAAAACTAAATGTGTCTTAGGCTTCACTCATCTTCATCCTCTCCCTCATCGTCGTCATCTTCGTCCATGGCATCATTAGGAATTTGATCTTCATCTTCTTGCCAATCTTGCCATTGGAAGTTGGACACATCTATGCCTAGACTAGTGCAACACTTATACTGCATCTCGTACAACATTTGGGTTTGATCACCCAACCAATCTTGGCATTTGTCCATTCTTTCACCTTGGTTAGAATTTGTTGCAAAAGATCTTTTGTTGTGGGTGAGGGTGAGGGTGAGGGTGTAGGTGCAGGTGCAATGGGAGTTGATCTTGGTCTTTTTGAGCTTGAGCTAGCTCCTTCAACAGTAGGTTTATCTTTGAGTCTCTGGTAATAAACTTGGTCGAGGATTGGGGCAAGATGAATAAATGGTTCATCATCTACCTTCCGAACTCCAGCTTTCATACAAATCTTCATGATGAGATGCGGGAAGGCATAGCTAGATCTCATTGGTTTGGCTGCATGGCTTATATTCTCTATTATAATTTTGCCCACATCCATCTTCTTTGCAGTTGCAATGGCATAAGGTAAAATGGCTCTATCGGCATCCATTGAACTATAATGTGTCTCTGGAATCAGCATTGCACAAATGAAGTATTGCTAAATTCTAGCCATAACTGTCAAAACAGTCCCTTTTAACTTTCTCCTTCCTTTCTTAGTGATCTCCTAAGAAGTACCTGGCTTTGCTATTACCTTGATTACATCCTCAAAATTAATGTCCTTAGCCTTGAATTCTAGGTAATCATCATGTTCTATTGGCCTAATTTTATAAAATTCATTGATGATCCAGGCATTAAATGGAACTTTGACACCCCTCACATACACATGCCTAGGGTCACACTTAGGGAAGTTCATATAAAATTCTTGTACAATAGGTACAACGACTAAATGCTTAGGTTATTCCAAAAAGGTTTCCCAATTCTTTCATGTTGCCCAATTTTCTGCAAAGGTACTAGTCATCTCTCTCTGGAATAAATCCCTTATCCTTTTTCTAAACGACTACTTCATAACGCTATTTAGCCTTAGAATTCACAAACCTATTGTCTACTTGCCTGCCCTTACCCTTCGGAGTGGTTTTAAGTGGCATTTTCTCTCAATACAATTCAACAAAAATCTACCACTTGTCCATACCCAACACAACCACACTCAATCAACACAAAATTTCAACAATTCAACTCTATAATCAAACATTAATGCACACTTCCACAACCTAATAATCAAATCTCCAATTCAACCACAACAAATTCAAAATTCACAATCAACCCCCAAAATTACCAAACTTCAAATGCAATCTAACAACTTCAATATCACAAACCCACCTTCCTCAACACAAATCAATTCAAATTCAACACTTCCCAAATCAAAATTACTCCACAATTCGCATCAATATCCACAACTCAAGCAATTCAATCAATTTCTCAAAATTAAAGCATCGAAAACCAAAATTGATCTAATTCAAGGCTAGAGAACTTGAAATCTTACCTCACCCACAGCGATTGCACCTTCAATTTCACCAATTTTTACCCAAATCGCAAGATCCCCAAATTTTGGAAAACCTTGGGTTTCCAAAATTTCTTTAAAATCCTTGAAAAAGTAAGGTGACTGGGTGTTTATGAGAGTGATAGAGTGGAATGGTGCAAGAAAATTGAATGGAAAAGGTCAGAATTTGAAAAGGAGAATTTTTGTTCTTGGAGGCTAATTTGAGTTCTTGTGAAAAAGGGGATAGAAAAGGTGGATTTATATAGAAAATCAGCTTTGCCACGGCGAAATTCTAGAAATTCTTCAATATCGTGTTAGAGTTGCTTGATGCAACAGCAAAAAAAATTTCTTGCCACAGCGAAAGTCTAAAAATTTTGTGCATAACAATCACAGTGCATACGCTACAGTGGTGAAAATTCTTCCTTGTTGCAGTGAAAAATTGAAAGCCTTAATGCACTACGATGGCAGTGTACCTCTTGCCGCGGCGAAAATTTCTAGAAAATTTTCTCTTCATGCCAAATTTCAATCTTTCACCTGAAACACATAAAGAAAACAAAATTTAATCACTTCCTAAGTCAAATAAAGCATACAACAACATGTAAAACAAATAAAATCACACAAAATGAAAAACACATGGGTTGCCTCCCAAAAAGCGCTTGTTTATAGTCGAAAGCTTGACTTTCTCCTCGAATCTCATTCCGGAATGTCAAGCTTGATGGGCAATGTCTTGCAACTCAAAGCTCCATCAATGTATGGCTTCAATCTTTGCCCATTGACCTTAAAAGTGCATTTTTGCTCGTGAGAAATCTCAACTGCTCCATATGGATGAACTTTAGTAACTATGAAGGGTCCGGATCATCTGGATTTAAGTTTTTCGGGAAAAAGTCTAAGTCTAAGTCTTAAGTTGTAGAGCAAAACTTTCTAACCCACTTCAAAGTTCTTCTTCACTATATGCTTGTCATGCCACGTTTTGGTTTTCTCCTTATAAATCTTTGCATTTTCATATGCTTGGTGGCGAAACTCATCCAATTCATTTAGTTGAAGCATCCTTTCTTCTCTAGCGGCTTGTAAATCCATATTCAATATTTTTACTACCCAATAAGCCCTATGCTCCAATTCCATAACAAGTGGCATGCTTTACTAAACACAAGACAATATGGGGACATTCCAATTGGTGTTTTAAATGCCGTTCAGTATACCCATAGTGCATCATCTAACTTCCGTGACTAATCTTTCCTTGATGCATTTACTGTCTTCTCTAGAATTTTCTTCAATTCCCTGTTTGACAATTCAACTTATCCACTCGTTTGAGGATGATAAGGTGTAGCCACTTGATGTGTCACTCCATGTTTTCCCAATAGAGCTTCAAATTGCTGGTTACAAAAGTACGTCCCTCCATCACTTATAATAGCCCGTGATACTCCAAATCGAGAGAAGATATTCTTCCTAATAAAGCTTGCCACTACTTTAGCATTATTGGAAGGTAATGTAACTACTTCTACCCACTTTGACATGTAGTCCACCGCAACCAAAATGTAACTGTTCCCGAATGAATTTGGGAAGGGTCCCATGAAGTCAATCCCCCAAACATCAAAAAGTTCCACAACAAAAGTATTGTTCAAGGGCATTTCATTCCTTCTTGAGATATTCCCACTTCTTTGACATTGGTCACACTCTTGAGCAAACCTAAAGGCATCCTTAAAAAGATTCGGTCAATAGAATCTAGACTGAAGGACTTTAGCTGTAGTTCTTGTTCCTCCAAAGTGACCACCAACTTCCTTTTCATGACAATGCTGCAATATGCTCTCCATTTCTTCTTTTGGCACACATCTGCGTTTCATCTGATCCGCACAATGCTTATACAGAAAAGGTTCTTCCCAAAAATAGAACTTCAAATCAGAAAAGAACTTCTTCTTTTGTTGGAAAGTCATAATCGGAAGCACTCGTGATGACAAGTAGTTTGCAATATCAGCATACCAAGGTGCTTCTCCAATTTTCATCAATTGTTCATCCGAAAATGTGTCTTGAATTTGGATCACTTTCTCATTCTCCCTTTCCAGTTGCTCAAGTCTTGACAAGTGATCTGCCACCATATTCTCCGACCCTTTCTTATCCCGGATTTCCAAATCAAATTCTTGAAGGAGTAGAATCCATCAGATAAGTCTTAGTTTTGCTTATTGCTTTGCCAAAAGATGCTTGAGCACTAAATAATCCATGTAGACAATGACCTTGGCACCTAGCTAATAAGAGCAAAATTTGTTAAATGCATAAACAACTACCAAAAGCTCTTTTTTAGTGGTAGTGTAATTCAATTGTGCATCAGTTAATGTTCTACTGGTATACTGTATCACTTGAAAAACTTTATTCTTTCTTTCGCATAATTACTAGCATCACACATTAATTCAAATGGAAGTTTCCAATCGGGAACTGCAATAATAGGTGTAGATACTAATAATTGCTTAAGAGTCTGAAAAACGTGCATGCAATCATCATTAAAATCAAATGGTGCATCTTTAAGTAACAAATTGCAAAGCTTCTATAGAACCCTACATGTCCCAAGAAACTCTAGATAGATTTGACATTTGTTAGAGGTGGCAACTTTTCAATCACTTTAGTTTTGGCTCGATCCACTTCAATTCCCTTCCTTGAAATTCGATGTCCGAGAACTATGCCTTTTTGAACCATAAAATGGTACTTCTCCCAGTTTAACACTAGGTTAGTGTCTTGACATCGCTATAAAATAAGAGAAAGGTTAGAAAGACAATTATCAAAAGAAGAGCCAAAAATGGAGAAATCATCCATGAACACTTCAAGAAACCATTCCACCGTATCACTGAATATGGACATCATGCATCACTGAAAGGTGGCCAGTGCATTACACAACTCAAAAGGCATCATTCTATACACAAATGTGCCGTATGGACAAGTGAACATCGTCTTCTCTTGGTCTTTAGGAGCAACGGGAATCTGGTTATACCTTGAGTAGCCATCTAGGAAATAGTAATAAGTATGTCCTGCTAGTCTTTCCAACATCTAATAAATGAATGGTAGCAAAAAATGATCCTTCCTTGTTGCTTCATTTAGTTTCCTATAATCAATACACACCTTCCAGCCTATGACTGTCTTGGTCGAGATCAACTCATTGCTCTCATTTTTCATCACCGTGATGCCTCCTTTCTTTGGAACCACTTGTACATGACTCACCCAAGGACTATCTGAAAAGGGATAGATGATTCCCACATCTAAGAGTTTCACCACCTCTTTCCTTACCACTTCATTCATAGAAGGGTTCAATCATTGTTGTGGTTGCACTCTTGGCTTGATATCATCTTCCATAAGGATTTTGTGCATGCAAAAAGATGGGGAAATGCCCTTTATATTTGAAATGGTCCATCCAATTGCAGACTTGTGCTCTCTCAAAACTCGAATCAATTTCTCTTCCTCTAATTTGCATTGATAATCACTGGAAAAGAATCAGATTCACCAAGATACACATACTTTAGATGAGATGGTAAAGGCTTTAATTCAAGCTTAGGAAGTTCTTCCAACTTTGTCTTCTCCTTCTCCTTACTCATGTCCAAGTCTTCAAATTCTGGATCCTGGATGGTGTTCATTGGTTGAGGTGCTTCCAAATACCTAGCACATTCATTCTTCCTTGGCTCACCAATCTCAGTAGTTTTGGATTAGGAAATGCATGCTTCAAGAGGTAGTTGAGGATGGATCTCTTCAAATGTATCTTTTATTACTCTATCAACCACATCAACCCCAAAACATGACTATACTTCTGATGGTAATTTCATGGCCTCAACCATATTAAAAGTTACCGTTTCATCTTGGACCCTCAAAATCAATTTTCCTTCATGTACATCTATTAAAGTTCTTCCAATAGAAAGGAATCATCTTCCCAAAATGAGTAGTATCTCTTTGTCTTCCTCCATATCCAATAACACAAAATCTGCAGGAAATATGAATTCATCCACCTTGACTAACACATCTTCAATAATACCCCATGGATGCTTGATCAATTGGTTGGCAAGCTGCAGAGTAACCATTGTAGGCTTCACTTTCTTGGAGTAGGTGCCCTAGAGGCAATCAATTATTCTAGAATTAACTCTTTGTAATAATTTTCATTAATCAATAAAAGGCATTTTATTCTATATCGCGTAAATCATTATTATTGCAATATGTATTGATACATGTCCTTAGAATGGTAGAATCGTGACGAGGGTATCAAGTGTTTCAAATCTTGATAGTGAGAACCTTATGAGCACATATGGTGGCCATTCTAGAAACGTTCGTAGCCCCAGTATTATTCTAAAGTAAGGGCACAGATAATACAGTAAGGCTATCATAGTGTTGAACGACCCTGTTGAAAGGCAGTGACTGATCTCACTTGTCAAGGTTGTTTGGTGACAACCTGGTGCAACACATGGGTGCTTGCTGTAGGCGGATACACCGCAACAAATTCACCGGACTAACCCACCAGAGGATTCCATATGGATGGTAACCCTAGTGTCTATGGAACAAATCCTCTAATGAAGTATGGTGTAAGTGATCCTTAGACTTGAGATCATCGAAGTGCCTTGTGCACCGATTGGTGCAGTTTTACACTAGCCCAACGCAGTTCTATTCAGAGTTGTCAATACGGTAGTGATTGGCTGCATCGAGGAGTGTATCAAGACTATGGTGGATTGACAGAGGATTCATCACTCCCGGGTATGGGAGAAGTTATCTCATGGCGCAATTCAGTATATGACAATGACACTAAAACTGTGGCCATAGTGGGATTGAGTTGTTGCTCTATCCAATTTATAATACAGGTCATTGGTCTAGAAACTGAATAAATAATATCGAGAGTAACCGAAGGTTGACACTATTTCTATGCCTTTGTCTCGTCGAGATAACGTATGATGAAAGGATCGAATTGTACGGTAACCATATCGTTGACAGGTAGCTACTTTGCTGAATTTGAATCTATCGGGTGGCCATGATACCTTGCAAGGGGCCAATCTTGGTCTGTGTATTAGTGAGATGATTAATTGGTGTTAATCACGATACTATACACTGCCTGTATGATGAGGAGCCTATGGGTCACACACATAGAAGATTGATGAGAATGCAAAATGTCATATTTACCCCCCTTAATGTCTAGTCTTTTATACTTATTTGCTACCTAAATGTACTCATTATTATTCTATTTTGATTTAGGATGCAAATGGAGGCGTTAATTGCAAAACAGAACTAATTAAGTGAATTCGGACAGTTTCAACATTGTTTCGTAATCTAGGCATAACGCTCTCATCCAAGCTCTGATTGAGATGATTCAAAATGCTGTGAAACGCTAAGGAAGATATCTACAACTTTCATGTTTTGATTTTGGAGAGATACTTGCTGCATCAAGGTTGTAATCGAGCTTGAAGTTGACACACCTGCACTGCCGACGTTCTGGAACATTCCGCCTTGTCATGCAATTCAAATAGGCAGATTATTACAAGAAGTTTTGAAGACCCGTTGCACACAAATTACAGCAGGAAAACACCACTTTCCTATTTTATTTTAGGACTTTATTATTTTATTTCCAATTAATCAGATTAGGATAAATGTTACTTTAGGATATTAGAATATTTTGAGGAGATTGAGTAGAATTAGAATTTAGATATTATTAAAAGAGAGATCAGATTAGGGATTACAACACATATCACACACCCTCTCTCTTCTCTCTTGGGTGGATTTTCGTTTTTCTTGGAATTTTCGTGATGGCCATGAGTGGCTAATCTTTATAACTTGGTCGAAGGAAACGGAGGCCTTGGAATCAATAAACTGTGAGATCTAATCTTTTTTTTTTTTTTTTTCTTTGTTTCAATTTTTGTGTTTGAGTATTGTTTCTTCTGTGCCTAATTTTATGATTGTTGCATTTAATTACTAGGAGGCCTGCCAGTTTATTAATTGTTGCAATCTACTGCTAAGTTAGATATCAATCCGTAATTGTTTGATTCCTCTAACTTGTGAAGCAATTAGGGTTATAATTTGCTGCGTTAGGAATTAGTAATCTTAAGAAAACACTCGACTAAATTAAATACAACAGCTTGAGTTTGTGTTGTTTAGCTTCATCAATTTCTCTAATTCTTAAGGCTGCCACTAGATTAAATCTTTAGCGCTTGTCTAGGGTTGTTTAGTGGTAAGATTAATTAGATTGCTTGTTTCCTAATTAATTACAATTAAGGAGAGATGGAAAATAGTTCCATGGTGAATATTCAAAGTAAGAATTGATTTACTTTTGCATCAATAATCAGTTGTAAGATTCCGACGGTGGATGTTGACAGAGACCAAGTTTCGTTATTTTGATTAATTTGTTTTGAATTGCTTTTGTTTTTCCTGAGATTATTTCTGTTTTACTAACCCCCCCCCTCAACCTTGTTCACATCATAAAATATGGCTAGACACTCTCCGTGGAATGACCCTGACTCACACTACTACATGTGTTTTTAGGTTTTAATTCTGGGTACCTACGACAGCACCTAAAGATAATTTAGACTCGGAAGAAAGAAGGCATTTTCGTCTTTTTAGGTGAAAGGGTATTTTGGTAATTTCATAGTGCAATTAAATTTGCTGAGGTCGTAGCCTTTATTTAATTTATTCGAAAATTAAATAATAAATTACGTTTAATTATGTTCGCATATATTTAATTAAATCATCATTATTGTTAAAGTGTAATATATAGATAAAATAATATATATATATTAATATATATATATAATATATAATATATATATATAATATAATATAATATATAATTATATAATATATATATTAATGATTTTAATTGAGATAATGATGAAATAAAATAAAATATCTAATTGGAGTGTTTGGTACACAGGGGGTTTTGGGTTGGAGCCTACTCCTATCCAATACGGGAATAGGGTTACTAAGTTTTCAATATAAAAGAAAACTTGTTATTTGTAAAATACAAGAGTTAATTCATTAGTTCATTTTTCTCTTTGAAAAGCAAAACACAAAGCCCCATTTACACTTCGACGGCAGAATCCATTTTTGCACAAAATCAATTCATTTGATATGTCTTCTTGATTCTTAAGGCAAAGAAGGATCTAACAAATCCCTCCTTAGTTCTTTGTGATTGTCTTCGTGTGGACTACGTAGGTTCGATCCTACACTTGAGTCGGTAGCAAAAACGTTCATTTACAAATTTGGAGGAGCCTCCAAACGTGCGTATGTTTTTCTAAACTCATGATTAATTTCTGCAGATTTCTATTTTAACATAAATTGTATAATTGTACCTTTGATCTTGGCTCAATGGGAAACGATCCGTGTTATTATGATTTTGTTTTCCGCTGCGTATATGGACCGTTTCCTAACACACTCCACTGATCCCCAATTTCCTGAAAACAAAAAAAAAGCATTAGATTTATGCTAGTACCTAAGTCACACAAAACTCTATCAAATGTAAAATCTCCTATTACACAAGGATAGTGAAACTCCTTGGATCCTTGAGTTTTGGTGGTAACTTCTTCTACAAAATGGCGATGCATTCCTATGTAAGCATCATTGTTTCTTCCTTTTCCAACTTCCTCTTGCTTGAAAGAATTTTCTTTAGGAACTTTGCATAACTTGGCATCTGCTACAATGCATCTACAAAAGGAATGTTAATATGCAGTTTTTTGAAAACATCAAGAAACTTAGTAAACTGCTTATCTTGATTTTGATTCGTTAATCTCTAAGGGAAAGGAACTGGGGGAGTGTGGTGTGCCAACTCTAGTCGTATTTCAAGAATTGGCAATTTTTCTTTCCTTGGCTTCGACATCTTCTCCTTATTTGGATCTTCCTTTGTGGGACTTGATGTCTTCTCTTCAATAATGATCTCTTCATTGACTTCTTCCTCAGATTCTTCCTTCTTCTCTGGTGGGTTCTCATCCTTCCCTTTTTGTTCAACTTCTTTCAAGATTGTTCCACTTCTTCTAAGATTGTTCCACTTCTTAAATATATGGCATTTGCTTATTCACATGGATTTGTCACCGTGTTACTTGGTAAGGAACCTTGAGCTTTCTCATTCAACTTTTCAGCAATTTGACCCATTTGCACCTCCAAGTTTCGAATAGACGCTCCTTGATTTCTAAAACTTGTCTGCGTCTCATTCATAAAACCTGTGGTTTCTTGCATGAATTTCCCAAACATATCCTCTAGTTTAGACATTCTATGCTCAACTGGTTGATGGTTCACCCCTGATTGATGGTTTGACACTGTCTTTTGATTTAATTGATTGTTTTGATTGCCTTAGGACAAGCTTGAGTGATTTCTCCAACCAAGATTGTAAGTGTTGGAGAATGGATTGTTCTGTTGTCTTTGATTCCCAGCCAAATAGTTGACTTGCTCTGATGATGAAGAGGATAAGGCAAAGGTGTTCCCCACTCGACAGTCAATGCTCGCATGGTTACCTGCACAAAAATCACATGTTACTTGAGATGTTTGAATGGAATTAACATGCATACCTCTTATTTGTTTCTGAAGCACAACAAGTTGGGCTAAAATAGTTATGTAAGCATTAACTTCATGGATACCCATGGACCTCTTTGGCACTATTCTGTCATCCAGTTTTTGGTAGTTGTTACTGTTAGAGTGGGTGCCTTAGAGCCAATCAATTATTGTAGAATTGACTCTTTGTAATAATGTTCATTGATCAATAAAAAAGGCATTTTATTCTATATCACGTAAATCATCATTGTATGTATTGATATATGTCTTTAGAATGGTAGAACCGTGACGAGGGTATTAAGTGCTTCAAATCTTGATAGTGAGAACCCTATGAGCACATATGGTGGCCATTCTAGAAACGTCTGTAGCCCCAGTATTATTCTGAAGTAAAGGCACAGATAATACGGTAAGGCTATCATAGTGTTGAACAACCCTATCGAAAGGCAATGACTGATCTCACTTGTCAATGTTGTTTGGTGACAACCTGGTTCAACACATTGGTGCTTGTTGTAGGCAAGTTCACTAGACTGACCCACCAGAGGATTCCATATGGATGGTAACCCCAGTGTCTATGGAACAAATCCTCTAATGAATGGTGGTGCATGTGATCCTTAGACTTGAGATCACCATAGCGCCTTGTGCACAGATTGGTACAGTTTGACACTAGCCCAACACAGTTCTATTTAGAGCTGTCAATATAGTAGTGATTGGCTGCATCAAGGAGTGTATCAAGACTATGGTGGATCGACAGAGGATTCATCGCTCTCAGGGTACGAGGGGAAGTTATCTCACAACGTAATTCAGTAAATGGCAATGACTCTAAAACTATAGCCACAGTGGGATTGAGTTGTTGCTCTATCCAGTTTATAATTCTGGTCATTGGACCAGTAATTGAATACATACATATCAAGAGTAACTGAGGTTGACACTATTTCTATGCCTCGGTCTCGTTGAGATAACGGATGATGTAAGGACTGGATTATACGGTAACCATATCGTTGATAGATAGCTACTTCGTTGAATCTGAATCTATCGGGTGGCCATGATGCCTTACTAGGGGCTAATCTTGTTCTGTGTGTAGTGAGATGATTAATTGGTGTTAATCGCGATACTACACACTACCGGTATGATAAGGAGCCTACAGGTCACGCACATAGAAGATAATTTAAGAACAAGTTTATAAGAAGGGCGTTTTCATCTTTTTAGGCAAAAGGGTATTTTAGTATTCTCACTGTGCAATTAAATTTGTGGAGGTCATAGCCTTTATTTAATTTGATATTAAAATTAAATATGTGAGATTACGTTTAAATATGTGTTCACATATATTTAAATAAATTATCATTATTGTTAAATGTTAGTATATTATATATATATATATATTAATTGAATTGAATTGAGATCATGATAATTAAAATTAAAATATCTAAATGGGTTGTTTGGATACAAGGGGTGTTTGGGTTGGTGCCCAAGCCCATTCCATGATGGAATAGGGCAAAGTGTGCACTATATAAGTGCAACACTTTGTGAATTAAAATAATATTTTCATTCAATCATTTAGACTAAAATTCCAGCCCCTTTTTTCTCTCTTCCACGCCAGTTTGCCTTTTGGGTTGAATCAAATATTATTTGATTTGTTCTTGGTTCTTAAGGCTAAAGAGGATCTAGCAAATCCCTTTTTAGTTCCTTGGGATTATCTTCGTATGGACTACATTGGTTCGATCCTACTCTTGGGTCCGTAGCGAAACCCGTTCAGAGACAAGCTGGAGGAGCCTCCAAACCTACGGCGATGGATTGATTGCAAAATCCGTTTGGCGTATTTTTGGTGGCTGGTTGAACTGATCAGATGCTACATATCAGTGTATGCTCGGCACGGCGATATAACCCATTGCCGGGACGTGTAATGCCCCACTTGAGGTACGCAGTTATTGTTTCTTCTTTTGCTCTTATTTGAGTTGGGTTCTTGGTAATATTGGTTGGTTGACCTTTGATTGAGTGTGATGTTGAATACTTGCCCTGAAATTGGTTGAAAATAGAAGAAGTTCAGTATTCCATGCTTCGCCGGGGCGAAGAATAATCTTCGCCGCGGCGAAGAGGTGTTGAAGCCACGGGGAAGCTGCTGGACAGTTTCGCCGCGGCGACAGAAGTTTCCTCGCCGCGGCGACAGGCCGACCAAAATGTTGTTAAGTTTTAGATATTTTCTTCCCTAGGGGCAATTTGACCATTCTACCCCTAATTAGCAGGAAAAGTGGGGAGTAAATTGAAAGGATTTTTCATGGAGAATATGTTGCTATGGGGGTGTGTTTGTAATGAATCAAAGGATATAGATAGAATTCCCAAAGAAGAGTAAGGGCAAAATGGGAAGGCTTGTGTATAAATTTCATTAAAAGGAATTAAGACATTTCAAAACCCTTCATTCTTCTTCTCCATCGCCACTCTCCTCTCTTGCTTCCTCTCAATTTCTCTTTCTTTTGTTCAAGGAGTTTTGAAGGGCTTTTGGAGTGATTAAGGGTAGAAAATCAATCTAAGGCATCCTAAGGTAAGAATTCTTGCTTTGGTTGTGAAGCTTTGTGAGTTTTTGTATATATTTGATTATTGAGGGTTTTGTTCTTTTGGTTAAGAGTAGAGAAAAAGTCAAGCAAACCAAGTGAAAGGAAGAGTTAGTGAAATCTCTCCATAACAAGGTAAGTAAATCCCAACCCAAGTTGAGATTTGAGAATTTTCTTGATTAGGGTTTTGATAGCAATGATGTATGTATGTGATATACATGTTATATGCCATGTTATTGAGGCTTAAATAGAGATTTCTAGTGCTTTGTGATTGTTTATGCCTTTCAAATATAAGAAGTGAGTTGTGGGTTGGAAAGGTAGTTTGAGATGGAATTGAAGGGGTATTGTGGAACCCTTTTGGAAGTGTCTTTCTTTGGCAGGTTATGTGGCTATGTGAGGGGCATTCTCCCCATTTTGGATGGTTAGAGAAAGATTTAGAATTATTGTTATAGTAGAGTTTTATTATGCACTTGAGTTGTTTGATGAAATGCCTAATAGAGGTTTGAGTATGAGTAGTGAACCTTAATTCTTGCAACATTGCATGTTGGCATTTCATAAGTGCATTAGTGGAGATGAACCATCCATAGGCATTAATTGTGCATTGAGAAGTGACCTAAGAAAGAGTAGGAAACTTTGTGTATGCACTTGCTCTATGAGTAGAGAACTTTGTGGATGCAACTACTCTAAGGGTAGAGAGAATGAGAAGTGCTAGAGTAGAGTGAATGAGAAGAGTATTAGAAATGGGTTGATGCTTTGTGATCATCACCCGACAGTTATGAGAATCGGGTTGATGCTTTGTGATCATCACCCGACTAGCCATTAGAAATGGGTTGATGCTTTGTGATCATCACCCGATAGGTATTAGAAACGGGTGGATGCTTTGTGACCACCACCCGATTAGTTATTAGAGAAGGGGTTGATGCTTTGTGATCATCATCCGACATTTATTAGAAGTGGGTTGATGCTTTGTGATCATCACCCGACAGTGATTAGGAACGGGTTAATGCTTGGTGATCGTTACCCGAAAGTAATGAGGAACGGGTAGGTGCTATGTGGTCCCCACCCGATAGCTACGAAAACCGGGTAGGTGCTTTGTGATCTCCACTCGGTAGTCACTAGGATAGGGTTGGTGCTATGTGAACTCCACCCGACAGTCATGAAGAGTGGGATGGTGCTGTGTGAACGCCATCCGGCCGTACCTCCGGTAAGATGAGGCCATGACGTTTAGTAGGAAACAACAGAAAGTGTGAGGAAAGAATTAAGAGTAATACATACGGGGATAGACAGATAGAGGGTTTTACTTACTGAGCATTATTTTGTGCTCACCCCGTTATTTTCCTTTGTGGATGCAGGATCTAGGTGATGATGCAGTCGGAGGGGCGTCGACAAGCGAGGAGCAATAGCTACACTGTTTCCCCTGTTTTGTCTTTTAAAATGGCATTTTTGTAAATTACGTTCTTTGTGTATAAAAGACATATGACTTATAATGAAAAGAAAGTTTTTGGGCCCAATTTTCTATCGTTATTATGCATGCATTGTATTAGTTTACAGTAGTTGTTACAGGACGATCATTGTTTAGCGTGCTCACTGATTGAGAAAATCAGCGCTCGTCACGGCGATATAACCCATCGCCGCAGCGATTGTCCTTAGCGCGATTGCTGATTAATATCAGCGGTAATCGCAATCTAAGGTATGTGCTAATGAAAATTAGCGCTCGTCGTGGCGATATAATCCATCGCCGCGATGATCGCACATGGTGCATGTACACGACCCAAATCAGCGCATGCTGTAGCGATCTAATCCATCGCCATAGCAAGCGTACTTTCGAGTGCATAGGGGCCAAAGTAAAAAGTTTCAAAACTTTTCACTTTGGCCCCTGTGCACTCGAAAGTACGCTAATGTAGATCTGTAAATTATCAGGGGGTAATTAATAATTAACCCACCCAATTCAAAAATTGATTGTTTTTTAAATGTATGATATGTACTTGTTTGTATATTGCATGGTGTCTGGTACATGAGCCTTAGACCTATGGTGAATGGTTTAAATTTTTGGGTATGTATGGTTGTAATTTATTAAATAAAACCTGCATGTCCTACCTTTCTTCCCTTCTCGATGTACATTCTTTTTTGATCTCATTCCCCTCAAATGTAAATCAAGGTTTCTAAATTTATTGATGTAAATAATTTTGTATAATTATTCTGATTGTAAATTTAGAATGATGTTTTTGTAATGTACTTGAAGACGGATCAAGCAAGAGACAATCATACTTGAAGACTCAAGATTTTATTACGGGACCTTTAGGTGACCTACTGATTCCTCTAGGCTTGAGGAAATCAGTTTTAGTTAGGCCATGTACCGGCACATTTTAATATTTTGTTTAGAATGCATGCTAAGGTTGAATGTTCAATAACATGCCAAACAATGCCATTCTAACAAAGATAATAATCTGGTGAGACATTAAATAATAAACCCTCAATTAAAGTATATTAAGTCACGTATGCCTTCCATCACCATGGTTTTAATCAAACTACTGTTCATCGAAACCTTGTTCGCCAAAGCGAAAGGTACACTTCTTAAAATTCATTAGAGTTTTCCTTAATGGTGATGGGTCGACTTAAAATGACGGTTTTGCTTGTTTGCCAAAGCGAAGGTTGATAAACGCATCATAGGCATAGTAGAGAAGTACACATATTATGTGTACGTGGTGGCATGTAGTGTCCACTCTACTGATACTGAGAATCACACTTGAGAATGGTGGTTGGGGCCATTAGATTGTGTGATTGGTTTGTTGGCTTTGTGACATTTGAGGTTGATAGTAGGAGCTATCAACTGATGTGTATTAAGTTTGTTGGCCTACCTAATTAACCCATTTTGGCTTGTTTGCTAAAGTGAAGGTTCGAAATGGGCTAGATGGGATCTCAGTCCACTAGGAAAGCCAACGGGCTTTCCCGAGTTAATAGGGAGGGCTATTGACTTGAGGAAAAATAGTGGGAGCGATTGTTTAATAAAAGGCCTTATTAAACAAATAATAATAAACATTGTAATAACGGTTATTTATTCTGCACTTGTAGATTCACTTAAAATTGAGCAAAATGATCCCAACATCACTACGACAAATCATCGATCTGGGAGAGAAATTGAATGGTGGGAACTTTGTTGACTGGTATGGAAGTATAAACGATATGCTTCAATCATGCAATAGGTTATACACCATTACAAAGCCTGCTGATAGTTCTATCCATGAGACTGGGTATGTATATGTGAAGCATACACATGATGCGAAAGTAGAAATGACAAGATACATTGTGCTTGCATCAATGACACCATTACTACGACAACAGTGCCAGAAAATAGACTTAGCTTATATTTTTCATTTTCCTTAAAGGAATGAGAAGCATATGGTGTCTCAGTCTCTATTCAGATGCAAGATGGAAGAGCGTACCAAAATTGGCGATCATATACTCAAATTGACCGAGTATATGAACAGGCTTGAGATTTTGGGATGTGGACTTAATGAGGGTTTAGCAATAGACCTCATATTACAGTCTTTGCCAAGTTCTTATTCTCAATTTGTCTATGACTTCATTGAGGATGATAAGAATAACACCCTTTCTGAGCTTCTGGATATGTTGAACGCTACTAAGTTAGGCATGAAAATGTCAGAAACATTGACGTTGGTTGAAGCCAGCTCAAGTGAGAAGGCAAGGGCTTAGAAGTCATTGGAAAGAACTATTGTAGAAAGGAAAGGCATTTGTCCTTACTGTGGGAATACCAGACACTGGAGGAAACATTGCAAGGCCTTCCTGTAAGAGGGAAGAAGAATGTTACTTCTTTGTCAGGTACGTTTTTGAGATCAACTTATCCCGTTAACATCTTGGCTTATTAACACAAGATATGGTTCTCACATTTGATTGATGTGTAGGGACTACGACAAAGTAGATTGCTAGCAGAGGGAGTGGTGGACCTACCAGTTGAAAATGAGGCAAGTCATGTTGCATTTGCTGTAGGATCTTATCATCTGATTTTGCCGATGGGCTTGTTTCTTAGAACTCGTGGATTATTATGATTTTTCTTCGGTTTTTAGAAATTATATTTTTGTGTCCATTTAGGACAAATAAGAGTATTACTTTACTAATGGATTATTGTCCTTGAACGTAAATAATATTCTTTATGGAACTATTTCATAATAATGTGTTCTTAAGATAGAAAATAAGGATAATCTCAAAAATAACAACTATGCCAATTGTGGTAAGTTGAGCTGAACCTGAAGGTATGTGGGATAGTATTAAAACTCGCAATTCCATGTACACCCCAAAATAATGGTGTATCTAAAAGAGGAGATTAGGACCTAACTTGATATGGTTAGATCTTTGATGAGTTTCTATGATTTTCCCACATAATTCTAGGGTTGTGCCCAAGAGACTACGACTCACGTACCAAACTGTATGCCGTCAAGGTCTATAGATAAGACTCCATATGATCAATGGAGTGGGTGAAAGCCCAACTTGTCTTATCTAAGGATTTGGGTTTGCGAAGCTTATGTCAAGAAATTGATTTCGAACAAGCTGGGCCCGAAATCTTGTATATTCGTAGGGTGTCCTGAGGAGACCAAAGGATACTATGTCTACCACCCAGAAGAGCGCAAAATCTTTGTTGCTCGTTCTAGTGTCTTACTAGAAAAGGAATTTTTCTAAGAAGTACTAGTGGGAGAAAAGTAGAATTCGATGAAGTCCTAGAACCACAAATAATACTAGACGAAAGACGGGATGATGTGTCACAGGAAGTGGTTGAACATCAAGAGGAGGTTACTCCACAGCTTGTGGATCAAAGTGAACCACCTCAAGTAGCACAGGAGCTATGTATATCTAGGAGAGTACGCCATGAACCCAAGACATATGGTTATCTCGTGACTCAACATGGTGACGTACTAGTCTACCAAGACAATGAACCCAGAACCTACGAAGACGCTATATCGGATCCAGATTCCGTTAAATGGCTTGAAGCCATGAAATTTGAGATGGACTCCATGTACCAGAACCAAGTATGGTCTTTGGTGGAACCACCTAAAGGGGTAAAACTCATAGGGTGTAAATAGGTCTTCAAGAAGAAGACAGACATGGATGACAAGGTGCATACTTATAAGGCATGATTGGTTGCCAAAGGTTTAAACAAATTCATGGAATTGACTATGAAGAAACCTTTTCATCGGTTGCCATGATTAAATCCATCCGGATTATGCCTACGATTGCTGCATACCATGACTATGAGATTTGGCAAATGGATGTCAAAACAACTTTTCTGAACATAAACCTTGAAGAGGATGTGTATATGACACAACCCGATGCTTTCATTCTTGATAGGCAAGCTGATAGGGTATGCAAGTTGCAGAGATCCATATATGGACTCAAGCAAGCTTCTAGGAGCTAGAACATTCGTTTTGATGAGGCCGTAAAAGAATTCGGTTTTATCAAGAACGAAGATGAGCCCTGTGTTTACAAGAAAGTGAGTGGGAGAGTAGTGGCATTCCTAGTGTTGTATGTCGATGACATACTTCTAATCAGGAATGATATACTGAACTTACAGTCAGTAAAGACTTGGTTATCCAAGTGCTTCTCCATGAAGGACTTAGGGGAAGCAGCCTACATCCTTGGAATAAAGATCTATTGTGATAGATCGCGTAGGTTGCTTGGCCTAAGTCAGAGCGCATATATTGACAAAGTACTGATAAGATTCAGTATGGAAGAATCCAAGAAAGGATTTCTTCCGATGTCACATGGTGTTTATCTCTCTAAGGAAATGTGCCCTGGAACACAAGATGAGAGAGATAGGATGAAGAGTATCCAATATGCATCAGCAATTGGATCCATCATGTATGCCATGCTATGTACTTGGATTGATGTCTCATGTGCTTTGAGCACTTGTAATAGATATCAATCAGATCCAGGTGAGCGTCACTGGATGGCTATCAAGAATATTCTTAAGTACCTGAAGAGGACTAAGGATATGTTCTTGGTTTATGGAGGGGAAGATGAGCTCACTGTAAGGGATAAAGTGATGCTAGTTTCCAAACAGACAAAGATGATTATCGATCACAATCAGGGATTGAATATTTTGTCTCAATATAGTTGCAGTGAGCTGTAAGAGCTCAAATTAGTGTATTGTAGCGAATTCTACAATTGATGCTAAGTATATCGCATTATTTAATGCATCCGTGTAAGCGGTTTGGACCAAGAAGTACATTACTAAACTTGATATGGTTCCAAGCATTGCTGATCCAGTATAGTTCTACTGCGATAACAATGGAGCCATTATTGTGACTGAGGAATCACAGTCTCACCAGTAATCCAAACACATACTTAGTTGATTCAATCTGATCTAAGACATTGATTAGAAAGGGAATGTGCAGATTTGCAGAATACCTACTAACCCACTATTGAAGTTTCTATTGTAGCAGAAGCATGATGGGCACTTAGGTCATTCAGTGTTGAGTGCATGAATGATTGGCTATAGTGCAAGTGGGAGATTATTAGAGTGGGTGCCCTAGAGCCAATCAATTATTGTAGAATAGACTCTTTGTAATAATGTTCATTGATCAATAAAAAAGGCATTTTATTCTATATCGCGTAAATCATGATTGTATGTATTGATATATGTCCTTAGAATGGTAGAACCATGACAAGGGTATCAAGTGCTTCAAATCTTGATAGTGAAAACCCTATGAGCACATATGGTGGCCATTCTAGAAACGTCTGTGGCCTCAGTATTATTCTGAAGTAAGGGCACAGATAATACGGTAAGGCTATCATAGTTTTGAACGACCTTGTCGAAAAGCAGTGACTGATCTCACTTGTCAAGGTTGTTTAGTGACAACCTGGTGCAACACATGGGTGCTTGCTGTAGGCGGATACACACAGCAAGTTCACTGGACTGACCCACCAGAGGATTCCATATGGATGGTAACCCCAGTGTCTATGGAACAAATCCTCTAACGAAGTGTGGTGTAAGTGATCCTTAGACTTGAGATCATCGGAGCGCCTTGTGCACCGATTGGTGCAGTTTTACACTAGCCCAACACAGTTCTATTCAGAGCTGTCAATACAGTAGTGATTGGCTACATCAAGGAGTGTATTAAGACTATGGTGGATCGACAGAGGATTCATCGCTCCTAGGTACAGGGGGAAGTTATCTCACGATGCAATTCAGTAAATGGCAATAACTCTAAAACTCTGGCCACAGTGGGATTGAGTTGTTGCTCTATCCAATTTATAATTCTGGTCATTGGATAGTAACTAAATACATACATATCGAGAGTAACTGAGGTTGACACTATTTCTATGCCTCGATCTCGTTGAGATAACGGATGATAAAAGGATTGGATTGTACGGTAACCATATCGTTGACAGGTAACTGCTTAGCTGAATCCGAATCTATCGGGTGGTCATGATGTCTTGCTAGGGGCTAATCTTGGTCTGTGTGTAGTGAGACGATTAATTGGTATTAATCGCGATACTACACATTATCGGTATGATAAGGAACCTATAGGTCACACACATAGAAGATAATTTAAGAACCAGTTTATAAGAAGGACGTTTTCATCTTTTTAGGCAAAATGATATTTTGGTAATCTCACTATGCAATTAAATTTGCTGAGGTCGTAGCCTTTATTTAATTTGATATTAAAATTAAATAAGTGACATTATGTTTAAATATGTGTTCGCATATATTTAAATAAATTATCATTATTGTTAAATGTTAATATATTATAATTATAATTACATATATATATATAATATTATTATATTTTTATATATTAATTGAATTGAATTGAGATAATGATAATTAAAATTAAAATATCTAAATGGGGTTGTTTGGATACAAGGGGTGTTTTGGTTGGTGCCGAAGCCCATTCCATGATGGAATAGGGCAAAGTGTACAGTATATAAGTGCAATACTTTGTGAATTAAAATAAGATTTTCATTCAATCATTTAGACTAAAATTCTAGCCCCATTTTCTCTTTTCCATGCCAATTTGCCTTTTAGGTTGAATCAAATATTATTTGATTTGTTCTTGGTTTTTAAGGCTAAAGAGGATCTAGCAAATCCCTCTTTAGTTCCTTGGGGTTATCTTCATGTGGACTACATTGGTTCGATCCTACTCTTGGGTTGGTAGCGAAACCCGTTTAGAGATAAGTTGGAGGAGCCTCCAAACGTGCATATGATTTCTTAAACTCTAAATTGATTTTTCTGTAGATTCTAATATAATGTGTAAACTATAAATTTGTGCCCTAATCTTGGTTCTAAGGAACGATCTATGATTTAAATAATTTTTGTTTTCCGCTGCCATGTATGATCGTTTCCTAGTAGTTACTTGCTAAAACTTCAAGTAACTATTGAGCTTCCACTAGTGTCTTGTTCTATAAAGCTCCTCTAGCTACTTCATCTACCATTGTTCGAACATTTGGTAGCAAACTCGAATAAAACATTTGGACTTGCATCCAAACAGGCAAAAAATGGTGTGGACATTTCCTTGAATCTCTTCCGTGCTTCATATAATGATTCATGGTTGCCTTGTACAAATGAGGTAATGTCATTTCTCATCTTTGTCAAAAGAGCTGGTGGATAATATTTGTATTGGAACTTCTGTGCTAGATCATTCCATGTTGTGATGGTTCCAGTGGGTAATGACATTAGCCATCCTTTTGCCTTATCTCTCAATAAGAATTGAAACAGTCGCAACCTAATAGCATCCTTATTGTGCTTGAGTGTATCACAGATTTCCAGGAAGTTGGCTATGTGCATATTCAGATATTCTTTTGGATCACCCCCAAACTGTACTGATTGTTGAATCAACTGGATTATAACTAGCTTTTTCTCAAAGTTATTCACTGTAATAGTTGCTTTCTACACATATTACAGTGAATTCTTAAGGCTGCCATTGAATTAAACTTAGAGAGCTTATTCTAGGTTGTTCAAGGGTTAGGATCTAATTGAGAGCTTATTTCAGTAGTGACAATTAAGGGAAAATTCAGGTAACAGAGCTTGTTGTTTCCTAGGGTTAATAATTCCATAATAATGAGATAGAATAATGTTACGATTAGTTCATGTCCAATGCATGTTTAGGTGGATCTTGAACCGAGAACTGGTTGTTTTTAATCTGATATTTTCTACCATTGGAGATTTATTTGTTTCACTTTATATTGCATTGTCTACAACCCCTTTCATTATTTTATTGTCATGTTTACTGTTTAGGATTTTATTTTATTTTATTTTTTCTGTTGTTTTCGTAGTGGTTATTGGTTAGAATATTGGATTTAATCGAATCATTCCCTATGGGATCGACCCTTGCTCACCCTATATGAAATTTAGTAGTTAGGTTAGTAAGGTTATTAATTTGGAGCATTTGGCACGCTACCAATGACCTTAAGTGTTTTTCATGCTTCTGGTGCGACAGAGGCTTCATCAGTGGACCGGCGAGGTTGTCATCAGTATGCACTTTACTTATCTATACATCTTTCCTCTCAACCATTTATGTGAGGAGATGCAATTTTTCGAGTGTGTATCTGGACTTCTTGTGGGACCGTGGCTTCTTTGCTTGAGTTATTGCTCCATTGTTGTCGCAATAGACATCTGGATCAACAATCGTGGAGACCACACCAAGGTTAGTGATGAACTTCTTAATCTAGACTGCCTTCTTGGCCGCATCGGATAATGTGATATACTTAGTCTCCATTGTTGAGTTCAGTACAGTGCTTTGCTTGGAGCTCTTCCAGCTTACCGCACCCCCATTGAGATAAAATACAAACCTAGATTGTGAATGATAATCATCTTTATTTGTTTGGAAACTAGCATCACTGTATCTTCTTACAATGAGCTCATCTTCCCTTCCGTAAACCAAGAACATATCCTTACTCCTTTTCAGGTACTTAAGGATGTTCTTGACAACTATCTAGTGATGCTTACCTTGATCCAATTAATATCTACTACAAGTGCTTAACGCACATGAGACATCAATCTGAGTACACAACATGGTATACATGAAGGATCCAATTGCTGACGCATATGAGATCCTCTTCATTCTATCTCTTTCATCGTGTGTTTTAGGAAACATGTCCTTAGAGAGATAAATACCATGTGACATCGGAATAAATCCCTTATTGGATTCTTCCATACTGAATCTCTTCAGTACTTTGTCTATTTATGTACTCCGACTTAGGCTAAGCAACCTATGTGATCTATCTCGGTAGATCTTTACTCTAAGGATGTAGGCTGCTTCTCTTAAGTCCTTCATGGAGAAGCACTTGGATAACCAAGTCTTTACCGATTGCAAGTTCGGTATATCATTCCCGATGAGAAGTATGTCATCAACACACAACACCAAAAATGCCAATGCGCTCTAACTTACTTTCTTGTAAACATAGGGTTCATCTTCATTCTTGATAAAACCGAATTCTTTTACGACTTTATCAAAATGAATGTTCCAGCTCCTTGAAGCTTGCTTGAGTCCATAAATGGACCTCTACAATTTGCATATCTTATCAGCTTTCCCATAAAAAATGAAACCATCGGATTGTGTCATATACACATCCTCTTCAAGGTTTCCATTTAGGAAAGCCATTTTGACATCTATTTGCCAAATCTCATTGTCATGATATGTAGCAATCGTAAACATAATCTGGATGGATTTAATCATGACAACCGGCAAAAAGGTTTCATCATAGCCAATGCCATGAATTTGTTTGAAACCTTTGGCAACCAATTGTGCCTTATAGGTTTGCACCTTGCCATCCATGTCAGTCTTATTCTTGAAGACTCATTTACACCCTATTGATTTTACCCTTTCAGGTGGATCCTCCAAATACATACTTGGTTTTGGTACATGGAGTCCATCTCAGATTTCATGGCTTCAATCCATTTAATGGAATCTAGATCCGATATAGTGTCTTCGTATGTTCTAGGTTCATTGTCTTGGTAGACCAGTACGTCACCATGTTGAGTCACGAGAAAACCATATCTCTCATGCTTATGGCATACTCTTCCAAACCTACATAGCTCCTGTGTTACTTAAGGTAGTTCACTTAGATCCACAGGTTGTGGAGCAACCTCCTCACGATGTTCAACCACTTCTTGTGGCATATCTTCCCGTCCTTCGTCTAATGTATCTTGTAGTTCTAAAACTTCATCGAGTTCTACTTTTCTCCTACTAATACTTCTTAGAAAGAATTCCTTTTCTAAGAAGACACCAATACGAGTGACAAAAATTTTGCGCTCTTTTGGATGGTAGAAATAGTATCATTTGGTCTCCTTAGGATACCCCAAAAATTTACATTTGTAGGATTTTTGGCCCAGCTTGTTCGAAGTCAATTTCTTGACATAAGCTTCACAACCCCAAATCCTTTGATAAGAGAAGTTGGGCTTTCGCCCACTCCATAGTTTACGTGGAGTCTTATCTATAGACTTTAACGGAACACGGTTCAGTATATGAGTCGTAGTCTCTAGGACATAACTTTAGAATGATGCAGGTAGATCACTAAAACTCATCATGGACCTAACCATATCGAGTAAGGTCATATTCCTCCTTTCAAACACTCAATTGTGTTGGGGTGGTTGTGATACTATCCCACGTTCTTTCAGGTATTCAGAAAACCCTAAGCTCAAGTATTAACCTCCTCAATCAGACTGAGGAGTTTTAATACTTTTGCGCAACATATTCTATACTTCATTCCTGAATTCTTTGAATTTATCAAAGGCTTTAGATTTATGTCTCATAAGGTAGACATAACCATATCTATTGAAATCATTAGTAAATGTGATGAAGTATGAATATCCACCTCAAGCTTCAACTGTTAGTGGACCGCATACATCAGTATGGATGATGCCTAACAGTTCAATAGCCCTTTCACTTTGTCCTGTGAAAAGTGACTTGGTCATCTTGCCTAAAAGGCATGACTCGCATACCTCAAATGACTGGAAGTCAAAAGGGTCCAAAACTCCATCCCTTTAAAGATTTGCAATGCAAGTTTGATTAACATGACCCAATTTACAATGCCAAGAGTATGATTGGTTTCGACCGTTATGTTTAGCTTTCTTAGTTTCAACATTGAGAATATCTTTATTATTTAAATCAAGAACATATAATCCGTTATATAACCTTGCAATTCCAAATAGAAAACCATTCAAACTAAAGGACAACAATCCATTAGAAATCTCAAAACGATATCCTATATTATCCAAAGCGGATACTAAAATAAAATTTCTGGAAATTGAAGGTACAAAATAACAATCATGAACTTCCAATAACAAGCTCATAGGCAAAGATAAACAATAAGTCCCTACAACTAATGCAGCAACATGTGCTCCATTTCCAACTCGTAGGTCTACTTCTCCCTTGGCGAGCAATCTACTCTACTTTAGCCCCTATACATCAATATAAATGTGAGTACCACATCCTATGTCAATGACCCAAGATGTTGAAGGAGAGAAGTTAATCTCAATCATATACATACCTAAAGTCGAAGCATCTGACTTATTCTTGTTTACAAGGAAAGCCTTGCAGTGTTTCCTTTATTGGCCAAGCTTGCCATAATAGAAGCAAACTACCTTCCCACCTTTCCCAATGTCACCTTCAAGCTTGAGATCATCATGTCCTTTAGGCTTGGGCTTGGGCTTTCCCTTGCCTTTGCCCTTTCCTTTACTGGCAACCAGAAAAACAGGCTTAGACATTTTCATGTTTTGCTCCGCAGTCCTCAGCATGTTCAGAAGCTGTGACGGGGATTTCACAATCGTGTTCATAGTGAAGTTCATTATGAACGATAAAAAGAATCAGGTAGTGACTGCAGAATTAAATCCACTAGTAAGTCTACATCCTCACCAAACCCCAAAGTCTCAAGCCTCTTTATGTACCCAATCATCTTAAGCACATGAGGACCAACTTGAGCTCCCTCAACCATATGACTCCTAAACAATGCACTTGACACCTTATACCTCTCATGTTGAGCATTTCCTTCGAAAAGCTCCTTCGGGTACAGAATCATGGGAGCAACATCCATATTCTCATGCTGCGTTTGCAGCTCAGGTGTCATCGATGCTAGCATAATGCATTGAGCATTATCAACATCATCAAGGAAGTTTTGGTAAGTATCCTTTACATCTTGAGTGGCATCAGGATCAGGATCAGCCATATAAGGCTTGTTAAGGATATACAATCTCTTTTCAGACTTCAGTACAATCCAAAGATTTTGATACTAGTCCGAAAAATTAGATCCATCTAGCTTGTTTTTCTTTTCGATTATCGATCGTAGGTTAGTATTGCTCATTTTAGTGAATCTACAAATGCAGAAAAGTAAATGTTATTATAATGTTTATTATTAATCAATAAGGTCTTTTATTAAAAATGCTCCCACTATTTTCCTCAAGCCAATAGCCTTCACTATTAACTCAGAAAAGCCCATTGGCTTTCCTAGTGGACTGAGATCCCATCTAGCCCATTTCAAACCTTCGCTTTGGTGAACAAGCCAAAATGAGTTGATTAGGTAGGCCAACAAACTTAATCCACACCAGTTGATAACTCCCACCACCAACGTCAAATGTGAAACAAGCCAACAAACTAATCACACAATTCAATGGCTGAAGCCATTGTCCTCAAGTGTGATTCTTAGTATTAGTAAAGTGGACACTACATGTCGCCATATACACATAGCAAGTGTACTTCTTTACTATGCCTATGACGTGCTTATCAACCTTCGTTTTGGCGAACAAGCAAAACACATCATTTTAAGTTGACCCATCACCATTAAGGAAAACTCCGATGAACTTTAACCTCCCATTGGTAGAAGCGTACCTTTTGCTTTGGCAAATAAGGTTCCAACGAACAGTGGTTTGATTAAACACATGGTGATAGAAGGCATTTTAATGACTTACTATTCTTTATTTGAAGGGTTTTTATTTTATGTCTCACCAATTTATTATCTTTGTTAGAATGACATTGATTGACATGTTATTAAACATTCAACCTTAGCATGCATTCTAAAAAAAATATAAACGTGCCGGTACATGGCCCAACTAAAACTGATTTGCTTGAGCCTAGAGGAATCGGTAGGTCAACCTAGGGTAAAAAACAAACCTTGGGTCTTCAAGTTTGCCTTTTCATTGCTCCTCCATTTCTTTATCACGATCGTTACAAAAAGAATTTATAATAAAGAAACCCTATTCTAATTTACATCAAGAAATCATAAACCTCGCATTACATACGAGGGGAGTAAGATGAGAGAAAGAAGCACATAAAGAATTTAGAGGGAGGCAGGACATTTAGGTCCTATTTATTTAGAAATTTACAAACAAACCCAAAAATAAATAAACAAGCCATAGGTCTAAGGCTCATGCACTGGGCACCATGTGATTTTCAAACAAGAACATTGCATACATTCAAAAATAAACATTTTGAATTGGTAGGGTGAAATTATTTATTACGCTCTAAAAATTTGCATATCTGTTTTTGGTCCAAAATTATTAAAACTTTTCATTTAGGCCCCTATGCACTTAAAAGTGTGCTTGCTGTGCCGATGGTTTATATTGTAGTGGCGTGCGCTGATTTTCAGTCAACATGCATACACAGGTGCAATCGCTGTGACAATAGTTTATATCGTCATGGCATGCGCTGATCTTCATTCAGTGCACATGCACTAGTGCGATTGCCACGCCGATGTTTTATATCACCGTATTGTGCACTGATTTTTCAATTAGCGTATATGTGTAAGTACGATCACCATGGTGAGCACTACTGATCTGTAGTAGATCAGTGCAATCAGCAACAAAAATGCCAAAGGATTTTTGGCAATCAACTTAGCTTCTGATATCAACAAAAAATCCTCATCACATTATACCAATTTGCATATCGTCAACAAATTAAAGATTACCAGATGTAATGAATCAATTGATTATTCAAAACATGCCATTAACATAGAATTTTACAGATTTAAAAAAAAAAAAAAAAAACAGTTTATAATATAACATGTTATCAATCAAATACATGCTATCAAACATAGATTAAACAATATAACCTGGTACCCGAGGCTCTGATACCACTGTAAGGAATCAATCTACCCAACGTAGTGGAAAAATAAAAATTAAAGGATAGAACAATTGCTTATTTGCCAAGATCCGAGTATCGATTATATTGTTTACATGTTAAAAACAAAAATTCTGTACAAAATAAAATTAATCTATTCAAGGATTAGAAATCTTATGCACGTTTGAAGGCTCCTTCAAGTGTCTCTGATTTTATTTCATTACTGATTCAATATAGAATCACATGAATGTTGATCCACACGAAGGCAGTCTGAAGAACCAACCGTTATTTTGCTAGAACAACAAGATGGCTTCAAGAATCAAGTTTTTCAAAGAATCAAGAAGAGAAAAGTATTTCTCTTCAATCAATGAGTAGGACGTGAGAGAGACAGTGGGGTAGGTGGCTAGGTTTTTTTATTTTTTTTTTATTGAATAATGTTATATTGTTTTAATTTAAGTTGCACTTATATAATGCAACAATTAAAACCTTATTCCAATAAGGAATAGCCACGGGCTCCAACCCTAATCCACCCTTGTAACCAAACACCCTTTAATTGGTATTTTAAATTTTAATTAATTATTATTATAATTAAAATCAATTAATATATATATATATATATAATATTAACATTTAATTAATAATAATAATCCATTTAAATATATGCACACATATATTTAAATATAATCTCACTAGTTTTAATTTTAATATTAAAATTAAATACAAGCAACAACCTCAACAAATTTAATTACAATATGAGATTACCAAAATACATTTTCATCCTAAAATACGAAAATACCCTTTACACAAACTGATTCTTAAATTATCTTCTAAGTGTGTGACCTGTAGGCCCCTTATCATATTGGCAGTGAGTAGTATCGCGATTAACACCAATTAATCGTCTCACTATATACAGACCAAGATTGGCCCCTAGCAAGGCATCATGGCCACCCGATAGATTCGGATTCAGCGAAATAGCTGCCTATCAACGATATGGTTACCGTGCAATCAAATCTTTTTATCATAAGTTATCTCATCGAGGCTAAGGTGCAGAAATAGCGTCAACCTCAGTTATTCTCAATATCTTTGTATTTAGCTATTGGACCAATGACTGGATAAATAAATTGGACTGAGAAACAACTGAATCCCAATATGGCCATAGATTTGGTGTCATTGCCACTTACTGAATTGCGCAGTGAGATAAACTTCTCCTATACCTAAGAGTGATGAATCCTTTATCTATCCACCATAGTCTTGATACACTCCTTGATGTAGCCAATCACTACCGTATTGATAACTCTAAATAGAACTACGTTGGGCTAGTGTCAAACTACACCAATCGGTGCACAAGGCACTCCAGTGATCTCAAGTCTAAGGATCACATGCACCACCATTCATTAGAGGATTTATTCCAAAGACACTGGGGTTACCATCCAAATGGAATCCTCCGGTGGGTCTGTCTAGTGAACTTGCCTCCAACAAGCACATATGCATTGCACCAGGTTGTCGGCAAACAACCTTGACAAGTGAGATTAGTCACTGTCTTTCGAAAGGGTCATTCAACACTATGATAGCCTTACCGTATTATCTGTGTCCTTGGTTAGAATAATACTGGGGCTCGGACATTTCTAGAATGGCTACCATATGTGATCATAGGGTTCAAGATTTAAAAAACTTGATACCCTCGCCACGACTCTACCATCCTAAGGACATATATCAATACATACATAAATGACTTACATGATATAGAATAAAATGCCTTTGATTGATTAATAAAGATTATTACAAAGAGACAATTCTACAATAATTGATTGGCTCTAGGGCACCTACTCTAACATGGTTTACCCCTTTTAATTTTGTAGAATTTCACTTTAGTCACTAAACTTGCACAACTTGTAGTTTAGTCCTGTCCAATTTGAAAACAAATTGAACCCTTCAGATTAGCAACAACTGCTCTATTTTATGGCTCGGCTAAAAGTTCAAAACACCACCTTTGTAATTCCCAAAACGTCTTTCTCCCACAATATTGGGAGGGACCCCTTACCCTTCAATTTCCACATGAAAACTCGCAGGAAAGAACTCATTGATCGAGGAGCTGCCAACAATGATTAATCACATCCCTATAAGTTGTGCATGCTATCATGCAACCAAAAACACTCGAGTGGTTGAGAATGTGAATGCGCAGCCTTGGCTTGACATGGGCAAGAAACAATTAAAGGTCACGCATGGGTGTGCGTGACCAATAGCAGGTCGTGCACAAATGTGTGTGGCCATGGGCAATGCCACACGTATTTGCTTGCAGCAAAAGGACAGGCGCCTGGGGCAAAATAGGTACCTCAATTCTCATTAGGAGGTCAAACCAAGGACCCTATGGAAGTTGGGGCTACCCTATCCCCATGGGCAAGGAAACAATGTCTTGAGGGAGGAGTTTGGAAGCCTTATAATAGCATGGACTTCTTTTTCTTTCTAAGCCATAAGAAAGGGGCTAGTCCAAGATCGTACTATTCCTTGCACGAAGCCCATAATGGCTAGTCATGCATTTAAACGCACGACTAAGGGCCTTGGCCAGCCATGCATTTAAACACATGGCGAAGGGCCAGCAAGGGATAGGCCATACACATCCAATAGACAATGGGCTATGTGTGCGAGTACACAACCACCATAAGGGGCTATACACAGCCTTGGGATAGTGGTTGCACGTCAAAACACGTAGCCATATAGCAGCCATGTTTTTAGGGTATTTCATAACCCTAATCGAACCAAAGTCATTATTCATCAACAGGATTAAAAACAGATTTAATCGATTTCAATTTAAACAATAGAATCAAAAACCCTAACATGCAATTTTCTATCAAATCATTCAACAAGTTAATAACAAAAAACATATATTAATCCATGCTTTGATACCACTGTTGAGTTTTGGTTGAATAATAAACAGAATATAAAACAAAATTTTTATTCAATTAACCCGTTAATCCCACGATCAAGATTGATATATGCAATCTGTTTATAAAATAAAACAACTCGTACAATGTTTCTTGTTATTACCTGCATTTGGAGGCTTCTTCGGGTTTATTTGATTTGCTTTTCGCTAGTCGTATCAAGATGGAATCGCTCCTGAGAAGTCCATGCAAAAGCAGGGAGGCTGATCCACATGCAAGGAAGTTTGCTAGAATCCTTGGGTGCAAGAACAAAGAACACACAATTGAGAGAAAGAAATTCTCTCTCAAAAACTAATAGGCGACTAGGGTTTTTGCTTTTCTTATATAGTGGGGAATAAAATATTCCCCATTAAGAATAGGAATATTTCTATTCCTTAGTTTGGAATGGGATATTTCCAATTAAATATACCTTCCTATTTTGCAATAGGATATTTTCCAATTAAATATACCTTCCTAATAAATAAATATGGATATTTATTTATCCATATATTTAATTAATGGGATATTTAAATATATTTAATTTTATTAGATATGTTTATTCCATATATTTAATCCATATTAATATTAACATAATTACAACTTTGCTAAATTAACTTCAACATAAATATTGAATTTTGGAAACGACCTTCAACAAATTTAATCGCACAACAAAATTACCAAAATACCATTTTCATCCAAAAGACGAAATTACCCTTCATTTTCATTCTCAATAAAACTGCCTTTAATGTGTGTGACCCCTAGGCTCTTTATTATGTTGGCAGTGACTAGATTTATAATTAAGCATCAACTAATTAGTGTTCTATACACAATCAAGATTGGCCTTGCCCAACAAATAAAAATTTAGCGAAGTAGCTAGCTTTCAACAGTATGGTTATCGTGCAATTCCAATCCTTTCATCATCATTTATCTCATCAAGGTTTGAAGTACAAATTTAGTATCAACTTCAATGAATGTACCTTGATATGTTTATATTTGGTTATCAAATCAATGACCATATAAATTGGATTCGAGTACCAACTCGATTACAGATTTTGCGGCCATAGTTCCTAACCGAATATGTCAACAAGATAATTTCTCTTGTAACTAGGAGTGATAAATTCTTTGTTGATCCACCATAGCCATAGTGTACTTCTCAATGTAACCAATGACTACCATACTGATAGCCCTAAATAGGATTGCGTTAGGCGAGTGTCAAATTACATCAATAATTACACACTATGCTCTGGTGATCTCAAGTTAAGGGATCACATGCACCACCATCTGTTGGAGGATGTATTCCATAGACATTAGCATTACCATCTTGTGTGAAATCCTCCAGTGGGTCGTTCAAGTGAACTTGTCATTAACAAGCACCCATGCATCGCACTAGGTTGTCACCAAACAACCTTGACATGTGAGAATTGTCACTACCTTTCAGTAAGGTCGTTTAACGCTATGATAGCCTTACTGTATAATCTATGTCCTTGGTTAGATTAATATTGGGGCTATGGACAGTCCTATAATGGGTCCTCACAATTAAGATTTAAAACACTTAATTCCTTCATCACAGTTCAAATGAATGCTATGATATAGAAGTTATGCCTTTATTGCAATTCCAATCCTTTCATCATCATTTATCTCGTCAAGATTTGATGTACAAAAGTATTGTCAACTTCAATGAATGTACCTTGATATGTTTATATTCGGTTGTCAAATCAATGACCATATAAATTGGATTTGAGTACCAACTTGATTCCACTATGACCACAGATTTTGCGATCGTAATTCCTAACCGAATATCTCAGTGAGATAATTTCTCTTATAACCAGGAGTGGTGAATCCTTTGTTGATCCACCATAGCCATAATGTACTACTCGATGTAACCAACGACTACCGTACTAATAACCCTAAATAGGATTATATTAGGCCAGTGTCAAATTACATCAATAATTACACCCTACGCTCTAGTGATCTCAAGGCGAGGGATTACCATCTTGTGTGGAATCCTCCGGTGGGTCGGTCTAGTGAACTTGTCATTAATAAGCACCCAAGCGTCATACTAGGTTGTCACCTAACAACCTTGACATGTGAGAACTGTCACTACCTTTCAGTAGGATTGTTCAACGCTATGATAGCCTTACCGTATAATCTGCATCCTTGGTCAGATTAATACTGGGGCTACGGATAGTTCTTGAATGGCCATTATATGTGATCATAGGGTTTCACAATTAAGATTTAAAACACTTAATTCCCTTGTCACGGTTCAACCCTTTTAAGGACATATATCAATATATATACGAATATATAAATGAATGCTATGATATAGAAGTTATGCCTTTATTGATATTCAATACTATTATTACAAATGTCCTATTATTATTGGCTCTAGTGCACTTATCCTAACAAAAGAGGCACATATTAGGGAGGAATTGCAATGTGTAATTATTATCGACACAGAGTTTGTATACCAAAATGAGATTAAAGTTGAAGGTAGGGACTAGGAGGACATTTTTCAGGCTAAATTTTTCTCCTAGGTGGACATTATCGACATGTGTGGTTGGGGTATTATTATAGATATTGGAAATTTAGGTTGTGTGTGTGTAGTGAAAAACCTATGGTGGTAAACAATGTGATTACTGGCACGGAGGTCAATTATCCAACATCTTTTGAAACTAAATTATTAAGGACAAAAGATGTACCTGCATAAGTAGTAGAAGCATTGTTGGGTTAGGATTGATTTAGCATCTGGAGTAGTTGGGTGATTTGTTCGGGACTGATCATAGGCATCAGTGTGTCATTTCCCTAATTTGTTGTCACATTATTTGCCGTTGAATTTCCAGATTTTTCCTTGGGGTAGCCATGTGATTTCCAACAATTCTCACGATTGTGATTGCACTACTTGCAATATTCATAGTTAATTTGCTTTTACCTGATATAGTTGATCCATAGTTGTTGGATGTGTTTTCAAACTGTCCATATTGAGAACCATTGGATGAGAATAACTGATTGATCTGTTATGGACTGTTGATGGGTTGAGTTGATATGGGCCATTGATGGAATTATATAAATTCCCACTTTTCTCATTTCCAACTAAACGTAGCCGTCGGTTTCCCTCTCACCTCTCTCACCTTTCACATTCTTCGACTGATTTTCTCGGTCAGGTCTATTTGTTGCAAAGGCAGTGGAATCACCGAGGTGTGGTGGTTCCACTGTGGCCAATCACTAATGCTCGTCTTAAATGGCGAGCTGGTAAATATGGCGGAGTGTTAGCGGTGATGATTTTATGAGCATTTGTGTTTGAAATGGGAGGAAACTCTCATTCAGCCCCATCAAAATGTGGATAACTCAATCCCTTTCTTTGATTTTCTGAAATTGGTGTAAAGTTTTAGATGTCCCATTTAATGGGTCCTTAATGACATCGAGCTCATTCCGCGGTGCTGATAATCAGTTGAAACAGCTTGTCACCGATTGATTATATTGCTTTACTTTGGCAAGATTATGTCGAAGAGTGAAAAGTTTGGCTAAATCGAGTTGGCCATACATCTCTTTGATGTTGGCCCACATTTGCTCGACAATCTCTATTGGTGGGAGTCCAACGGCAACATCCTAGGTAAGGGAGTTGCTGAGCCATGACTGGACAATATTATTACATTTGGTCCATTGCTTTTTGAGATGGGGCTCATTGGGCGGCGGCATAGTTCCTTCAATAAAGCTATCTTTATTCTTTGTGATAAGAGCCCAACGAAAATCACGTGACTAAACCGCTTAGGTTTTCGATCTGGTGAGGGGCTGCTTGACTAGAACGAGTTCTGGTTCGTCTAACGACGGCATATGCAAAATGTTGTTAGGTTCTAGCTGTTGTTGAGGAGTGGGGGTGAGTTGGAAGGGAAACTGGAAGGGTTGACCAAATTCAAATTGTGGGTCGATAAACCCGAAATAGGTGTGTGGGCTTGACTTATGATTTGGATCTGATTGATTGTTTGGGCCTAGTTAAGTGGGCTGTGAGCTTGGTGGTTGGGTATTTGGTTGAGAATTGGGTTGTGGGCCTATGTGAGTGAGCTGATGTGGGTCTAGTTGAGTAGGCTGATTTAGGCCTTGTTGAGTGTTAGGAAACGATCTAACTCATGGCAGTGGAAAACGAAAATTTTAGATCGTAGATCGTTCCCATTAAAGCCAATATCAAGGCACATAATATACAGTTTATATGTTAAATCAAAATCTACAGTAATATGAGCAATCAGAGTAAAGTTTAGAGTTCATACGCACATTTGGAGGCTCCTTCAAACTTGTCTCTGACTGGATTCGCTACCAATCTAAGAGCAAGATCAAACTAGCGGTAATCCACATGAAGATAACCCGAAGAGCTAAAGAGGGATTTGCTAAATCCTCTTTAGCTTCAATAACCAAATCAAGAATCAAAGGAACTTTGATTCAATGAAGCAAGGTGGCGTGAGATAGGGAGAGGGTTGTGTGTTTTCATTTCTTTAAATGAAAAGGATTGAATGAATTTCTATTCACTTTTTAATTCACAAAACATTGCACTTATATAGTGCACATAAAACCCTATTCCAATAAGGAATAGGCTTGGGCTTCAACCCAAAAAGCCCCTATATCAAAACACTCACAATTATGATATTTTATTATAATTATTATTATTTCCAATTAAACTCAGTTAATGTATTTATAGAAATATATTAACATTTAATAATAACAATAATTCATTTAAATATATGTATATATATATATATATATATATTTAAATATAATCTCACTTATTTAATTTTAATATCAAATTAAATATAGGCAACAGCCTCAGCAAATTTAATTGCACTGTGAGATTACCAAAATACCATTTTGCCCTAAAAGACGAAAACGCCTCTTGCACAAACTGATTCTTAAATTATCTTCTATGTGTGTGACCCATAGGCTCCTCATCATACTGGCAGTGTGTCGTATCGTGATTAACACCAATTAATCATCTCACTACACACAAACCAAGATTGGCCCCTAGCAAGGCATCATGACCACCTGATAGATTCAGATTCAGCGAAGCAGCTACCTGTCAATGATATGGTTACCGTATAATCAAATCCTTTCATCATCTGTCATCTCATCAAGACTGGGGCTTAGAAATAGTGTCAACCTCAGTTTACTCTCGATATATTTGTATTCAGTTAATAGACCAATGACCGGAATAATGAATTGGTTTGAGCGACAACTCGATTCCATTGTGATCATAGATTTACTATCATTGTCATTAACTGAATTACGCCGTGCGATAACTTCTCCCATACCTAGGAGTGATGAATCCTTTGTTAATCCACCATAGTTTTGATACACTATTCTATGTAACCAATCACTACCATATTGACAGCTCTGAATAGAACTACATTGGGCTAGTGTCAAACTACACTGATCGATGCACAAGATGCTCTGGTGATCTCAAGTCTAAGGATTACATGCACCACCATTCGTTAGAGAATTTGTTTCATAGACACAGGGGTTACCATCTATATGGAATCCTCTGGTGGGCCATTTTAGGGAACTTGCCTACAGCAAGTACCCATGTGTTGCACCAGGTTGTCAGCCAACAACCTTGACAAGTGAGATATGTCACTGCCTTTTGATAGGGTTGTTCAACACTATGATAGCCTTACCATATTATCTATGCCCTTGGTTAGAATAATACTGGGGCTACAAACATTTCTAGAATGGCCATCATATGTGCTCATGGGGTTCTCACTATCAAGATTTGAAACACTTGATATCCTCGTCACGGTTCTACCATTCTAAGGACATATATCAATACATATAACTATGGTTTACATGATATAGTAGATAATTCCTTTTATTGATTAACAAACATTATTACAAAGAGTCAATTTCACAATAATTGATTAGCCCTAGGGCACCTACTCCAACAATCTCCCACTTCCACTATAGCCAATCATTCATGCACTCAACATTGAATGATCCAAGTGCCCATCATGCTTCTTACAGAAACTTCAACAGTGGGTTAGTAGGTATTCTGTAAATCTGCACATTCCCTTTCTGATTGATCTCTTGGATCAAATTGAATCAACTAAGTGTGTGTTTCCATTATTGGTGAGACCGTAATTCCTCAGCCACAACAATGGCTCCATTGTTATCGCAGTAGAACTTTACTAGATTAGCAATGCTTGGAACCACATTAAGTTCAATAATGAACTTTTTGATCCAAACCGCCTACACGGTTGCATTAAATAATGTGATATGCTTAGCATCAGTTGTAGAATCCATTGCAGTAGTCTTATTCGAGCTCTTCTAGCTCACTGTAGCTCCATTGAGACAAAATATACAATCCCAAATTATGAACTGTAATCATTTTTATCCATTTGGAAATAACATCACAGTATCCTCTTACAATGAGCTCATCTTCCCCTCCATAATCCAATAACATATTCTTAAGCCTTTTTTAAGTGTTAGTGAAACGATCATACATGGCAGCGAAAACAAAAATTATTTAAACATTATCGATAATTCCTTTGAACCAAGATCAGGGCACAAATTTGCAGTTTATACAACATATTAAAATCTATAAAAAAACAGATCAAGGTTAAGAAACCATACCCACGTTTGGAGCCTCCTCCAATTTGTCTAAGAATGGGTTTCGCTACTGACCCAAGTGTAGGATCGAACCAATGTAGTCCACACGAAGACAACCTCAAGGAACTAAAGAGGGATTTACTAAATCATCTCTAGCCTTTAAGAACCAAGATGAAAATCAAATGAAATATTTTCTTCAAGCAAAAGAAATCTGGCGTGAGAGAGAAGAAAAAGGGGCTGGAATATTTGTTTTCAATGAATGAATAAGTTCCTTAAACAATTCACTAAGTGTTGCACTTATATAGTGCACACTTTGCCCTATTCCATCATGGAATGGGCTTGGGCTCCAACCCAAACACCCCTTGTATCCAAATAGCTCCTTTAAGATATTTTAATTTTAATTATTATTGTTATTTCAATTAAATTCAATTAATATATATATATTTCATATATTAACATTTAACAATAACAAATTCATTTAAATATATGCGAACACAAATTTAAATATAATTTCACTTATTTAATTTAATTAACAAATTAAATAAAGGCTAAGACCTCAGCAAATTTTATTGCACTGTGAAATTACCAAAATACCCTTTCCCCTAAAAAAGACGAAAATGCCCTTCTTACAAACTGGTTCTTAAATTATCTTATATGTGTGTGACCCGTAGGCTACTTATCATACCGGTAGTGTGTAGTATCACAATTAACACCAATTAATCGTCTCACTACACACAGACCAAGATTGGCCCCTAGCAAGGCATCATGGCCACCCGATAGATTCGGATTCAGCGAAGCAGCTACCTGTCAACGATATGGTTACTGTACAATCCAATCCTTTCATCATCTGTTATCTCGACAAGACAGAGGCATAGGAATAGTGTCAACCTCGGTTACTCTCAATATGTATGTATTTAGTTACTGGACCAACGACCTGAATAATAATCTAGATAGAGCAACAACTCAATCCCACTGTGGCCACAGTTTTAGTGTAATTGCCATTTACTGAATTGCGTCGTGAGATAACTTCTCCCGTACCCGGGAGTGATGAATCCTCTGTCTATCCACCATAGTCTTGATACACTCCTTGATGCAGCCAATCACCACCGTATTGATAGCTCTGAATAGAACTACGTTAGTCTAGTGTCAAACTACACCAATTGGTGCATAAGACGCTCCGGTGATCTCAAGTCTAAGGATCACATGTACCACCATTCGTTAGAGGATTTGTTCTATATACACTGGGGTTACCATCCATATGGAATCCTCTGGTGGGTCAGTCCAGTGAACTTGCCTATAGCAAGTGCCCATGTGTTGCACCTGGTTGTCACCAAACAACCTTGACAAGTGATATCAGTCACTGCCTTTGGATATAGTCGTTCAACATTATGATAGCCTTACCGTATTATTTGTGCCCTCACTTTAGAACAATATTGGGGCTACAAACATTTCTAGAATGGTCACCATATGTGCTCATAGGGTTCTCACTATCAAGATTTGAAACACTTGATGTCGTCGTCATGGTTCTACCATTCTAAGAACATATATCAATACATACAATGATGATTTACGCAATATAGAATAAAATTCCCTTTATTGATCAATGAACATTATTACAAAGAATCAATGTTACAATAATTGATTGGCTCTAGGGCATTTACTCTAACATCAAGTACTTAAGGATGTCCATTAACACTCATCTAGTGTCACTCACTTGGATCTAATTGATATCTTCTACAAGTGTTGAATGCACATAAGACATCAATCTGAGTACATAACATATTGCTCACTTAGATCCTATTGATATCTTCTACAAGTGCTTAATGCACATAAGATACCAGTCTAAGCTTGTAATCATAGCATCACTTACTTGGATCCAATTGATATCCCCTACAAGTGCTTGGTGACCATGAGATGTCAATCCGAGTATATAACATGGCATCACTCACTTAGATCCAATTGCTGACGCATATGGAATCCTCTTCATTCTATCTCTCTCACCGTGTGGTTAATGACACATATCCTTAGAGAGATAGACACCATGTGCCATCGAAAGAAATCCTTCTTGGATTCTTCCATACTGAATCTGTTCAGTACCTTGTCTATGTACTCTGACTTAGGTTAAGCAACCTACCCGATCTATCACGATAAATCTTCATTTCGAGAATGTAGGCTATTTCTCCTAAGTCTTTCATGGAAAAGCACTTAGGTAACCAAGTCTTTAATGACTGCAAGTTCGATATGTCATTCCCAATCAGAAGTATGTCATTGACACGTGGTGTGTTGTCGTAGGCAACCAAGATTAAAAACCTTCCTAACCTAACTACTGAATTGTAAATAGGGTAAGCAAGGGTCGATCCCACGAAGAGTGTTTAGCCGAATTTTCGATGATGTGAATAAGGCTTGGGGTTTTGAGTAAAACAGAAAACAATCTTAGCCAAAAACAAAAACAAAAACAATTCAATTCGAAATCAATTAATATAACGAAACATGGTCTCCGTCAACATCCACCATCGGAATCTTACAACTGATCATTGATACAAAAGTAAATCAATTCTTACTTTGAATATTCACCGTTGGAACTATTTTCCTATCTCTCCTTAGTTGTAATTAATTAGGAAACAAGTGATCTTAATTAATCTTACCATTAAACAACCCTAGACATGCGCTAAAGATTTAATCTAATGGCAGCCTTAAGAATTAGAGAGATCGACGAAGCTAAACAACACAAACTCAAACGGTTATATTTAATTTAGTCGAGTATTCCTCTTAAGATTACTAATTCCTAACGCAGCAAATTAATAACCCTAATTGCTTCACAAGTTAGAGGGATCAAACAATTACGGATTTAATATCTAACTTAGCAGTAGATTGTAACAACTAATAACCTAGTAGGCCTCCTAGCAATTAAATGAAACAATCATGAAAATAAGCATAGAAGAACATCCAATACTCAAAGCATAAAATTGAACACTGAAATAAAATGGATTAGATCTCACAGTTATTGATTCCGAGGCCTCTGTTTCCTTCGACCAAGTTAAAAAAATTTGCCTCTCATGGCCATCACGAAAATTCCAAAGGAAAAGTTACAGAGAAGACCAGAGAGAGGCGTGGTCCCCCTCAAAAACCCTAATCTGATCCTCTTAACAAAATTCCAGTTCAAGTATTTGAATCCCACTCAATCTCCTAAAAAAAAAAAATTCTAATATCCTAAAATAACATTAATCCTAATCTGATTCTAATTAATTGAAAATAAGATAAAGTCCTAAAATAAAATAGGAAAGTGGTGTTTTCCAGCTGTAATTTGCATGCAATAGGTCTTCAAAACTTCTTGTAATAATCTGCCTATTTGAATTGCATGACAAGGCGGAATGTTCCAGAACGTCGGCAGTGCAGGTGCGTCAACTTCAAGCTCGATTACAACCTTGATGCAGCGAGTATCTCTCCAAACTCAAAAAATTAAAGTTGTATATATCTTTCTTATAGTTCCACAAAATTTTGAATCATCTAAATCGAGCTCGGATGAGAGAGTTATGCCCAGATTACGAAATGACGTCGAAACTGTCCGAATTCACTTAATTAATTACGTTTTGCAATTAACGCACCCATTTGCATCCTAAATCAAAATAGAATAATAATGAGTATATTTAGGCAGCAAATAAGTATAAAAGACTAGACATTAAGGGGGGGTAAATATGACATTTTGCATTCTCATCAATGTGTATATGACACAACCTGATAAGTATATGACAGCAAATAAGTATAAAAGACTAGACATTAAGGGGGGGTAAATATGACATTTTGCATTCTCATCAACATGCAACACTAGGAATGTCACTGTGCTCCCACTTACTTTCTTGTAAACACAAGCCTCATCTTCGTTCTTAACAAAACCGAATTCTTTTACGGCTTCATCAAAACGAATGTTCCAGTTCCTTGAAACTTGCTTGAGTCCATATATGGACCTCTTCAACTTGCATATCTTATTAGCCTTTCCATCAAGATAGAAACCATTGGGTCGTGTCATATATACATCCTCTTCAAGGTTTTCATTTAGGAAAGCATCTATGACATTCATTTGCCAAATCTCATAGTCATTTGTTTGTCCATCGAGAATGAAACCATCGGGTTGTGTCATATACACATCCTTTTCAAGGTTTCCATTCAAGAAAGCAGTTATGACATCTATTTGCCAAATTTCACAGTCATAATATGCAGCAATCGCAAGCATAATCAAGATAGATCTAATAATGGCAATCGGCAAAAGGTTTCTTCATAGTCAATACCATGAATTTGTTTGAAACCTTTGGCAACCAATCGTGCCTTAAATGTATGCACCTTACCATCCATGTCAATCTTCTTCTTGAAGACCCATTTACAACCTATGGGTTTTACCCCTTCAGGTGAATCCACCAGAAACTATGATTGGTTTTGGTACATGAAGTCCAACTCAGATTTTATGGCTTTAAACCATTTAATGGAATCTAGATCTGATACAGCTTCATCGTAGGTTCTGGGTTCATTATCTTGGTAGACTAGTACGTCACCACGTTGAGTAATGAGAAAACCATATCTCTTGGGCTCACAATGTACTCTCCTAGATCTACGTAGCTCCTGTGCTACTTGAGGTGGTTAACTTTGATCCACAAATTGTGGAGTAACCTCCTCGTGATGTTCAACCACCACTTGTGGCACATCTTCCTATCCTTTGTCTAATGTCACTACTAGAAAAACCTCTTTTCTTGACAGAATGAGTTAACATATTTTCTTGACTGTTCTAAAAATTGTCAAGAATTGTAATTCTTGACAGTTTATGAACTGTCAAGAATTTGAAATAATCCTTAACCCTTTTTTATGATTCTTGACAAGAATTTGGTCAAAAATAAATTTTATGAATTCTTTTTTTTGATAATTGTAGTCTCAATCCTTGATAGTTTTTAACGGTCAAGGGTTAAATTGAAAAAACAAAAATTAAAAATTTTACTAAGGCAAAAGTTTCCCGCCCATCAAAAGTTTCATTAAGACAAAATTTCCCACACCAAAAAAAGTTTTCCACTCATTTTTCATTAGCCCATTTTTCATTCTTTCACCCTAAATTATTTTCTCATTTTCGTTCTCCATACACTACAACAAAAATGGCTTGGACATCTTTTTGACGACTTTGCTCCATTTTTTGATGACTTCTAGAAATCCTAGGGGCCGGTCCATACTCCCTAAGGTCAGATCCAGCTTCACCAAGCTTGGTTGACTCGAAATCTCGTCGAAAAAAGCCATTTCACTGTCGTGACTCTTCACCTTCCCGGCATGATTTCTCTCACTTTTAGATGTTGTTTCATCTCTCAAGTCACATATTTGGACTCCTCGTGACCTGATCTACCTCTCACAAAGTTTTGGAGCATTTTTGTCATCGGTCACTGTCGCCAGAATCCGCTGCAGTCGCTGGTGATGTTTCAACTTTGTACAGAATAAATTATTTTATTGTATAGTTGGTTTCATTAGTTAGATGCTTAGCTGTAAAGCAGTTAGTTTGTTAGATTAGTCACGTTTTTAGTTAGCTACAGTTCCCTGTATATATACAGCAGCTGTTACTTTACTTAATAACAGAATATACAACTTTACCAAAACCTTTTACTCTGTAAAGCTTGCGTTACTCTGTTCAAACTTGCAGATGTTGTTCCAAATTATGATCCACAAAGCAAGAAGGAACATTCTTGTAATAAGTAAGCATCATGTTACTACTCTTTTCCATATTGATTATCATGAAATGTAAGGTTCATTCTCTCATGAATATTTCTGATTTACTGCATTGATTACAATGACATTTGATGAGCTATGTTTGCAATGATGTCATCTCAAGATTCTATGGGCATAGTCTTTAAGTGTTTATCAAAAGGTGCAATTGACTTCTTGTGAAACCAATTCGCTCGAATGTGAGCCAGTCACGTCTCGAAGCCGCAATTTTCAAGTCGTCAGTTGATATTCAAACCGAATGGAACATACTTGATCAAATTTCGTTTTCGACTTTCTCCAAATTGTCGTTTAGTGTGTCGGAGCCTAAAGATTTGCTGTTTTGTGGATCCCTTGAGTACTACGACAGGTTGTATGATCACGTGACGCCAAAGAATGAGCGTAGACTAGAGAGATTCAAGTATAGGAATTTCTTCAAGGTGACTACAACTGATGATCCCGTGATTCGGAGACTGGCCAATGAAGATAAGGCTATTGTTTTTGCCACGGATGCCATTTTAGCTACGCTTATGTGCGCACCCAGGTCAGTTTATTCGTGGGATATTGTAATTCAATGAGTTGGCAATAAATTATTTTTTGATAAAAGAGATGGGTCACAGTTAGATTTATTATCAGTGCATGAGACATCTCAAGAACCGTTGCCTGAAGCTAAAGATTATATTAACTCGGCATATTCTTTGGGTGTTGAGGTTGCCTATATTAATCAGAACTTTTCACAGCAAGTTTTAGTGAGAGATGGGAACAAGTTGACCTTTGTTGAGCAGAACCCGTTTGCTGATAAAGGAGAGGAGGTGTCTTCAGTGGCTTATAGGTATTGGAGGTGGAAGCTTACCATTTGCTAATGAAGGAGAGGAGGTGGCTTCGGTGGCTTATAGTATAAGAGGTGGAAGTTTGATGATGATATGCATCTTGTTGCTTTGTGTAAGGTACAGTGTTGTGGATGTTAACAATCAAAGGTCATTTTTGACATTGAATGTGCTTAATGAGTTTGATTCAAAATACTCTGGTGTTGATTGGAGGCAGAAGTTAGAGACTCGGAGGGGTGCTATTTTAGCCACTGAGTTGAAGAAAAATGCAAATAAGTTGGCAAAGGGGACAACATAACTTTGTTGGAAAGTGCTGATCTGATGAAATTGGGACATGTTTCGAGGGTTCACCCTCGTGATCATTATAACCATGTAATATTGGCTGTTATGGGGTATAAGCCTCGGGATTTTGCTACCCAGATTAATTTGAGTACTGCAAATCTGTGGGGCTTTGTGAAGAGTATTGTGGATTTGTGCATGAAGTTGAATAAGGGGAAGTATGTGGTTGTTAAGGATCCGTCTAAGCCACAAGTGAGGATCTATGAGGTTCCACTAGATGCATTTGAGAATGATTATGTGGAAGAGCCCTTGTGTGAGGATGAGCAGGTACAACCACCTGTGGAGAATGTTGAGGGAGTGGAAGCAACTAATGATGTGACGCCCAAGCATAGTGGTATTTATTTATTTATTTTTTATGTTAATCATTGTTGTTTAATGAGTTATACCCTTTTGTCATTGAGCCTTTTAAAATCATATGTATGTTCATATATATATTTTTTTAGAAAGGTCACGTGTGTATGTGAATGCATGCAGATGTCTCTGGTTAGAATCTGTGTTCGCATATGTTTCATAGTGGTCTAATTTCTATTGGGAAGGTCTTATCTATGGAAATATTTGATTAATGCTTGTGGTTTACATGCTTGCTAATTGATTCTGACTTCTAAGTTCAATATGCCAAATTGTAAGCTCAAATTATCAAAATGATTTGCAGCCGTACCCATATTTGCACATTCGCAACAAGGAGTTCCCATGGAGTATGTTTTCACAGTTAAATAAATTTATTTGTCTCTAGAGCCCTAGAAGAAGAGGTGTCTATTTTGTTGTTACATTGATTTTGTGTTTGATGGCACTTTTTGTCTTGACATTCAAACTTTGGGTTGCCGTATTGATTGCTTGTTGAGTTCGGCATTATGTCTTTGCTTTAAGTTCTTTGGCTATCCTAAATAACTAGCAGTATTGATTTATCTTTTCTTTGCTTCTTGTGCCTTGTTGAGTTCTTTGGCATTATGTAATATACATTTCTCAGGTTGCAGAAAGCCTAGCATTGCTCTCTCAATTCTACTGTGCCCTCTCGTGGCAAAGTACTTGCCCTTTGCTCTGTTTTGTTGCTTTTTAGATAATTAATTCAATTTATTTTAATACTACAATGTTTATAGCTCAAGAAAACAATTTTATTTTCTATATTTGAGGTGTGTAGGTTGTGTTGAATACCTTTGATGCCCAGCCTTTAAGTAATGAAGAGGAAGATGCAAAAAATATTTATCAAATTTTTAATTACTGATGCACTAATGCCATGGGTCTTTTATTCATGCATATATACTATTGTTCAATTTTATTTAATAAATTAATTGAAAGATTGTTGAGTGTCTAAATTTATTGTTGAATTGTGATAATTTTTGTTGGTTGAGGAATATTACGAAGAATTTCATTGCATTATTCCATTATTTAATTAGTAATAATTAGGAAAATAAACTAATTACAAAAAAAAAAATATTTACAAAAAAAAAAACTGACAGATTTAAGACTATCAAGGTTGGAAATATTAATAAAATTTGACTATTATTATTAATTTTTTTTTCTTGTTAAAATCTCTTGATAGTTTAAAGACTGTCAAAGATTGGTTAAATTTTGGTCAAATTCTTGACGGGTTAAAACTGTCAAGAGATTTGTCAAGAAATTCTTGACAGTTAAAAAATGGTCACCACCCTTTCTTGGCACTGGCTTCAATGACGGGTGAAGAACTGTCAAGAAACCCCCTTCTTGACAGTTATTACCCATTAAGAAAAGGGGTTTTTCAAGTAGTGTGTATCTTGTGGTATTAGAACTTCATTGAGTTTTACTTTTCTCCCACTAGTACTTCTTAGGAAAATTCTTTTTCTAGGAAGACACCAGTACAAGCAACAAAAAATGTGCTGCTCTGGATGGTAGAAATGGTATCCTTTGGTCTTCTTAGGATACCCCACAAATATACATATGCAGGATTTTGGGCTTAGCTTGTTCGAAGTCAATTTCTTGACATAAGATTCGCAAACCCAAATCCTTAGATAAGACAAGTTGAGCCTTCGCCCACTCCATTTGATCATATGAAGTCTTATCTACAGACCTTGACGACACACGGTTTGGTACGTGAGTCACAGTCTCTAGGGCACAACCTTAGAATCATGTGTGCAAATCATAGAAACTCGTCAAGGATCTAACCATATCAAGTAAGGTCATAATCCCCTCTTTCAGATACACCATTATGCGAGTTTTAATACTACCTATGTTCTTTCAGGTATGTCTAGGTCAACTTACCACAGTTAGCATAGTTGCCATTTTGAGATTATCCTTATTGTATATCTTAAGAACATATTATTATGAAACAGTTCCATAAAAAATATTATTTACACTCAAGGACAATAATCCATTAGTAAAGTAATATTCTCATTTGCCCTAAGTGGATACAGAAATATAATTTCTAGAAACTAAAGAAAGATCATAATAATCCACAAGTTCAAGAAACAAGCCCATCGGCAAAATCAGACGATAAGATCCTACAGCAAATGCAGCATCACGTGCTCCATTTTCAACTGGTAAGTCCACCTCTCCCTCAGCGAGCAATCTACTCTGCTGTAGTCCTTGCATATTAGTCAAATGTGAGTACCACATCTTGTGTCAATGACCCAAGATGTTGATGGGAGAAGTTAATCTCAAGAATGTACCTAATGAAGAAGTAACATTCTTCTTGTTAGAGTAGGTGCCCTAGAGCCAATCAATTATTGTAGAATTGACTCTTTGTAATAATGTTCATTAATCAATAAAAGGCATTTTATTCTATATCGCATAAATCATTATTATTGCAATATGTATTGATATATGTCCTTAGAATGGTAGAACCATGACGAGGGTATCAAGTGTTTCAAATCTTGATAGTGAGAACCCTATGAGCACATATGGTGGCCATTCTAGAAACGTCCGTAGCCCCAGTGTTATTCTGAAGTAAGGGCACAGATAATACGGTAAGGCTATCATAGTGTTGAACGACCCTGTCGAAAGGCAGTGACTGATCTCACTTGTCAAGGTTGTTTGGTGACAACCTGGTGCAACCATGGTTGCTTGCTGTAGCATTACACCGCAACAAGTTCACTGGATTGACCCACCAGAGGATTCCATATGGATGGTAACCCCTGTCTATGGATAAATCCTCTAACGATGGTGTTACATGTGATCCTTAGACTTGATATCACCGAAGCCCTTGTGCCTGATTGGTGCAGTTTGATACAGCCTAACGCAGTTCTATTCAGAGCTGTCAATACTGTGGATTGGCTACATCAACGAGTGTATCAGACTATGGTGATTGACAGAGGATTCATCACTCCCGGATACGGGAAAGTTATCTCACGGCCAATTCAATACATGGCATGACATTAAAACTGTGGCCATAGTGGGATTGAGTTGTTGCTCTATCCATTTATAATACGGGTCATTGGTCCAGAAACTGAATACATAATATCGAGAGTAACCGAAGGTTATACTATTTCTATCCCTTCGTCTCGTCGAGATAACGAATGATGAAAGGATCGAATTGTACGGTAACCTATATGTTGACAGGTAGCTACTTTGCTGAATCCGAATCTACCGGCTGGCCATATGCCTTGCTAGAGGCCAATCTTGGTCTGTGTATTAGTGAGACGATTAATTTGTGTTAATCGCGACACTATACAATGCCGGTATGATGAGGAGCCTATGGTCACACACATAGAGATAATTTAAGACTCAAGAAGAAAGAAGGGCATTTTCGTCTTTTTAAGCGAAATGGTATTTTGGTATTTCACAGTGCATAAATTTGCTGAAGGTTGTAGCCTTTATTTAATTAGAAAAATTAAATAAGTGAAATTACGTTTAATATGTATTCGCATAGTTTAATTAAATCATCATTATTGTTAAATGTTAATATATATATATATATATATATATATATATACACGTTTAAATATCTGTTCGCATATATTTCATTAAATCATCATTATTGTTAAATGTTAATATATATATTAATTGAGTTTAATTGAGATAATGATGAAATAAATAAAATATCTAATTAAGGAGCGTTTGGTAACATTGGGTGTTTGGGTTGAAGCCCAAGCCTATTTCATATGGGAATAGGGCATTAAAGTTTTACTATAAAAGAAAATTGTTAATTGTAAAACTGGTGTGATTTTCATTATGTCATTTGATTGAGAAGAAAGAAAGCCTCTAGCCACAAAAACACTCCCATGGCAGTATTGCATTTTTGCCCAAAATCAATTCATTTGATTTTCTTCTTTAATCTTAAAGCTAAGGAGGATCTAGCAAATCCCTCCTTAGTTCTTTGTGATTGTCTTCCGTATGGACTTTATAAGTTCGATCCTACACTTGGGTCGGTAGCAAAACGTTCACTGACAAATTTGGAGGAGCCTCCAAACGTGCGTATGTTTTTCTAAACTCAGATTTATTTTTCTGTAGATTCTTATTATGTTAAAATTGTAAAATTATACCCTTGATCTTGGCTCATGTAAATGATCCTTGTATTATATTTTTCGTTGCTTCCGTTGCGTATATGGATCATTTACTAACACTCTTCCCTTTTGCTAGGAAGGCCTTGCAATGTTTCCTTCAGTGGCTGGGATTCCCACTGTAGGGACAAATGCCTTTCCTTTCTGCAACAATTCTTTCCAATGACTTCTAAGCCATTCCTTTTTCACTTGAGCTGGCTTCGACCAACGTCAACGTTTCTGACATTTTCATGCCTAACTCAGTAGCCTTCAACATGTCCAGAAGCTCGGAAAGGGTATTCTTCTTATCTTCCTCAATGAAGTCATAGACAAATTGAGAGTAAGAATCTAGCAAAGACTGTAATATTATGTTTATCGCTAAACATTCATTAAGTCTGCATCCCAAAATCTCAAGCCTGTTCATATACTTGGTCAAGTTGATTATATGATCGCCAATTTTGGTACCCTCTTCCATCCTACATCTGAATAATGATCGAGACACCATATGCTTCTCATTTCTTTGAAGAAAATGAAGAATATAAGCTAAGTCCATTTCCTGGCACTGTTGTCATAGTAATGGTGTCATTGATGCAAGCACAATGTATCTAGTCATTTCTGCTTACGCATCATGTGTATGCTTCACATATACATACCCAGTCTCATGGATAGAACTATCAGCAGACTTTGGTGACAAAGCTTGCTCAATGGTGTATAATCTATCGCTTAACTGAAGTATATTATTTATACTTCTATACCAGTCAACGAAATTCTCACCATTCTATTTCTCTCACAGTTCGATGATTTGTCGTAGTGATGTTGGGATCATTTTGCTCAATTTAAGTGAATCTACAAGTGTAGAATAAGTAACTGTTATTACAATGTTTATTATTATTATTTAATAAGGTCTTTTATTAAACAATCGCTCCCACTATTTTCTTCAAGTCAATAGCCCTCACCATTAACTCGAGAAAGCCTCTTGGCTTTCCTAGTGGACTGAGATCCCATCTAGCCCATTTCAAACCCTCGCTTTGACAAAGAAGCCAAAATGGGTTGATTAGGTAGGCCAACAAACTTAATCCACACAAGTTGCTAGCTCCTACTATCATCCTCAAATGTGAAGCAAGCCAACAAGCCAATCACGTAATCCAATGGCCTAGCCATCGTCCTCAAGTGTGATTGTCAATATCAGTAGAGTGGATACTACATGTCACCACGTACACACAATATGTGTACTTCTCTACTATGCCTATGACGTGTTTATCAAACTTCACTTTGGCAAACAAGTAAAATTATCATTTTAAGTCAACCCATCACTATTAAGGAAAACTCCAATGAAATTTAAGCTCCCACAAGTAGAAGTATACCCTTCGTTTTGGCGAACAAGGTTCCGATGAACAGTGGTTTGATTAAACCCATGGTGATGGAAGGCATACATATGACTTAATATACTTTAATTGAGGGTTTTTATTTTATGTCTCACTAGTTTTATTATCTTTGTTAGAATGACATCGTTTGGCATGTTATTAAACATTCAACCTTAGAATGCATTCTAAACCAAATGTAAATATGCCGGTACATGGCCTAGGTAAAACCAATTTCCTCAAGCCTGGAGGAATCAATGGGTCACCTATGGGTCCTGTAATAAATATCTTGAGTCTTCAAGTATGATTGCCTCGTCCTTGCTCCGTCTTCAAGTACATTACAAAATACATTATTCTAAATTTATAGTGAAATTAATCTTAAACTAATTTTACATCAATAAATTTAGAAACCTCGATTCACATTCGAGGGGAATGAGATGAGAAGAGAATGTACATCGAGAAGGGGAAGAAAGGCAGGACACGCAGGCCCTATTTTAAAATTTACAATCATACATACCCAAAAATATTTTAAAACATCCACCATAGGTCTAAGGCTCATGTACCGGGCACCATGCAATATTCAAACATGCACATTGCATACATTAAAAAACAATCAATTTTTGAATTGGATGAGTGAATTATCAATTACCCCTTGACAATTTACAAATCCTAATGTGGTCCAAAAGTTTTGAAACTTTTCACTTTAGCCCCTGCGCACTCGAAAGTACGCTCACTGAGGCGATGGATTATATTGCCGCACGCATGTGCTAATTTTCGTCGTGTACATGCACCACGTGCGATCGCTGCGTGATGGTTTATATTGCGGCGATGAGCACTGATTTTCGTCAGCGCACACCTTAGACTACGATTGTCGTAGCGATGAGTTATATCGTCGCGGCGAGCATTGATATTCAATCAGTGATCACACTAAGGATGATCGCTGCGGCAAGTGCTGATTTACAATAAGCTAGTATCCCAAACAACGATCGTTGCGGCAATGGGTTATATTGCCGCGGTGAGAGTACACTATAACAAATCAGTTCAATTAGCAACCAACAGAATGGCAATTGGATTTTGCAATCAATCTAAACATTTGATCTCAACAAAAATCCATATCTCAATATACCAATCTTGCAGATCATCAACCAATTAAATTAATCAAGTATATTGATTTCTTAAAACGTGCTTTCAAGGCAGATTTTATACAGATTCAACAAAGCAACATATTATCAATCAAATACATGCTATCAACCATACATTAAACTGTAAAATCTGGTACCTTAGGCTTTAATGCCACTGTAAGGAAACGATCTAACTCATGGCAGTGGAAAACAAAAATTTTAAAGTGTAGATCGTTCCTATTAAAGCCAAGATCAAGGCACAGATTATACAGTTTATATGTTAAATCAAAATCTGCAGTAATATGAATGATCAGAGTAAAGTTTAGAGTTCATACGTACGTTTGGAGGCTCCTTCAAACTTGTCTTTGATTGGGTTCGCTACCGATCCAAGAGCATGATCGAACTAGTGGTAATCTACACAAAGATAACCCGAAGAGCTAAAGAAGGATTTGCTAGATCCTCTTTAGCTTCAAGAACAAAGTCAAGAATCAAAGGAACTTTGATTCAATGAAGCAAGGTGGCGGGAGATAAGGAGAGGGCTGTGTGTTTTATTTTCTTTCAATGAAATGGATTGAATGAATTTTTATTCACATTTTAATTCACAAAACATTGCACTTATATAATGCTCATAAAACCCTATTCCAATAAGGAATAGGCTTGGGCTTCAACCCAAACAACCCCTTTATCCAAACACTCCCAATCATGATATTTTACTATAATTATTATTATTCCCAATTAAACTCAATTAATGTATTTAAAGAAATACATTAACATTTAATAATAACAATAATCCATTTAAATATATGTGTACATATATTTAAATATAATCTCACTTATTTAATTTTAATATCAAATTAAATATAGGCAACAACCTCAGCAAATTTAATTGCACTGTGAGATTACCATAATACCCTTTCGCCCTAAAAGACGAAAACGCCCCTTGCACAAACTGATTCTTAAATTATCTTATATGTGTGTGACCCGTAGGCTCCTCATCATACCAACAGTGTGTAGTATCGGGATTAACACCAATTAATCGTCTCACTACACATAGACCAAGATTGACTCCTAGCAAGGTATCATGGCCACCAGATAGATTCGGATTTAGAGAAGCAACTACCTGTCAACGATATGGTTACCGTACAATCAAATCCTTTCATCATCTATTATCTCATTGAGACTGAGGCATAGAAATAGTGTAAACCTCAGTTTACTCTTGATATATTTGTATTTAGTTACTGGACCGATGATCGGAATAATGAATTGGATTGAGCAACAACTCAATCCTACTATGAACACAGATTTACTGTCATTGTCATTAACTGAATTATGCCGTGAGATAACTTCTCCCATACCCAAGAGTGATGAATCCTCTGTCAACCCACCATAGTCTTGATACACTCCTTGATGTAGCCAATCACTACTGTATTGATAGCTCTGAATAGAACTGCGTTGGGCTAGTGTCAAACTACACCGATCGGTGCACAAGACACTTCGGTGATCTCAAGTCTAAAGATTACATGCACCAATATTCGTTAGAGGATTTGTTCCATAGGCATTAGGGTTACCATTTATATGGAATCCTCTGGTGCGTCAGTCTAGTGAACTTGCCTACAATAAGCACCCATGTGTTGCACCAGGTTCTCAGTCAACTACCTTGACAAGTGAGATCTGTCACTGCCTTTTGACAGGGTCGTTCAACACTATGATAGCCTTACCGTATTATATGTGCCCTTGGTTAGAATAATACTAGGGCTACGGACGTTCCTAGAATGGCCACCATATGTGCTCATAGGGTTCTTACTATCAAGATTTGAAACACTTGATACCCTTGTCACGGTTCTACCATTCTAAGGACATATATGAATACATGTAACTATGGTTTACATGATATAGTAGATAATGCCTTTTATTGATTAATAAACATTATTACTAAGAGACAATTTCACAATAATTGATTGGCTCTAGGGCACCAACTCCAACATTGGGTGGGCTGATTTGGGCCTGGTTAAGTGGGCTGGGTGTTTGATTGGTTGATTGGGAATCATTCTATTATTGTGGGAAAATCTAGAATTACACTAATCCGAGTGCCTTCTTTTTACAGGTCAAGAACTTGGAGGCTTGAAAGGATGTAGGCAAGAAGAAAAAGGCAGAAGCTTGATTAAGCCACCTGCTTTGATGCCATGTCAGAAAGAGGCAAGAGAGGCAACTAAGCTGCCAAAGAATGCCGAGAGAGAAAGAAGACTTTGAGAAGAAATGTATATTTCACCGATTATGTTTGTATAGAATTGCATCTATTTATACAAAATAATAATAATAATAAAGTGTGTGAGGAAAGTATTTAATTATATGATTTCAGAAGTAATGTAATAATCCCATCAATTAGGGAGTAGAATTAGTCTTGTAATAGAGCTCAATCACTATGATTGAGCTCAATCATATCCTATGATAAATGCTAATAATCTTCACATGTCAACATGCATAAACTTGGAATATCCAGTAGATTCTGTTCTTCTAAAGAGTGTATATATATAGTTTATTTTTAAAGTTTTAGTCACTTACTAAAAGGATTAAACCTAAGCAGAATGGGTTGCTAAGTTTATTTTAGCGTTCATTCATCACCATTATAAACCAAACATTCATGAAACAAAATAAAGCACACCAGGGGAATTTACGTGGTTAGGCAAAATGCTTACATCCATGGGACCAAGTTCAGATGAAGCCAATCCATTATGGTAAATATTTACAGTTCAATTACAAAGTCAAAGTTAAGCATCAGTTGCAAGAACACTCCCTGTTGTTACAATGCTTCAAACTCTACTTTTTGGTTGAATTACGAACTACCACAGCAAGCTCCACATTCACGAGACCACCTGGTCAGTCTTGAAGACCTTTCAAGGATCAATCACTGAAGACGCACTCCAATTGAATCAGCTCAAAACTGCTTCAAGCAGCAGCAACGTATCCAACGTAGAAGCGAGGACAAAATCAAAGTATTTGATGAAAGTATTTGTAAGCCAACCTAAGCATATGAAACCTGATGTAAAACAAAAGAAACCTTTTAGAATGTGCAAAGTACTTTCAAAGGAATTATTAGGCTTGGAATGAAATTGCATTGGAGAAGAGATTATAGAGAAAATATTCGGCCAATGCAAGGGGACAGGTGAACAACAAGATGCTTTATGGTTTTACCTTTATGAAAAGTTTGATTCCAATTCTCTTGGGACCATCGACAATTGTAAACAAACTTTCTAGCACATTACATGTATAAATGACAAATGTCATAGACCACAAACAATATATCAAAAGAGAATAAAAAAAATAGTTCAATGGAATATTGAAATGCAATATGTGTTGTGCTAAGTATCTGCTAGATGCGTGTGACCACACGATATAACAGAAAATTGACTTAATTGAAAGTGGTCACTTCGACAGAGAGTCATCACACTAGAAATTTAAACATAAATGATTGTGCAATATTAAAGTGAAGTGTTCATACCAAGACTAGTGTTACCACACTAGAATCATGAGTTGATAAATAACTTACAATCTCTCCCTTTGTCAAACTTATGAATAAAGCACAATCTTTTCATTTACAAACTTGTCTCAAAATATCAACAATTAATCAACAAGAGACAGTAACTAAAACAACACAAAAACATATCTCATCAGAGGTATAATCAACAAGTCATAGAGATATGAATGAGACAAAAACAATATGCAAAGCATAATCAGTATCGGTTCAATAAGAAAAAGTTTTGCATGATCAAAAATTTGAACTAAATTACTCCCCCTCACTTAGTATACTTCCTGAGTAACTAAACCAAGTCACATTCAAATGGTTATCAATAAACAGCAAAAACAGGGTTAGTATATAGTTCAACAAACACAAAAAAATTTGTTCTCTGCACGTGAGAGAACAACATCATAAATGACTATCAATATCAAACATGCAGTTTCAAAAATATAACAACTCAAAAAAAAAAAAAAAAAAAAATACTGCACAAGTCATAAACTATATTAGTACCAACAAAAAGTAGATTATAAAAGTTCAACTAAAAGATCCAGCAAAAGAAAAAAAATTCATTTCTGTTCAGTGTGATCACTTCTACTTAGAGTGATCACATCAAAAGTTCACATTCCAACAACCAGATTGAAAAGATTCAACTTCACTCCCCTTCTTTGTTCATCGTTTTTCAACCCTTGCATCTACTTGATGATCTTTTGGTAGGAAGTTTCCTTCTAGCTGTTGTTTTGGTTCATCCTTTGGAGGAGGGACACTGTGGCTAGTCTGAGGGAGTTACAGTAATGTCAACTGTCGAAACAGGTGTAGCAGGGGTGGTAGCATCAACTGGAACTTGTTCTTCATTGTGTTGCTGATCAACAGAAAGATTAACCATTGGAGTAGGAGTTTGAAAAATAGTAGCAACAACAGCACTAGCTTCATTAGTTGCTGCACCTTCATCAATAGCTCCAGCTTCATCAGTAGCACCTGCTTCATCATAGGAGAAAACTGTGGCTCCTCTTGAACTTTATCAGTTTCATCAGCCTCATCATGAGATTCAATGGTAGGAGAGACATCCAGAGCAGCCTCGTCATGATCTTTTCCTAAAACAGCAGCCCTTGTTTCTTTCACCAGATCTTCCAAAGTGTCCACTCGAGCAATCAGATTGGTGTGAAAATCATCCATTTTCTTTTCAATTTCTTGCAAAAACTCAAAAATCATGGACTGCCAAGTGTCAATTTTGGCTAGGGCAGCTTGTGAGGATGGTGGAACATCCATGGCGGGGGTGGTTGGAAACAGAGCCCTTGATGGTCTTGAGGGAGATCTTCCTAACCTTAAGGTATATCTCATTTGACTACTTGATGGGACCATAAAAGTCAACAATCCTATGGATTAATGATGGAAAAATTAAGGGTACAGTCTTGCCTTCAGTCTCGGCAATAGACTTGATTCACCGGTAGATCATGGTTGCCAAATCAATGCTTTTCTCTCTCATAATGTCATAAAGGAGCTAAGCTTTTGCTAGCCAAATTGATGAATTATGCCTAGAGGGTGACCAATTGATTAAGGGTATCTTAAAAAGGACCTTATATAATGGGGTGAGCACATTTGCAACAATGTAACCATATTTGGGCTAGGTGGTCACAACTCCACTAGTAAGTTCAATTACTAAATCACCTAACTCTTTAGAAGGGACAGATAAATCATCAACATCATCAACAATAGGCAATCTCAAAGTGGTCCTAATTACACTAAGAGTGAATTTCATCCAAGTACCCCTAACACAAACTTTGTTTTTTATAAATTAAGTTGGTCCAGGTCTTTCCTAAAATTAGCATAAAATTCTTGAACAAATCCTTGACACGGGGTGACAGGATTGACTACAGTTCTCTCCCATTTTCTCTTAGACACAATGCGAGCAATTTTAGGAAAATCAAAGAGAGCAACATGTGATTCACAAATAATGGGTCTAAACACAATACTCTTTTTAAACCTAGATTTAGCAAGAGGAGTGCTAAGAGTTTGGCGTTTACCCATTCCTTCAGACTGAGGAGCAGCTTTTACTTTCTTCTTCCCTTTGGATGCCTTTGATTGAATTTGTTTACCTTTTGATTTTGTAGGAGAGCCCTTTGTGCGCCTCAATCTCTTAATGGGTTGTTCGTCAGAGGACGACGAGTTCGTGGTTGAAGTGCTAGACACCGATTGCATCACTGTTAGAGTGTCATCACTTGACGATATGAAGTGTGAACCATTCGTGGCTTGTTAGGATTGGCCTGTTCTTGCTCTTTTCTTTGTTTCGACAGCTTTGCGAATGTTAGCAAGGAAAGATTCTTAATGCTCCATTGATTAAGAAATCAAACAAGTTAGTTTTCAATGAGAGGAAAAAAAATGGAGTTTTTGAGAATAAGAAGATGGACGACACAAGTTTTTCAATGATAGAGAGAAACCTAAAGTGACAACCCTTATAAAGAAAAACCCTAGGGAAATTAGGGTTTTAACTCAATCTGTCACTTAAAGACAAGGTGAGCACATTGAACTCAATGTGCACACTCTAGTAGTACCAATGTCAAGGTGAAGACCTCACTCGAGGTATGGCCACACAGAACATGAAATTGAAAAAATTCAAATAACTCAACCATCAGGTAGTGACACAAATATCAATATGAGCACACGAGGATCATTTTCACAAATCAAATCAACAAATCAGTGAGTGGTGACTGTCAAAAATTATGTGAGCACTGTGAAGTAAGCAGGTTATCACATGAATACTCAAGGTGGTGACAAAGACACAAAGGCAACAGACTTTAGACACACATAATTTTAAAAATTAAGTACAAAATGGTCATGAGATTAATAAAAAAATTCACACGATTTAAAGAGACAAGTCATATTGATCTGATTAAAAGGCACTAAATTCATTTCTCAACCTTTGAAAGAAATGCAGAAGGAGTATCTTATCCAATGAACATTCAACAACCTTAAAGTAATCACTCTTTTAAGTCATAAATGAGCAACAAAAGCAAGCATTCTTTATCAAGTTCCTCAAGGCGTGAGTATGACTCATTGGTCAATTTTGAAATAGAAGCAACTCCCCCTTCCCTCATGCTCTTTTTCTTTTTGTTAATTCTTTTTCCTTTTTAAGCATAATCTCAACATTTTGGATTCTTTTCATATCAAATAGAGATTAATGGGCATAACATTCAAGAGGTAACCAAGTGTAGCTTTCACCATTGCAAGTAGGTAGTCCTCTAAATGGTAGATTTTCCAAGGACATAAGGGGTCTCTACATCCTAGAAAATTACTCAAGTATGACTTTCACACTATAAACAAGGTAGCTCTTTGACAAGGTGACAAGAAATATGCACTAAGCACCCAATAATGAAAGAAAGTCATTATACTTCTAGAAGTGTAAAACAAGGTGGACATTTCACCTACCACACAAATTTCAAAGAAAGAAACAAATCATTATGACACAACACAGGTCATATACACTTGCAACTTTAAAAACTACGAAAAGTTTTCTTATGACATTATTAAAAGAAAAAGACTCTACTCAAGTTGAGTCAGTCTAACAGACTTCCTCAAATTCACAAAAGTTTGAAAGTCTAAAGCCTTTGTAAACAAGTCAGCAAGTTGAGACTATGTGTTTACATGCACATGATCACTCTTTCTTCAACTAAGTCTCTAATGAAATGATGCCTAATATCAATGTGCTTAGTCCTAGAGTGTTGAACTAGATTCTTAGATATGTTAATTACATTTGTATTATCACATAAAATAGTTTTATCAAAACCACAGCCACTCAACGTTTGTTTGATCCACAAAACCTGTGTATAGCAGTTTCATAATCCTAGGATTATACTATTTTATCTAGGGTTTTTGGCCGGATTTTGGATACTTCTTATTTCGTTTGTGCTTGAATTCCAACTTAATTGCATATATTTTATGTTTCAAGCCAAACCATGTAGTTAGAGCATATAATGAGCGGAATTGAGTTTCTGGACCCAGAAGCAAGCGAATCTCAGGATTCTCGGGGAGTTCTGAAGCGGATTTGAAACACTATGAAGCTTGTTCCTATTGGAGAGCACCAAAGATTGAAGATTCAAGCAAGGAAGCAAGTAGAGGGTAGTTTCATAATTTCAGAATTGTGTAGAAAAGTTCGCCATGGCGAAGTTCTTTCTTCGCCGCAGCGATAAACTCTCGGGACAGATTAAGAATTTTAAACCAACTCGTTGCCGCAGTGAAGAATATTCCTCGCCACGGCAAAGTTTACAAGTTTCAATTTTTCAAAACTGTGTGTTTTAATTTAGGTGAAAGTTTTAGGTTTGTTTTGGACCAACTATATAAAGAAGACTTAGTCATTTTATTGAGAGTTCGACATTTTTGGGAGAAAGAAGAGAAGATTGGAGATTGAACTCTTTGGATTCATCAAATAGGGAAGAGTTCGACATTTTTGGGAGAAAGAAGAGAAGATTGGAGATTGAACTCTTTGGATTCATCAAATAGGGAAGATTTTGTTCTCTTTTCTTAATTCCAACATGTTGAATGCATTGTTTACTGTTTTTTATTTCTATTTATGTTAATTTTAGTATGAACTAACTCGTTTTGGGTTAGGGTTTTGATGTAATTGGGGTTTTTATGTTTAATCAATAAATTGATGTTGCTTTTACATTCTATTGCATGGATTGTGTGATTATTCTTGTTCTTATTGAATTTACTTGTTGAGCATGATGAGACTGAGAATGAATCATGTATTAGCTTCTTAGGGTAATTGCCATTGTTGTATTGAACGCTAGAGATAGGTTTGAGAATCAATGAAATCAATTTAGGATTCCATTTAGCTTAACGAACTTGGAACTATGAACCTTCAATTTGTTGGGTGCGAAAGCTTAATAGGGAAAAGTAGGAAAACATAGCCTGAGAAGGTATGTTTTACACATTAGGGAATCCGATTTATAATCCGTGCATGTGAGTGTAGAAGTAGCATAATTCGTGGATTAATTCATAAAATCCTAGTGAAGTCAAAACCCTAACCGTTTGTTTTAATTGATATTTCTGTTGAATTAACCTTGCTGTCATTGATTTGTTTTTAAAGTACGTAGTAAATTTTTTTTTTTTTTTTTACTTTAGCTTAATTTTCTCCCGCAAATCCAAACATCTTTCGGTTTCTCCAACTTGATAAACAACTAGGAAAATCGGTGCTTAACAAACAATCCTCGTGGGAACGATACTCTACTTATCACTTTATTACTTTTTGTGACTAATGCACTTGCTACACATTGCATGTTGTAATTTCAACGCATCAAGTTTTTGGCGCCGTTGCCAGGGATTGATTTTGTGTTAACATTGAACTTTTCTTGTGTTAGCTGTATTAGAGTTTAATTTTAGTTTTAATTGTTGTCTATTTGATTTTGTTGTTCTTTTCCGTTAGCTTGTGATCTCATGCTTTCTTTCTTTTTGTTTAGTTTATGTGAAAAGCTAGATGTCATCCAGTGGTTCCTATTGATCCAGAGATTGAAAGAACCGTAAGAAGACTTAACAGAGAAAGAAGAAAACGAGAGGCCATAGTCATTGAGATGGCAGAAAATAGAACATTGAGGGAATTTTCAGTACCCACGGTTGATGGCAGTGGTCCAAGTATAACTAGGCCACCAGTGTAAGCCAACAACTTTGAAATAAAGCCAGCAATCATCCAGATGATCCAACAGTCGGTTCAATTTAAGGGAGATATGAAGGAAGGTCCAAATTCACACATTGCAAACTTCTTGGAGATCTGCAGTACCTTTAAATCAAATGGAGTGTCAGATGACGCCATCAAATTAAGATTGTTTCCTTTTTCATTAAGAGATAAAGCAAAGGGATGGTTAATGGTACTGCCACCAGGAACAATCACAACCTGGAATGAATTGGTACAGAAATTCCTTACCAAATACTTCCCTCCAACAAAATCTGTAAAGATGAGAAATGGTATCACATCGTTTCTATAGGAAGAGACTGAATCACTTTATGAAGCTTGGGAAAGATATAAGGAATTATTGAGAAAGTGTCCACACCATGGGTTGCCAGTTTGGATGCAAGTCCAAACGTTCTATAATAGGTTGATGGTTAATTTAAAAATGATGGTAGATGCAGCATCTGAAGGAGCATTGCAAAACAAGACACCTGAAGAAGCTTATGAGTTGCTTGAAGTCCTAGCAAGTAACAACTATCAAAGACCCAATAAGAGAATATAGTCGAAGAAGTCTATGGGTATTCATGAAGTTGATGCTTACACGACCATCTTAGCCCAACTTATACCATTTCAGAAGCAATTAGGAGGTATGCAAGTGAATTCTATTCAAACTCCTCAATTGACATGTGATTTTTGTGCACGTAACCATGCGAGCAATGAATGTCAAGTGGGGAACACCTTTGCTTCAACTTCATCATCGTCAAAACAAGTCAACTACTTGGCAGGGAATAAAAGACAATAGAACAATCCTTTCTCCAACATATACAATCCTTGTTGGAGAAATCATCCAAACTTGTCTTGGGGCAATTAGGATCAGCAGAATAACCAATGGAATCAAAGAACAACGCTAAACAATCAAGTGGGGGGTGAATAATCAACCAGGGGATCAAAGATTGTCAAAATTGGAGGATATGTTCGGGAAATTCATGCAAGAGACCATAGGTTTCATGAGTGAGACGAGGGCGAATTTCAGAAACCAAAGGGCGTCCATTCGAAACTTGGAGGTACAAGTGGGGCAGTTAGCAGAAAAACTAAATGACCGACCATAGGGTTCCCTACCAAGCAACATAGTGACAAATCCACGTGAACAAGTGAATGCAATAACTCTACGGAGTGGAACAGTCTTGGAAGAGGTGGAACAAACAGGGAAAGAAGAGAGCCCACCAAAAGATAAGGAAGATTTTGATGAAGAAGTCGACAAAGAGATCATTGTTGGAGAGAAACCAACAAGTCCCTGGGAAGATGAACCAAAGAGGGAAGAGAGGCAAAGGCAAAAGAAAGAAAAATTACTATTTCCCGAGATACCACCAGAGTTGGCACATCACACCCCTCCTATGCCTTTTCCTTAGAGGCTTAAAAAGAAAAATCAGGATAAGCAGTTTACAAAATTCATTTAGATATTTAAAAAACTGCATTTTAACATTCCTTTTGCAGATGCCAAGCTACGCAAAATTCCTCAAGGAAATTTTGTTAAACAAAAGGAAGCTAGAAGAGGAGGAAATATTGATGCTTACAGAAGAGTGTAGTGCCATTCTACAGAAGAAGCTGCCACCGAAACTCAAGGATCCAGGGAGTTTCACTATCCCTTGTGTTATAGGAGATATTACATTTGATAAAGTTTTGTGTGATCTAAGTGCAAGCATAAATCTAATACCTTTTTCTGTTTTCAGGAGACTAGGGATTGGTGAAGTGAAACCAACGACCATATCTTTATAGATTGTAGATAGATCCATCAAGCATCCGAGGGGCATAGTTGAAGATGTATTGGTTAAGGTGGACAAAGTCATCTTTCCGGCAGACTTCGTCGTGTTGGATATGGAAGAGGACAAGGAAATGCCTCTCATTTTGGTGCGACCATTTCTTGCCACTGGAAGAGCCCTAATAGATGTGCAAGAAGGAAAATTGCTTTTAAAGGTCCAAGATGAAATGGTGACATTCAATATTTTTTAGGCCATGAAATTTCCATCAGAGTTAGATTCTTGCTTTAGTGTGGACTTGGTGGACAGACTAGTAGCAGATGCTATTAAAGAGAACATCCCTCAACTACCTTTAGAAGCTTGCATTGCCCAATAAAAAACAATAGAGGTAGATGAGCTGGCAAAGAATGAGTGTGCTAGACTTTTGGAAGCACTTCAGCCAATAAATGCAAGCCAAGATCCAGAATTTGAAGAGTTTGACATTGAAAAAGAGAAGGAAAAGGCAAGAACGAAAGAACCTCAAAAACTTGAACTGAAGCCTTTACCTTTTCACCTCAAATACGTGTATCTTGGTTGGTTAGAAACCTTTCCAGTGATCATCAATGCAAGGCTGAGTAAATTGGAGGAAGAGCGGTTGATTTGGGTGTTAAGGGAGCAGAAATCAGCACTTGGATGGACCATATCGAACATTAGAGGCATATCTCCATCTTTTTGTATGCACAAGATACTCATGGAAGATGATGTCAAGCCTAAGGTGCAGCCACAACGGAGATTGAATCCTTCTATGAAGGAAGTGGTGAAACTTTTAGATGCAGGCATAATCTACCCTATTTCAGATAGTCCATGGGTGAGCCCAATGCAAGTGGTTTCAAAGAAAGAGGGTATCACGGTAATAAAGAATTATAGCAATGAACTGATACCAACTAGGATAGTCACGGGTTGGAAGGTGTGCATTGATTACAGGAAACTGAATGAAGCGACACGGAAGGATCATTTTCCACTTCCTTTCATCGATCAAATGTTGGAAAGATTGGCAGGGCATGCTTATTATTGTTTCTTGGATGGTTTTTCAGGTTATAGTCAGATTGCCATTGCTCTTGAAGATCAAGAGAAAACGACATTCACTTGTCCTTATGGCACCTTTGCATATAGAAGGATGCCTTTTGGGTTGTGCAACGCACTAGCCACATTCCAGCTATGCATGATATCAATTTTTGGTGACGTGGTGGAGCAGTTCATAGAAGTCTTCATGGATGACTTCTCTGTTTTCAATTCTTCTTTTGATAATTGTTTGTCTAATTGATGAGAATGCAAAATGTCATATTTATCCCCCCTTAATGTCTAGTCTTTTATACTTATTTGTTGCCTAAATGTACTCATTATTATTCTATTTTGATTTAGGATGCAAATGGAGGCGTTAAATGCAAAATGGAACTAATTAGGTGAATTCGGACAGTTTTGACATCACTTCGTAATCTGGGCATAACTCTCTCATCCGAGCTCCGATTGAGATGATTCAAAATTCTTGGAACCCTAAGAAAGAGATCTATAATGTTCATGTTTTGAGTTGGGAGAGATACTCGCTGCATCAAGGTTGTAATCGGGCTTGAAGTTGACGCACCTGCACTGCCGATGTTCTGGAACATTCTGCCCTATCATGCAAGTCAATTAGGCAGTTTATTAGTGGAAGATTTGAAGACCTATTGCATGCAAGTTACAGCTAGACACACCAATTTCCTATTTTATTTTAGGACTTTATTTTATTTTCAATTAATTAGAATCAAATTAGGATAAATGTTATTTTAGGATATTAGAATATTTTGAGAAGATTTAGTAGAATTCAAATACTTCAATTTGAATTGGATATCTTTAAGAGGAGAGAGAGATCAGATTGGAGGATATATCACACACGCCTTTCTTTCTGTCTTTCTTCTTCGTTTTTCTTTTGAGTTTTCCATGGCCATGAGTGGCTAAACTTTCATAACTTGGTCGAAGGAAACGGAGACCTCGGAATCAATAAAACTATGAGATCTATCTGTTTTTAGTGTTCAATTTATGTTTTGAGAATTGGATGTTCTTCTATGCATATTGTCATGATTGTTGCGTTTAATTATTAGGAGGCCTACTAGTTTATTATTTGTTGCAATCTACTGCTAAGTTTGATATCAAAATCCGTAATTGTTTGATCCCTTTAACTTGTGAAGCAATTAGGGTTTAAGAATTTGCTGCGTCAGGAATTATTAAGTCTTAAGATGAACATTCAACTAAATTAAATACAACCGCTTGAGTTTATGTTGTTTAGCTTCATCGATCTCTCTAGTTCTTAAGGCTGCCACTAGATTAAATCTTTAGCGCTTGTCTAGGGTTGTTTAGTAGTAAGTTTAATTAGATCGTTTGTTTCCTAATTAATTACAACTAAGGAGAGGTAGGAAAATAGTTCCAACAGTGAATATTCAGGGTATGAACTGATTTATATTTGTATCGATGATCAGTTGTAAGATTCCGATAGTGGATGTTGACTTAGACCAAGGTTTGTTATTTTGATTGGTTGATTAATTTGAATTGTTGTTTTCCTGAAATTGTTTCTGTTTTTACTCAAACCTCCCCCCCCCCAGCCTGGTTGACATAACATAAAATTCGGTTAGACACTCTCCGTGGGAACGATCCCTACACACACTACTACGTGTATTTTTAGGTTTTAATTTTGGGTGCCCACGACACCACGCTAGATTTTAGCACTGTTGCCGGGGAGTAATTCTAGTTGATTTTTTGTTTTGTTTTTGTCATTCTTATTTCGTTCTTGTTGTTTTTTTAATTTTATTTTTATTTTGCAGAAAACAAAAAAAAAAAAAACAAAAAAAACTATGAACAGTAGTACTATTCATAAGAAAAATTTTGGGTTAATTAGGAGTGCTACGAGTACTTATTTCAAAGAAAACGAAATTCTGAGCAAGACTAGAAATGCTTCTAGCCCCACCTTCTTGAGGCCAAAAAACAATGTTTTGATAGGGTTTTTGGCATTTTTTTGTTTCTGTCATTAAAAAGAAAAAAAAATTTAATTAATTTTTTTTTTGTTTTATTTTCTGGTTGGTTTTTCATTATTTTTCATTTATTTCTTTTATGAGTTTCTGTGTTTTATGACCAGGTCCTCTCATCTTGGCGATTTAACATTCGACCCGAAAATAG